>NC_061511.1:274002842-274135518 GCF_022539505.1 Lolium rigidum
AGAGCTCTTTTCTCTCGGTGTTCTCCGCCCCGCGAGGCGGGCTGTGACTCTTCGCGACGTACCCACGGAGCTTAGGTTTTCGGGACGAAGGCATACGCGAAGAAAAGGAGGCGAGAGGGGCTGTGGGCCCCCTCCTCACAAGGCGGCGCGGCCGGGGCGGGGCCCGCGCCGGCCTGTGAGGGGGGCCCATGGCGGCCCTCCTCGGCTCCCCCTTCTGGCTCCCTTCGTCATCTGGAAAAATAGGACTTTTCGTATAATTTCCGTCAACTGTTGATCTTCCGAAATATTGCATTCTGACGGTGCTTTTTCCAGCAGAATCCTGGCTCCGGTGCGCGATCCTCCAATAATCACGAAACATGCAAAATAGATGAAATAACATAAGTATCATCTCCAAATATGAAATATATCAATGAATAACAGCAAATTATGATATAAAATAGTGATGCAAATTGGACGTATCATCGGGCCATTGCAGATGCAAGGAGAGAATGTGAAACTGAAAAGGAAAGGTTGGCCTTCGACAAGATGATAGAAGATCACAACAAATTGTTATACCCAACTTGCGAAGATGGTCATAAAAAGCTAGGCAGCACATTGGAATTGTTGCAATGGAAGGCAGAGAACGGTGTCACTGACTCAGGATTTGGAAAGTTGCTGACAATAATTAAGAGGAAGCTTCCAAGGGGTAACGAATTGCCCACCAGTACGTACGAAGCGAAGAAGATTGGTTGCTGCTGTCCACAACTGGCGCGTGGTTGACGTGTGATGGCGTGTATTTCACACGTTCGTTGGGCAACCCCAAGAGGAAGGTATGATGCGCACAGCAGCAAGTTTTCCCTCAGAAAGAAACCAAGGTTTATCGAACCAGGAGGAGCCAAGAAGCACGTTGAAGGTTGATGGCGGCGGGATGTAGTGCGGCGCAACACCGGAGATTCCGGCGCCAACGTGGAACCTGCACAACACAACCAAAGTACTTTGCCCCAACGAAACAAGTGAGGTTGTCAATCTCACCGGCTTGCTGTAACAAAGGATTAACCGTATTGTGTGGAAGATGATTGTTTGCAGAGAAAATAGTAAAACAAGTATTGCAGCAGATTTGTATTTCAGTATTAAAGAATGGACCGGGGTCCACGGTTCACTAGAGGTGTCTCTCCCATAAGATAAAAGCATGTTGGGTGAACAAATTACGGTCGGGCAATTGACAAATAGAGAGGGCATAACAATGCACATACATGACATGATAAGTATAGTGAGATTTAATTGGGCATTACGACAAAGTACATAGACCGCCATCCAACTGCATCTATGCCTAAAAAGTCCACCTTCGAGGTTATCATCCGAACCCCTTCCAGTATTAAGTTGCAAAGCAACGGACAATTGCATTAAGTATGGTGCGTAATGTAATCAACAACTACATCCTCGGACATAGCGCCAATGTTTTATCCCTAGTGGCAACAGACACAACACAACCTTAGAACTTTCGTCACTCGTCCGGTGTCAATGCAGGCATGAACCCACTATCGAGCATAAATACTCCCTCTTGGAGTTAAAAGTAAAAACTTGGCCAGAGCCTCTACTAGAAACGGAGAGCATGCAAGATCATAAACAACACATATGTAATAACTTGATAATTAACATGACATGGTATTCTCTATCCATCGGATCCCGACAAACACAACATATAGAATTACGGATAGATGATCTTGATCATGTTAGGCAGCTCACAAGATCCAACAATGAAGCACAATGAGGAGAAGACAACCATCTAGCTACTGCTATGGACCCATAGTCCAGGGGTGAACTACTCACTCATCACTCCGGAGGCGACCATGGCGGTGTAGAGTCCTCCGGGAGATGAATCCCCTCTCCGGCAGGGTGCCGGAGGAGATCTCCGGAATCCCCCGAGATGGGATCGGCGGCGGCGGCGTCTCGGTGAGGTTTTCCGTATCGTGGTTTTTCGCCTCGGGGTTTCGCGACGGAGGCTTTAAGTAGGCGGAAGGGCGAGTCGGGGCCGGACGAGGGGGCCACACCATAGGGCGGCGCGGGCCCCCTGGGCCGCGCCGCCACGTGGTGTCGCCACCTCGTGGCCCCACTTCGTGTGTTCTTCGGTCTTCTGGAAGCTCCGTGGAAAAATAGGCCCCTGGGTCTTCGTTTCGTCCAATTCCGAGAATATTTTGTTACTAGGATTTCTGAAACCAAAAACAGCAGAAAACAGGAACTGGCACTTCAGCATCTTGTTAATAGGTTAATTCTAGAAAATGCACGAATATGACATAAAGTGTGCATAAAACATGTAGGTATCATCAATAATATGGCATAGAACATAAGAAATTATCGATACGTCGGAGACGTATCAAGCATCCCCAAGCTTAGATCTGCTCGTCCCGAGCAGGTAAAACGATAACAAAGATAATTTCTGAAGTGATATGCCATCATAACCTTGATCATACTATTTGTAAACATATGTAGTGAATGCAGCGATCAAAACAATGGTAATGACATGAGTAAACAAGTGAATCATATAGCAAAGACTTTTCATGAATAGTACTTCAAGACAAGTATTAATAAGTCTTGCATAAGAGTTAACTCATAAAGCAATAAATCAAAGTAAAGGTATTGAAGCAACACAAAGGAAGATTAAATTTCAGCGGTTGCTTTCAACTTGTAACATGTATATCTCATGGATAATAGTCAACATAGAGTAATATAACAAGTACAATATGCAAGTATGTAGGAATCAATGCACAGTTCACACAAGTGTTTGCTTCTTGAGGTGGAGAGAAATAGGTGAACTGACTCAACATAAAGGTAAAGAGAATGGTCCTTCAAAGAGGAAAGCATCGATTGCTATATTTGTGCTAGAGCTTTTATTTTGAAAACATGAAACAATTTTGTCAACGGTAGTAATAAAGCATATGAGTTATGTACATTATATCTTACAAGTTGCAAGTCTCATGCATAGTATACTAATAGTGCTCGCACCTTGTCCTAATTAGCTTGGACTACCGGATCTTTGCAATGCACATGTTTTAACCAAGTGTCACAATGGGGTACCTCCATGCCGCCTCGTACAAAGGTCTAAGGAGAAAGCTCGCATTTTGGGTTTCTCGCTTTTGATTATTCTCAACTTAGACATCCATACCGGGACAACATGGACAACGAGATAATGGACTCCTCTTTAATGCATAAGCATGTGGCAACAATTATTATTCTCATATGAGATTGAGGATATATGTCCAAACTGAAACTTCCACCATGAATCATGGCTTTAGTTAGCGGCCCAAAGTTCTTCTCTAACAATATGCATGCTCCAACCATGAAGGTGGTAGATCTCTCTTGCTTCGGACAAGATGGACATGCATAGCAACTCACATGATATCCAACAAAGAATAGTTGATGGCGTCCCCGAAACATGGTTATCGCACAACAAGCAACTTAATAAGAGATAAAGTGCATAAGTACATATTCAATACCACAATAGTTTTTAAGCTATTTGTCCCATGAGCTATATATTGCAAAGGTGAATGATGGAATTTTAAAGGTAGCACTCAAGCAATTTACTTTGGAATGGCGGATAAATACCATGTAGTAGGTAGGTATGGTGGACACAAATGGCATAGTGGTTGGCTCAAGTATTTTGGATGCATGAGAAGTATTCCCTCTCGATACAAGGTTTAGGCTAGCAAGGTTATTTGAAACAAACACAAGGATGAACGGTACAGCAAAACTCACATAAAAGACATATGGTAAATATTATAAGACTCCATACCGTCTTCCTTGTTGTTCAAAACTCAATACTAGATGTTATCTAGACTCTAGAGAAACCAAATATGCAAACCAAATTAACAAGCTCTAAGTATTTCTTCATTAATGGGTGCAAAGTATATGATGCAAGAGCTTAAACATGAGCACAACAATTGCCAAGTATCAAATTATCCAAGACATTTTAGAGTTACTACATGTAGCATTTTCCAATTCCAACCATATAACAATTTAACGAAGATGAAACTTCGCCATGAATACTATGAGTAGAGCCTAAGGACATATTTGTCCATATGCTACAGCGGAGCGTGTCTCTCTCCCATAAAGTGAATGCTAGGATCCATTTTATTCAAACAAAACAAAAAACAAAAACAAACCGACGCTCCAAGCAAAGTGCATAAGATGTGACGGAATAAAAATATAGTTTCAGGGGAGGAACCTCGATAATGTTGTCGATGAAGAAGGGGATGCCTTGGGCATCCCCAAGCTTAGACGCTTGAGTCTTCTTAGAATATGCAGGGGTGAACCACCGGGGCATCCCCAAGCTTAGAGCTTTCACTCTCCTTGATCATATTGCGCGCATCATACTCCTCTCTTGATCCTTGAAAACTTCCTCCACACCAAACTCGAAACAACTCATTAGAGGGTTAGTGCATAATAAAAATTCACATGTTCAGATGTGACACAATCATTCTTAACACTTCTGGACATTGCATAAGGCTACTGGACATTAATGGATCAAAGAAATTCATCCAACATAGCAAAAGAGGCAATGCGAAATAAAAGACAGAATCTGTCAAAACAGAACAGTCCGTAAAGATGGATTTTATTAGGCCACCAGACTTGCTCAAACGAAAATGCTCAAATTGAATGAAAGTTGCGTACATATCTGAGGATCATGCTCGTAAATTGGCTTAATTTTCTGAGCTACCTACAGGGAGATAGACCCAGATTCGTGACAGACAAAGAAATCTGGAATTGCGCAGTAATCCAAATCTAGTACTTACTTTTCTATCAAAGACTTTACTTGGCACAACAAAACATAAAACTAAGATAAGGAGAGGTTGCTACAGTAGTAAACAACTTCCAAGACACAAATATAAAACAAAAATACTGGAGTAAAAACATGGGTTGTCTCCCATAAGCGCTTTTCTTTAACGCCTTTCAGCTAGGCGCAGAAAGTGTAACTCAAGTAACATCAAGAGATGAAGCATTGATATCATAATTAGTTCTAATAATAGAATCATAAGGTACCTTCATTCTCTTTCTAGGGAAGTGTTCCATACCTTTCTTGAGAGGAAATTGATATTTAATATTACCTTCCTTCATATCAATAGTGGCACCAACGGTTCGAAGAAAAGGTCTTCCCAATATAATGGGGCAAGATGCATTGCATTCAATATCCAAGACAACAAAATCAACGGGTACAAGGTTATTGTTAACCATAATATGAACATTATCAACTTTCCCCAAAGGTTTCTTTTTAGCATTATCGACGAGATTAACATCCGGATAACAATTCTTCAATGGTGGCAAGTCAAGCATATCATAGACTTTTTTAGGCATAACGGAAATACTTGCACCAAGATCACATAAGGCATTACAATCAAAATCTTTGACCCTCATTTTAATGATGGGCTCCCAACCATCCTCTAGCTTTCTAGGAATAGAAGTTTCAAGTTTTAGTTTCTCTTCTCTAGCTTTTATGAGAGCATTTGTAATATGTTTTGTGAAAGCAAAATTTATAGCGCTAGCATTGGGACTCTTAGCAAGTTTTTGCAAGAACTTTATAACTTCAGAGATGTGGCAATCATAAAAATCTAAATCATTACAATCTAAAGCAATGGGATTATCATCCCCAAGGTTGGAAAAAATTTCAGCAGTTTTATCACAAGCAGTTTCAGCAGTTTTAGCAGTTTCGGGTAATTTTGCGCGCTTTGCACTAGGAGTAGAAGCATTGCTAACACCAATTATTTTACCATTGATAGTAGGAGGTGCAGCAACATGTGAATCATTAGCATTGCTAGTGGTGGTAATAGTCCAAACTTTAGCTACATTTTCCTTTTTAGCTAGTTTTTCATTTTCTTCTCTATCCCACCTAGCACGCAGTTCAGCCATTAATCTTATATTCTCATTAATTCTAACTTGGATGGCATTTTCTGTAGTAACAATTTTATTTTAAATATCCCTATTAGGCATAACTTTCGATTTCAAAAGATCAACATCAGAGGCAAGACTATCAACTCTAGAAACAAGAATATCAATTTTATTGAGCTTTTCTTCAACAGATTTGTTAAAGGCAGTTTGTGTACTAATAAATTCTTTAAGCATGGCCTCAAGTCCAGGGGGTGTATTCCTATTATTGTTGTAAGAATTCCCATAAGAATTAGCATAACCGTTACCATTATTATAAGGATATGGCCTATAGTTATTACTAGAATTGTTCCGATAAGCATTGTTGTTGAAATTATTATTTTTAATGAAGTTTACATCAACATGTTCTTCTTGGGCAACCAATGAAGCTAATGGAACATTATTAGGATCAACATTAGTCCTATCATTCGCAAGCATAGACATAATAGCATCAATTTTATCATTCAAGGAAGAGGATTCTTCAACAGAATTTACCTTCTTACCTTGTGGAGCTCTTTCCGTGTGCCATTCAGAGTAATTAACCATCATATTATCAAGAAGCTTTGTTGCTTCACCAAGAGTGATGGACATAAAGGTACCTCCAGCAGCTGAATCCAATAAATTCCGCGAAGAAAAATTTAGTCCTGCATAGAAGGTTTGGATGATCATCCAAGTAGTCGATCCATGGGTTGGGCAATTTTTAACCAGAGATTTCATTCTTTCCCAAGCTTGAGCAACATGTTCATTATCTAATTGTTTAAAATTCATTATGCTACTCCTCAAAGATATAATTTTAGCAGGGGGATAATATCTACCAATAAAAGCATCCTTGCATTTAGTCCATGAATCAATACTATTCTTAGGCAGAGATAGCAACCAATCTTTAGCTCTTCCTCTTAATGAGAAAGGGAACAATTTTAATTTTATAATATCACCATCTATATCTTTATATTTTTGCATTTCACATAGTTCAACAAAATTATTGAAATGGGCAGCAGCATCATCAGAACTAACACCAGAAAATTGCTCTCTCATGACAAGATTAAGTAAAGCAGGTTTAATTTCAAAGAATTCTGCTGTAGTAGCAGGTGGAGCAATAGGTGTGCATAAGAAATCATTGTTATTTGTGCTAGTGAAGTCACACAACTTAGTATTTTCAGGGTTGGCCATTTTAGCAATAGTAAATAAAACAAACTAGATAAAGTAAATGCAAGTAAACTAATTTTTTGTGTTTTTGATATAGCAAACAAGACAGTAAATAAAGTAAAGCTAGCAACTAATTTTTTTGTGTTTTGATATAATGCAGCAAACAAAGTAGTAAATAAAATAAAGCAAGACAAAAACAAAGTAAAGAGATTGAGAAGTGGAGACTCCCTTGCGAGCGTGTCTTGATCTCCCGACAACGGCGCCGGAAAAAGAGCTTGATGGCGTGTATTTCACACGTTCGTTGGGCAACCCCAAGAGGAAGGTATGATGCGCACAGCATCAAGTTTCCCTCGAAAGAAACCAAGGTTTATCGAACCAGGAGGAGCCAAGAAGCACGTTGAAGGTTGATGGCGGCGGGATGTAGTGCGGCGCAACACCGGAGATTCCGGCGCCAACGTGGAACCTGCACAACACAACCAAAGTACTTTGCCCCAACGAAACGAGTGAGGTTGTCAATCTCACCGGCTTGCTGTAACAAAGGATTAACCGTATTGTGTGGAAGATGATTGTTTGCAGAGAAAATAGTAAAACAAGTATTGCAGCAGATTTGTATTTCAGTATTAAAGAATGGACCGGGGTCCACAGTTCACTAGAGGTTTCTCTCCCATAAGATAAAAGCATGTTGGGTGAACAAATTACAGTCGGGCAATTGACAAATAGAGAGGGCATAACAATGCACATACATGACATGATAAGTATAGTGAGATTTAATTGGGCATTACGACAAAGTACATAGACCGCCATCCAACCGCATCTATGCCTAAAAAGTCCACCTTCGAGGTTATCATCCGAACCCCTTCCAGTATTAAGTTGCAAAGCAACAGTACAATTGCATTAAGTATGGTGCGTAATGTAATCAACAACTACATCCTCGGACATAGCGCCAATGTTTTATCCCTAGTGGCAACAACACAACACAACCTTAGAACTTTCGTCACTCGTCCTGGTGTCAATGCGGGCATGAACCCACTATCGAGCATAAATACTCCCTCTTGGAGTTAAAAGTAAAAACTTGGCCAGAGCCTCTACTAGAAACGGAGAGCATGCAAGATCATAAACAACACATATGTAATAACTTGATAATTAACATGACATGGTATTCTCTATCCATCGGATCCCGACAAACACAACATATAGAATTACGGATAGATGATCTTGATCATGTTAGGCAGCTCACAAGATCCAACAATGAAGCACAATGAGGAGAAGACAACCATCTAGCTACTGCTATGGACCCATAGTCCGGGGGTGAACTACTCACTCATCACTCCGGAGGCGACCATGGCGGTGTAGAGTCCTCCGGGAGATGAATCCCCTCTCCGGCGAGGGTGCCGGAGGAGATCTCCGGAATCCCCCGAGATGGGATCGGCGGCGGCGGCGTCTCAGTAAGGTTTTCCGTATCGTGGTTTTTCGCCTTAGGGGTTTCGCGACGGAGGCTTTAAGTAGGCGGAAGGGCGAGTCGGGGGCCGGACGAGGGGGCCACACCATAGGGCGGCGTGGGCCCCCTGGGCCGCGCCGCCACGTGGTGTCGCCACCTCGTGGCCCCACTTCGTGTGTTCTTCGGTCTTCCGGAAGCTCCGTGGAAAAATAGGCCCCTGGGTCTTCGTTTCGTCCAATTCCGAGAATATTTCGTTACTAGGATTTCTGAAACCAAAAACAGCAGAAAAACAGGAACTGGCACTTCGGCATCTTGTTAATAGGTTAGTTCCAGAAAATGCACGAATATGACATAAAGTGTGCATAAAACATGTAGGTATCATCAATAATATGGCATAGAACATAAGAAATTATCGATACGTCGGAGACGTATCAACGTGGGAGGTAGAAATCTCTGTGGTGTAGCTTTTCTTCGTTCCCCGGCAACGGCTCCAGAAAATAGCTTGATGTCTACGCACGCTTCTATTCCTGTAGACAGTGTTGGGCCTCCAAGAGCAGAGGTTTGTAGAACAGCAGCAAGTTTCCCTTAAGTGAATCACCCAAGGTTTATCGAACTCAGGGAGGAAGAGGTCAAAGATATCCGTCTCAAGCAACCCTGCAATTACGATACAAGAAGTCTCTTGTGTCCCCAACACACCTAATACACTTGTCAGATGTATAGGTGCACTAGTTCGGCGAAGAGATAGTGAAATACAAGTAATATGGATGTATATGAGTGGTAATAACAATCTAAATAAAATATGGCAGCGAGTAAACATGCAGTAGAACAGTAAATAAACGGAGTTTCGATGCTTAGAAACAAGGCCTAGGGATCATAATTTCACTAGTGGACACTCTCAACATTGCAATCATAAAGGAATATAAATAAGCACTTCACTATGCGATTCTGAATTACTCTTTGGCAAGATAATGAACACTAATTCATCATGTAGGCAAACCTTAAAGATGTATTCCCAAGTACTAATAAACACCCCACACTGTCACTATGAGCATTCATAGGAGGTACTAACTGGAAAGCGCTACAGTAGTATATCATCCGAATTATCTGGCATTTGTATTTAGAAAATAAAAAATATATATGTGGTAATATTCGAATAACAATGGACATGAATGTTGTAAGTATCTGAATTCGTTTTGCAAATACACATACAAAGGTGGTACTACTAAATTTTGAAGAAAATAGGGATATATGGTAATAGACATATCAATAAAATTATGTTAATGGAATTTAGGATTTGAAACACACACCTTGTTTTCTCGCGTTTCGCCTTGGATTTTAGAATAGAAAGAATGAAACTAGTACCAGCTTATGGCTAACAGTGCTTTCTACCCCTCCACCAACCTCGGGCCGGAATATATTGATTTCGTTTAGCTCCAGTTGAGCCTGCAATTGCTATTTCTATTCTGCTTATTTCTTGTGCCGACTTTGCTAGCTTCGCTAGGTACCGATTTCCTCCTACTTTACGTGCGTGCCATTGACGCCCTTAATGGGTCAAAATCTACTTAGTTCTCGTTTTTATTTTGTTTTATGCAAACAAGAAAAGGAGGATTTATGTTAGCAAGAGAGAAAATGGAATAAGTAAGTTCATTAGTCCCTTGATCGGGTACCCGAAGCTCGCTTTGAGGAAGCAGTGCCATTTGGTTCTTCCTTCTTTCACGTCCATCCGCGAATGATTTGAGAATTCTTTTCATCACTGTTTGGATCGCATCCAACAAATGCACTTGCTCATCCCAAGAAACGCCAATTGAGGAGGCAGTTCTCGAATCCGATCTTTATGTTTGCTCATAAAAACAGGGACAATTGAAGTTACCATTAGGACGGGCCCAGAATTCCATGTACATGGGTACATACGAATGCATCCAATGTGCGACCAAATTGTACTAATTATTTTCAACTGTTTGAATTTACACGGCAATGTCACAAGAGCAATCTAGTTCACGGTGAATAACTAAGCCACCGCCATAGCTCAGAATATGCACATTGTCAACACTAGAGATTCATCCACGCCCGCGAGTAAACTATGGTTGTACATATTTTTTAGATAAATAGCACAACAATACGTAAGTGCATATTTCATATATAATAATCAATCAAGCACATGGAAACAAAATCTATGACATTACTCAACACTGGATAGTATATACAACCCCTACTTTCTGGTAAGACCAGCTATGATTATCAAGCTAATTCCTGACTGACGTACGTTGTAGAAAGAAGAGGGATATCGATCGGTCATTGTGATGGCGAAGACGATGAGGAGCGATAAGGCAGACCCTGCCTTTCAATCTTGGAGGGGCAACTGAATGGTGGCTCGATGCACATAGAGCCACACCGCACGAGACGTTGTTCGAACCGGTCCTTGTCATTACCGCAAACAAACTTGCGGCACCCCTTAGGGTGCAAAATTTCATAACTGGCGGCACAAAATGCACACGCCCTCCTGTACTGGGAAAGAGGCTCTTCTGCGGGCATTGGATTATGTTTGAACCAACACTAACATCAGATAATTACTCCACAAACATATTAAGATGCATGCATTACGGTAGTAATAAAGAAGACGATGGAAGAGAAAATAATAAAAGGAAGTCAAGTCAGCACAGACATGTACACTACATACCAATGATGGTGCATATTTCAACGATGGGAGTTGCACGTGGGTATTTGGAGGTGTCAGAGGATGGCTTGTAGTGCACCTCGGCGAAGAAGCGCTTGATTTTGTTGGTGCTGCGGCTACGAGCCCAGAAGTTGAGGTGGAACCACACCTGGTCCCTGAAACCAACTCGGTCTTCCATCAGGGGCTTCACGGCATCAAACTCGCCACCCTGCAGAGATTATACATGCATGTCATCCAGCTAGCTGGTGCAGCAGGAAGTAGTAGTCACCATGAAAAATACTCGAATGAATCAAATGAGAAGTAGCGTGCACAAACCTGGTGCCTAGCATTGTAGTGGCAGAGAGCAGCTTGGACTGACCCGATGAGCCAGGCATCACGCTCTCTGCGTCCAAATCCAATACAGGTGGAGGAAATTATGTGTTCGGAGCAGCGTATACTGACATTGCATAGCAGAATAACCAATACAGTAAACAAGAAAGAAGAAAGGAAAGGACAATAAGAGGCATGCTTCCAAGACTCTCGAGAGCTTCAATTCTTGTCAAAAGGCTTTTTGGCAGGCAGCTGTGTGCAAGTCTGTTGCAATGCGACCCGACGAGAGCATGCATGAGCAGACAAACCAAGGGCGAGGGAAGTTTATGTGTAGCTCTCCCCTCATTTCATAAGTCAGCAGAACATTATTATTCCAAGTAATTGACTGTACTATAATAATACGCATAAAGCAAACATCCTTTTAGAGCCATCATAGGTATAGGCTGCCTGGTGACCAACGATAGATGAAATATTTTGTCTTCAGGTAAGTTAATGCTCTGTAACTTGTGAGGGCAGTGGCAAACAAATGACTGTACTGTACAAACATGACGTAGTAATCTGCATTTCAAAACTAGTAATCCTGGAGTCAGGCCAGTAATTATGAGGTGCATACAAGCCTTTACTAGCAAGCCATGTAGATAAATATACTTATCGATTTTCGCTTATAAGTACTATAACATAATGTATATATTCCATCAGCTAAATAACCAATCAATCAACCACAAAATGCAGGTTCATGAGCAATCACAAGCATGTTAATTGTCGGATTCAGACATCTTGTACAGTACTAGTGCAACGGGGATAGTACCAAAAAATGTCGAACAATTAGAGCATAGTGCAGTATGGGTACCAAGCTGCCTCGAGCAATTAGATTGCAATTTAACATTGAGCGACTAATAGGCTCTCCTTATTCGCAAAAAAAAGGGGTGTGGATCCGCTGATTTTCTTGGATTTTGTGAGTGATTTAGTTGATTCCTAACAGAGCCAGCCTCTATTTTCCTACTTCCTGAGAACATGTACGTATTTCCCATTAACTGAAAAGTTGCTGCAAATTATGAACTTTGCACTATTTGTTCACCTGATGCTGCATATATATACTATCCAGCCTGATGTATGGGAACAAAATCTATCTTACATAATTCAGTGAGGCAAGGGTGTTACAGATGAAAGAGGTCATTCATTCATTTAAGTTGTGTCAGGGGCTCAGGGCATATCTGCAATGCTGACAATCATGCTTAATCGATAAAGAATCTTGATAAAACAATGCACACTACTTCCCCAAAGTCAGATTGCGATGGGAGTGAAGGGGAAGGCAGCGTCCGCGTACCCTTCTGTGCGCTGCGCGGGGATGGAAGGAGGAACTTCCGGGAGAAGTTTCTGCTTGGTGATGCGTCGTCCCTTGCGCCTTCGCCCGGCCGGCTGGAAGCCGTTCTCCAGCCATAGTTGCTCCTCACGGGACAGATCCGGCAGCAAATCCTTCAACGCCGGCGCCGCCCACTCTGCGGGTCCCCGAAATCCCGTCGCCGGCGAATCCATGAATGGAGTAGAATATTAGCGACAGAAAATCCCAGATACCCTCCTCTCAGGCAAACCCTATCGCGATCGCGACCAGGTAGAGGTAGCGCGCCTCGCACACCCCCGCGCCGGCCTGGTCGGCCTTCTTCGTTCTGGTTTCTTGTTTTCGTTTTCGTTTTCTTTTTATTTTTCTTTTTGGTTTTCTTTTTTCCCCTTTTTTACTTCTTAGATTTGAAAAATCAAGTTTAAAAAAATGTTCAAATTTAAAACATGTACAAATTATAAAAAAATGTTCAAATTTGTAAAATGATTAATTTTGAAATTTGTTCAGACTTAACAAATGTTCAATTCTGAAAATATACAAATTTAAAAACACTTTTAAAAAAATTAAAGTTAAAATGTTGAAATTTTAAAAATGTTTAATTTTAAAAAATATTCAGATTTCAAAATGTTTATACTAAAAAATGTAGTAGTTTAAAAAATCCCTTGAAAGATAAAGTTTTCAAAAAAGAGAAAAAAATGAAAAAAAACCTAGGCTAGCCCAACACCCTAGACTGGGGTTTGTGGCGCGTCTTAGCCGCCGACTAGGTCGGGGCATACCTTCTCCCTCCTCTCATGCGTTCGCGTGGCTCAAGCCCTTGGGAAAAGGAACAATGGACCTTTTAGGTGACTCAAAATCTTAGGGTCTCACCAACGGTCCGACGTATTTTAGACACGATTTGTGTATGTTTCAGTTCGTTTGTGTTGGGCCAGAAACACTAAGACCAGTCGCTTTACGCCTAGTGTTCGTTTGGGTTGGGCCTTGCCCAGCCACCCGATGGATTTTTTGAAATTTTCATTCATAGGAAACCATAAATTTACATTGATTTTAAAAGAGAAATAAACATTGAAAAGTAAACGTGCCGAGCCGAGGCCTATTCTACTGGTCACCATTGTCCTCATGCGTCAGGTCGACAATCGTATGCATCACCCACAACAGTCCGGTGCCGACACATGTAGATAGTGGACAACCGGTGGAGGAGGAGGCACTACCGCTATTGGTTGCTGCTACTAGGGTGCCTAGGAAGGCAGCGGTGCCAGGCGCGAGGCCTCCATGGACACCCTCAGGGCTTCCTCCTCTGATAGGTCGGGAGGCATGACCGTCGCGGCGTAGCGCTTGTCGTGGAGGCTACTCCTATGAGGCCTTCATGGCCAGTCTCATTGCTTCCTCCTCATCCACGCCTTCCGGCATGAGGGGGAGCTCTTCCACCTTGCCCTCCTCCTTAGCCTTCTCCACGAGGTACAGAAGGTAGCATATGTAGTCCTCGGTGTCATCCGGCTCCTCCTCTCCCGGGATTTGATCGTCGCCGATGGCCTCCTCCTATTCTTCTTCCTGCGTCCTTCTTAGAATAGAATAGCACATTTTGTAGCTGACGAAGGCTGAGAGTTGGCTCGGTGTACCACCGGACTTTAGTGTAAACTTATTGGCAACAAAGGGTATGTTTGATTAAATACAAATGCACTATTTGATCTCCAAGAAAAACATCAGGTATTGTATGAAATTCAAGCCAACGCCCAGAAAAAAAGAGAAGCTTCCAAATATTTGTTTCTAACAAAGAGTGTATATTAACAATGCACAGTTCTAATGGCAATATGGATGCATGTTGCCAAAAAATAGAGAAAAGGAAAGTCCCGCTACAATGACCTATTCCTTGTAAGCACCAGCAAGACAACACCAGAAATACATCTTCTCCAGAAAGAAAAAAAAACAACGCTTACAAGAAGGGAATAGTACACAAGCGCCTTCATCGTCCTAATCATAGATCATAGATTTTCACCCAAGAAAAAATCCGTGCTCACAAAATAATGCCTTCAACAAAGAAATTGACTGGGATACCGTATTAAGGCCGGACGTTGGATTTTCACCCTGCAAGTTTAGCGATTTTTTTTAAATAATACACTTTTTAATATTAATTCCAGAAATAATATTAGTTTTAAGCAAATTTCAGAAATAATACACCGTCGGGGTCCGTAAACCCGAATTATCTAAATCGGGGTCACCGAACCCGAAGCGCAGGGAATCTACTGCCGGCCGCGCGGAGACGGCTATTTTCGGGGTCAACACGCCCGACTCGCGTTTGTCGGGCTCAGCGCGCCCGAGACGGCTTTTGTCGGCCACGCGCGAGCGATGTTGGGCTGTCTCCTGGCCAGGAGCAGGCCGTGTCGGGGAGGGCCATCCCGAAGCGCTGATTCGGGGATGCCGAGTCCGAAATAGCTGGGCAATAAATGCCGGCCGACGCGCGGTGCTGCTGGCCGACGCCCAGCTCTTCTTCCTGCTGCAGCTCTCTCAGTTCATCTCAGCTCTCTCTCTCATTTGCTCTCAGTCCAGCAGCGTTTTCTCTCATTTCTGAGCGATTTAGTCAGCCATTTGTTGTAGTTTGACCACCAAATGCTGTAGAATTAGCTGATCTATAGATGGGTTAGTTTTTGAGGCGTTTTGGCGGAGGTGGTGTTGGTGGTGGTGGAGGTGGTGGTGGTGGTGGAGCTGGTGGTGGTGGTGGTGCTGCTGCTGCTGCTGCGGGATGGAGGAGTTGAGCTGCTGACAGAGGTGTTTGGCACGCTTCAAGGGTAAACCCTAATTCCTGGTATTAGATGGTGTAATCATAATGCATGTTGCGTTCGTTAGCTTCGCACATTAGTTAGTGTAATATGTACCGGTAGATAGTATTTATTTAGGACTGCAGGTGCTAGATTTTTATTTATTTTAGAGTGTAGGTGCTAGATTTTTTTGACGAGTCCGTAATTTGTATAGGTGAGCAGATATGTCAGATAGAGTAAAATTCGTTGTTTACTTCGGTCATGGCACGGTCCGAACAACTCCGATGGGAGCTGATCTGAGCGAGTTTCAGCATGAGGAGTTGCATCTGACAAACCCAAAAACATGGCGAGTTAGTCAGTTGAAGGAGTGGTTGACCGTGAATTTCGGGCTTAATCCCGAAGCATACACTGTTGGTGTGCATGCTTTGTGGAGCAGCTCAAGTACCCAGATTTTCTGGCGGTTGAAGCCGATTGAGCGGACCTCTCAGTGGGTGCACTGGTTGGAAGCGTGCGAGCGCAGGGGAACTCACCCCATCGCCTTAAATCTTCCCGCGGCGAAGGTGGTGAATTCCCAGGAAGGCGAGGGTGAGTTCCATCCAGGGCAGAGCAGTCAAAGTTTTGATGCTGGCGGCAGCAGTTTCCAATCCGGGCAGAGTTGCCATGCAGCAGGTGGTCATGACGGTAGTGTCGAGCTTGAAAGCGAGGATGAAGAAGAAGACTAGATGCAGAACATGATGGACGAGGAAGACGAGGATGGAGTGGACTATGAGCTTGACTCAGATGAATCCGGTGGATCCGATACTTCAGATGATAACGAAGAGGAGGATCCGATCCCCTCTTCTTGGAACCATGATTTGTCGGATGCAATGATAGTCGATGATCGGCACGATTCTGCCTGGGAGTACAGCATGAACACTGATGCGTGTAGTTGACACGTCCGTTGGGAACCCCAAGAGGAAGGTGTGATGCGCACAGTAGCAAGTTTCCCTCAGTAAGAAACCAAGGTTTAATCGAACCAGTAGGAGTCAAGAAGCACGTCGAAGGTTGATGGCGGCGGGATGTAGTGCGGCGCAACACCAAGGATTCCGGCGCCAACGTGGAACCTGCACAACACAACCAAAGTACTTTGCCCCAACGAAACAGTGAGGTTGTCAATCTCACCGGCTTGCTGTAACAAAGGATTAGATGTATAGTGTGGATGATGATTGTTTGCAGAAAACAGTAGAACAAGTATTGCGGTAGATTGTATTTCAGTGTAAAAGAATGGACCGGGGTCCATAGTTCACTAGAGGTGTCTCTCCCATAAGATAAATAGCATGTTGGATGAACAAATTACAGTCGGGCAATTGACAAATAAAGAGAGCATGACAATGCACATACATGATATGATGAATATTGTGAGATTTAATTGGGCATTACGACAAAGTACATAGACCGCTATCCAGGATGCATCTATGCCTAAAAAGTCCACCTTCAGGTTATCATCCGAACCCCTTCCAGTATTAAGTTGCAAAACAACATACAATTGCATTAAGTATGGTGCGTAATGTAATCAATAACTACATCCTCGGATATAGCATCAATGTTTTATCCCTAGTGGCAACAAGACATCCACAACCTTAGAACTTTCCGTCACCGTCCCAGCATTTAATGGAGGCATGTACCCACTATCGAGCATAAATACTCCCTCTTGGAGTTAAGAGCAAAAACTTGGCCAGAGCCTCTACTAATAACGGAGAGCATGCAAGATCATAAACAACACATAGGTAATAGATTGATAATCAACATAACATAGTATTCTCTATCCATCGGATCCCGACAAACACAACATATAGAATTACAGATAGATGATCTTGATCATGTTAGGCAGCTCACAAGATCCGACAATGAAGCACATGAGGAGAAGACAACCATCTAGCTACTGCTATGGACCCATAGTCAAGGGGTGAACTACTCACTCATCACTCCGGAGGCGACCATGGCGGTGAAGAGTCCTCTGGGAGATGAATCCCCTCTCCGGCAGGGTGCCGGAGGCGATCTCCTGAATCCCCCGAGAGGGGATTGGCGGCGGCGGCGTCTCTGGAAGGTTTTCCGTATCGTGGCTCTCGGTACTGGGGGTTTCGCGACGAAGGCTATTTGTAGGCGGAAGGGCAGGTAAAGGGGCGTCACGAGGAGCCCACACCACAGGCCGGCGCGGCCAGGGCCTGGGCCGCGCCGCCCTGGTGTGTCGCCATCTCGTGGCCCCACTTCGACTCTCCCTCGGACTTCTGGAAGCTTGGTGAAAAAATAGGACCCTAGGCGTTGATTTCGTCCAATTCCGAGAATATTTCTTTACTAGGATTTCTGAAACCAAAAACAGCAGAAAACAAAGAATCGGCTCTTCGGCATCTCGTTAATAGGTTAGTGCCGGAAAATGCATAAATACAACATATAATGTGTATAAAACATGTAGATATCATCAATAATGTGGCATGGAACATAAGAAATTATCGATACGTCGGAGACGTATCAGCATCCCCAAGCTTAGTTCTCGCTCGTCCCGAGCGAGTAAACGATAACAAAGATAATTTCTGGAGTGACATGCCATCATAACCTTGATCATACTATTGTAAACATATGTAATGAATGCAGCGATCAAAACAATGGTAATGACATGAGTAAACAAATGAATCATAAAGCAAACACTTTTCATGAATAGTACTTCAAGACAAGCATCAATAAGTCTTGCATAAGAGTTAACTCATAAAGCAATAAATCAAAGTAAAGGTATTGAAGCAACACAAAGAAAGATTAAGTTTCAGCGGTTGCTTTCAACTTATAACATGTATATCTCATGGATAATTGTCAACGTAAAGTAATATAACAAGTGCAATATGCAAGTATGTAGGAATCAATGCACAGTTCACACAAGTGTTTGCTTCTTGAGGTGGAGAGAGATAGGTGAACTGACTCAACATAAAAGTAAAAGAATGGTCCTTCAAAGAGGAAAGCATCGATTGCTATATTTGTGCTACAGCTTTTATTTTGAAAACATGAAACAATTTTGTCAACGGTAGTAATAAAGCATATGTATCATGTAAATTATATCTTACAAGTTGCAAGCCTCATGCATAGTATACTAATAGTGCCCGCACCTTGTCCTAATTAGCTTGGACTACCGGGATCATCGCAATACACATGTTTTAACCAAGTGTCACAAAGGGGTACCTCCATGCCGCTCGTACAAAGGTCTAAGGAGAAAGCTCGCATTTTGGATTTCTCGCTTTTGATTATTCTCAACTTAGACATCCATACCGGGACAACATGGACAACAGATAATGGACTCCTCTTTAATGCATAAGCATGTAGCAACGAGTTAATGTTCTCATATGAGATTGAGGATATGTGTCCAAAATCTGAAACTTCCACCATGATTCATGGCTTTAGTTAGCGGCCCAATGTTCTTCTCTAACAATATGCATGCTCTAACCAATAAAGTGGTAGATCTCCCTTACTTCGGACAAGACGGACATGCATAGCAACTCACATGATATTCAACAAAGAGTAGTTGATGGCGTCCCAGAAGCATGGTTATCGCACAACAAGCAACTTAATAAGAGATAAAGTGCATAAGTACATATTCAATACCACAATAGTTTTTAAGCTATTTGTCCCATGAGCTATATATTGCAAAGGCGAATGATGGAAATTTTAAAGGTAGCACTCAAGCAATTTACTTTGGAATGGCGGAGAAATACCATGTAGTAGGTAGGTATGGTGGACACAAATGGCATTGTAGTTGGCTCAAGGATTTTGGATGCATGAGAAGTATTCCCTCTCGATACAAGGTTTGGGCTAGCAAGGTTATTTGAAACAAACACAAAGATGAACCGGTGCAGCAAAACTCACATAAAAGACATATTGTAAATATTATAAGACTCTACACCGTCTTCCTTGTTGTTCAAAACTCAATACTAGAAATTATCTAGACTTTAGAGAGACCAAATATGCAAACCAAATTTAGCAAGCTCTAGGTGTTTCTTCATTAATGGGTGCAAAGTATATGATGCAAGAGCTTAAACATGAGCACAACAATTGCCAAGTATCAAATTATTCAAGACATTTTAGAATTACTACATGTAGCATTTCCCGATTCCAACCATATAACAATTTAACGAAGAAGATTCAACCTTCGCCATGAATACTATGAGTAAAGCCTAAGGACATATTTGTCCATAAGCAACAGCAGAGCGTGTCTCTCTCCCACACAATGAATGCTAGGATCCATTTTATTCAAACAAAAACAAAAACAAAAACAAAAACAAACCGACGCTCCAAGCAAAGCACATAAGATGTGATGGAATAAAAATATAGTTTCAGGGGAGGAACCAGATAATGTTGTCGATGAAGAAGGGGATGCCTTGGGCATCCCCAAGCTTAGACGCTTGAGTCTTCTTAAAATATGCAGGGGTGAACCACCGGGGCATCCCCAAGCTTAGAGCTTTCACTCTCCTTGATCATATTGCATCATTTCCCTCTGTTGATCCTTGAAAACTTCCTCCACACCAAACTCGAAACAACTCATTAGAGGGTTAGTGTACAATAAAAATTAACATGTTCAGAGGTGACACAATCATTCTTAGGTCTGTAACTGGGAGCGGGCTGTCCACGACGCCGCCTGCCCAAGCCCACTTTACGCACTAATTGTACACCCACGGGCACGAACAGAATCCTGGAGGGCAGTCGCGGTCCGTCCGCTACCGCCGCCCCCGCGCCGAATCCTCTCCATGGCGACGGAGGCCATGGCCCACCGCGCCACCGCCGCGCTCCTCCTCATCCTGCTCGCCGCCGCCGCCACGGAGTCAGAGGAGGTGGTTCAGGCGCCGGAGACCGCGAAAGCGGCGGAGGAGCTGGCCGGGATTCCGGGATGCTAGAGGCTCGAGGAGGTCGCGGACTCGCTCTCCAGGTCCGTCCGCGCGCTGGAGTCCGTGCTCTCTAGATCCGCGGAGCCGGATCCCCTGCCGCCGCGTCAGCCGTTCTCCACCAACGCCCCGGCGGAGGAGGAGGCAGCGGGAGCTCGGGACCGGCTGGCCCCGCAGGGGGTGGCCTTCACGAAGCGCCGGCCGGTCTGGTCCGAGCGGTTCAATTTCGTGGCGGCGATGCTGCTCGGGGACGGCGCGCACGCGGCGGCGCAGGCCGCGCTGCCTTACGACCGCTCATGCCCCAAAGAACTGCCGACCGCCGCGGCCCCATCCCTCCGCTCCCGTCCCTCGAGCATCCAGCTGAGATCCCCTGTGTGCATGCTGCTGGTTTTTTCCTCCTGAGACGTTCTCGGGTTTAATCGGGCCGGCGGATGCCCGCTAAGGACAAGTGTATAATATGCCCATGAAGCCACAGCCCGTTCAACTTATACAGACAGAAAAGGGCACTTGGTGGGCCGCCGCTAGCCTGCCCACTTACAGGCTGAATCATTCTTAACACTTCTGGACATTGCATAAAGCTACTGGACATTAATGGATCAAAGAAATTCATCCAACATAGCAAAAGAGGCAATGCGAAATAAAAGGCAGAATCTGTCAAAACAGAACAGTCCGTAAAGATGGATTTTATTGAGGCACCAGACTTGCTCAAATGAAAATGCCCAAATTGAATGAAAGTTGCGTACATATCTGAGGATCACGCACGTAAAGTTGCATATTTTTCTGAGCTACCTACAGTGAGGCAGGTCGAAATTCGTGACAGCAAAGAAATCTGTTACTGCGCAGCAATCCAAATCTAGTATGAACCTTACTATCAAAGACTTTACTTGGCACAACAAAGCACAAAACTAAGATAAGGAGAGGTTGCTACAGTAGTAAACAACTTCCAAGACTCAAATATAAAACAAAATTACTGTAGTAAAAACATGGGTTGTCTCCCATAAGCGCTTTTCTTTAACGCCTTTCAGCTAGGCGCAGAAAGTGTGTATCAAGTGTTATCAAGAGATGGAGCATTGATATCATAACCAAGGGTGTTGGGAGTTTTCTCAACTATGCATTGTATCTTATCTATGTAAGTTTCAGAGGCTCCCTTTTCATTACCCTTAGGCTTGCTACTCTTATCAAACAAATCTTCAGGAACAATCCAATCAAAATTCTTTTCTAGTGCCTCGCACATTCCCAAGAGCTTGCAAGGTATCGATGTTTTAATATTCCCCTCATAATTAACTTTATTAGTGTACTTTTGTCTATCTTTTTCCATCTTTTCAAGGGTGCTAGCAAAGTTTGTATAAGAGCCAAGCATATTATATTTAGTAAAGACCTTTCTAGCTTCTCTTGCTACATCACCAAATTCTTTAAGAAGGGTTTCTAGGACAAAATCTTTCTTTTCTCCTTCTTCCATATCACTTAGTGTAAGGAACATATGCTGCATTACGGGGTTAAGGTTAACAAATCTAGCTTCTAACATGTGTACTAAAGAAGCAGCAGCAATTTCATAAGTAGGAGCAAGTTCTACCAGGTGTCTATCTTCAAAATCTTCAACCGTACTAATATGAGTGAAAAAATCTTCTATATTATCTTTCCCGAGGATAGACCCTCGCCCTACCGGTACATCTTTAAGAATAAACTTAGGAGGAAACATGATGAAGCAAGTAAAGTAAATACAAGTAACTAATTTTTTGTGTTTTTTTTTTTGATATAGAGTGCAAGACAGTAAATAAAGTAAAGCTAGCAACTAATTTTTTTGTGTTTTGATATAATGCAGCAAACAAGAAAGTAAATAAAATAAAGCAAGACAAAAACAAAGTAAAGAGATTGGATTGTGGAGACTCCCCTTGCAGCGTGTCTTGATCTCCCCGGCAACGGCGCCGGAAATTTGTTGCCGGCGCGGAGTTGACGTGGGAGTTAGAAATCTTTGTGGAGTAACTTTTCTTCGGTTCCCGGCAACGGCGCCGGAAATTTGCTTGATGCGTGTAGTTGACACGTCCGTTGGGAACCCCAAGAGGAAGGTGTGATGCGCACGGTAGCAAGTTTCCCTCGATAAGAAACCAAGGTTTAATCGAACCGAGTAGGAGTCAAGAAGCACGTCGAAGGTTGATGGCGGCGGGATATAGTGCGACGCAACACCAGGGATTCCGGCGCCAACGTGGAACCGGCACAACACAACCAAAGTACTTTGCCCCAACGAAACAGTGAGGTTGTGAATCTCACCGGCTTGCTGTAACAAAGGATTAGATGTATAGTGTGGATGATGATTGTTTGCAGAAAACAGTAGAACAAGTATTGCAATAGATTGTATTTCAGTGTAAAAGAATGGACCGGGGTCCACAGTTCACTAGAGGTGTCTCTCCCATAAGATAAATAGCATGTTGGGTGAACAAATTACAGTCGGGCAATTGACAAATAAAGAGAGCATGACAATGCACATACATGATATGATGAATATTGTGAGATTTAATTGGGCATTACGACAAAGTACATAGACCGCTATCCAGCATGCATCTATGCCTAAAAAGTCCACCTTCGAGGTTATCATCCGAACCCCTTCCAGTATTAAGTTGCAAAACAACGGACAATTGCATTAAGTATGGTGCGTAATGTAATCAATAACTACATCCTCGGATATAGCATCAATGTTTTATCCCTAGTGGCAACAAGCACATCCACAACCTTAGAACTTTCTCGTCACTGTCCCAGATTTAATGGAGGCATGAACCCACTATCGAGCATAAATACTCCCTCTTGGAGTTAAGAGCAAAAACTTGGCCAGAGCCTCTACTAATAACGGAGAGCATGCAATATCATAAACAACACATAGGTAATAGATTGATAATCATAATAACATAGTATTCTCTATCCATCGGATCCCGACAAACACAACATATAGAATTACAGATAGATGATCTTGATCATGTTAGGCAGCTCACAAGATCCGACAATGAAGCACATGAGGAGAAGACAACCATCTAGCTACTCGCTATGGACCCATAGTCCAGGGGTGAACTACTCACTCATCACTCCGGAGGCGACCATGGCGGTGAAGAGTCCTCCGGGAGATGAATCCCCTCTCCGGCAGGGTGCCGGAGGCGATCTCCCGAATCCCCCGAGATGGGATTGGCGGCGGCGGCGTCTCCGGAAGGTTTTCCGTATCGTGGCTCTCGGTATCGGGGGTTTCGCGACGAAGGCTATTTGTAGGCGGAAGGGCAGGTAAGGGGCGTCACGAGGGGCCCACACCACAGGCCGGCGCGGTCAGGGCCTGGGCCGCGCCGCCCTGGTGTGTCGCCACCTCGTGGCCCCACTTCGACTCTCCCTCGGACTTCTGGAAGCTTCGTGCAAAAATAGGACCCTGGGCGTTGATTTCGTCCAATTCCGAGAATATTTCTTTACTAGGATTTCTGAAACCAAAAACAGCAGAAAACAGCAACTGGCTCTTCGGCATCTCGTTAATAGGTTAGTGCCGGAAAATGCATAAATACAACATATAATGTGTATAAAACATATAGATATCATCAATAATGTGGCATGGAACATAAGAAATTATCGATACGTCGGAGACGTATCAAACACCATCTCAGTTGGTGCTAGATATGCTGACAAGAGACATCTGGAGGAAGCAATCACCCAGTGGGCAATGAACACGCAAAGGGTATTCAGAACCACCGTTTCAAGTCAAAAATTCTTGACAGTGGTCTGTAGCGATGCTAGATGTCCAGCAAGGGTGCATGGGTACTGTCCGAAGTATGACACAACATGGGTGGTGAGCGACTGCGTGCCGCACACCCGTGTCCTTAAGAGTATGCTAAAGGATCACCGAAACCTTACATCCACTCTGCTTGCTCGCCTGTTCTACAAGGAGATTGTAGAGAATACAGCGATGGGGGTTAAAGCCATCCAGAGAAGAGTTCACCTTCAATATAAGTATGAAATTGAATATGGCAAGGCATGGAGGGCTAAATAGACGGCACTGGAGAACAGATTCGGAACCTTCTATGATGCTTATGACGGTGTCGTCCGTCTTTTGCAGACATTGAAGGACCGAAATCCGGGCACCCATGTGGACATACAAGACTTTGTGATACCTGAGTTCCCTAATGTCGTGGTTCTCGCAAGGGTGTTTTTCGCATTCAGCATATGCATCGAGGCTTTCATGCACTGTCGTCCGGTGATGTGTGTAGATGGAACTTTTCTGACTGGGAGGTACAAGGGACAGATTCTGACAGCAATTGGAGTGGATGGCAACAATCGAATTGTGCCTCTCGCATTTGCATTTGTTGAGAGCGAGAACACTGCTAGCTGGTTATGGTTCTTCGGCAGCTTAAAAAAATCGATAGTGAAAGATCGCCCAAATGTGTGCGTGCTCCATGACAGGCATGCAGGTATACTTGCGGCTATCAAGACGCCGAAAGAAGCCGGACTCGATGAAGAGACGCCATGGCAGGATATGCGAGTAGGTGGTGCATGCGCCACCCGGGGGCCAATTTCTTCTCGCAGGTTTAGGAGCAAGAGTCTTATGAATCTGTTCAAGAAGTTGTGCAAGCAGAATCAAGAATGCAAGTACACTTTTCTCCGCGGCAAGCTGGATGAGTTCACTAAGGACCATGTGCGGCATAGGTTAGCCGCCCGAGCTGCATTAGCAGTAGCTCATGCAGCAGCTGTGGCACAGGGTACACAGGTTCCAGTAGCCCCCGAGCCAGATCCTATTGGGCTATGTGACCTGCCTGGATTTGACCCACCCAATACAAGAAGGAGGCCTGGACGACGGATTAAAAATTTTGCAGAGTGGATAGAGCACGAGCCATTAGAAAGGTGGTCTTTGCTGCATGACACACATGGAGCTAGGTATGGTGTGATGACTACCAACCTAGCTGAATCATACAACTTCGTGCTTAGGGGAAATAGGGCATTGCCTTTGACAGCCCTTGTGGAGGGTATTTTATATGGCACTATGAATTATTTCAAAGAGAGACGACAGTTGGCTGTGAGTCATATGCTGGAAAATCCAAACACTCCGTACTGTCAGGCCATTATGGAATATATGGATGTGAAGATGAAGAAGGGTATGTCACACACTGTTCTGGGCATCGGTAATCAGGAAAGGAGGTTCGAGGTGCGCTTACCAACCGACAAGTTTGGTTGTGTGAATGCGGTGAGAACACATGAGGTGAGAATTGGAAATGAAGAATGGCCATCGTGTGAGTGCACATGCAACAAACCGAAGTTGCTTCACCTTCCATGCTCCCATGTGCTGGCAGCTACCAGACAACTAGGGATGGACTCAATTTCTTTCGTCTCTCTGTATTACATGAAAGAGGTCGTGATGAACACCTGGACCGAGTGAGATGTTAGGATATAGAGTTGTGGGAAATTTTACTACGGTGATACCAAATGAAAGGCGGTACATCCCCGACCCAAGGTTATTGCGTACAAACGAGAGGTCGACGGGAGACAAGGCGCATTAGAAATGATATGGATGAAGCAGAAGCGGGTGGTCCAACTAGGCAATGTTTTCTCTGCAACCAATTTGGACACAGGGACCCCCTATGTCCCACTTTCTACCCAGCGGCTGCAGCGGCGGCGGCTAACCGAGGAAGGCGAGGCAACCGAGGAAGGCATGGGAGGGGAAGAACTAGAGGGAGACAGTAGAAAATTTGTAATATTTATAAACTATGCTTAAGTTGTAGTACGTGTGAACCATATTAGTCTGAACAATGGTACAATTTGTAATATTTCTGAACTATGTTTTAATTTGAATTTTTATGAACTATGCTTTAATTTGTAAACTTTGTGATCAATGGTTTAATTTGTATCATCTTTGAACAATGCAACAATTTTTGATATCTTTCTGCAGATATGGCGGCCCGCCCGTTGCTCGATCCAGTGATTGATTAGAAACATCGTGCATCGCACTTGGAGTCCGACCCGCGGAGCATCGACCCACTGTAGACCCGTACTCCAAAGAAGAACTGGATGATACACCCTCAGTGGGAAGACAGGTAGGTGTTTTAGCTTTAATTTGAAATTTATCTTCGAATTGGACCTTGCTTTACCTTTTTCATCATTTGTTTTGCAGGTAGGTTGAAGTGGGCTGGACTACTACCTTTCGCTCGATTAGTGGAGGCCCGAGAGAACGTTTCGCGTCTGAACTACGATGCTGCTTTGATCACCTGCTTAGTGGATCGGTGGAGGCCCGAGATCCACACCTTCCACTTTCGCTGGGGTGAGATGGCTCCTACTCTAGAGGACGTGTCTATGTTGCTGGGCCTTCCGTTGGCTGGTGAGCCCATCGGCCTATTGGAGGAACCCGTGGGCTGGATGCACAGCATGGATGCACGTTTCGTTGGTGTTCGCGAGGGTGTTGGGCCTATCTCTTTTGAGGCTCACGGCCCTCGTCAGGCGTGGCTACACGAGTTCCAGGTTCGTAACAGTTTCATCTATTTTATCAAGCCTTAATTACCGCGTACTATGTAGTCCTAACATTGAATATTTCTTGACAGATCGAGCAGTTCGGATACCCCGATGTACCGATGACTGCAATCCAGATCACTCGCAGCTTGGAGGCGTACCTCATGTGGCTACTCGGGAAGACGATGTTCACGGACAATCACGGGAACACGATCAGTGCGCGGTACATCCCTATAGCTCAGGAGATAGCGAGAGGCCACGTAGCAGCAGCACATCACACGGAGGAGCTGGGGTTCTGCGGTCTTAGCCGCTACGTACCGAGGTATGTGTAAGGGTTGCCAGCTCACCTCGCATGGTTCTGGAATCGTTGGTTGCCCCCTCCTGTTCCAGCTCTGGTCCTGGACGAGGTTTCCCGTCGGCCGCCCTGAGATTGGTGGTGGGTCTTGGCCGCCAGACGAGTTGTATGACGCGGATCGCATCGACATGCCGACGTTTGGTTCTATATGGACATCGCGGAAGGTATACACACCTTGTTTATATTGTTATATAAAATGCAACACTAACATACTTATGTTATGTTATGCAGAGACATTTTGGGCATAATCAGCTGCGGAATTGCTACCCGAGCATTCACGGAGCAGTTTGACCTACTACTCGGAGAGAGATGTTAGTTGGGAGCCATACGGTGAGGACCACCGCGACGAGGCATACCCAGGCGGTATATCGTTGATGTGTACCGGAGATTGGGCCTCTCGGATGACGAAGGCGAAGATCATCTTCGATATCTTCGTGGAGGAGATGTCGCAGCGAGAGGGTCATGAGACAGTTTGGAATGCGTCAGTTGATCGAGCCACCACCTCCCACAGTTCCACTACCACCACGCGTCCACGCGTGAGTACAATTTAATTTTACCATCAGTTATTACATCAATTGGACAATCATTGACGGATGGGTACAATTTAATTTTCAGGTACAATAGAAAAGGAGCGAACAAGACTGATGTCGGATGGGTACAGCTCCTGGGTCCATACCTCGCTGGTTGGGCCAATGCGCCGGCCGTGACATGGGCCACTAGGGAGCCGTTTGATCTTCAGGAATTTCAGCAGTGCTTGCGGGCGTACATGCCTAGGACACGACTTCGGCTGAGCCAGGCGTGTGACCCAGTTGAGATGGCTCCCTCGACACAGTGGGACACCTACCCTCGCCACTCCACTTCGGGCACTCGGCATCACGCAGTAAGTCAACTATATTTTTTCTACATTTTGCCAACACTTTACTAATTTGAGCTCACAATTGTAGGCCGTGTTGACGGCGGAGCTGCAAGATGATGCCGCCCAGTATGAACGGTCGCTCTCCGCCGGCCCACTTCTTGGACGGTATGAGCACCACGCCTCCTTCACACAGCGTCTTCAGGAGAAACTACGTCGTATCTACGCGACTATCACATGCACCCGATCTTCGGATGTTGTCGAGTACCGAGCAGCACAGCGGCCACCTCGTCCCTCTTTGCAGCTTCATCAGCCGCGGCATGGACCGCGCCCACGTATGGAGGTACCGCCGAGCCCGAGGCCACCATCTCCTAACCAGGCAGGAGGTTCTGATTGGCAGAACCAGCAGCAGCAGGAGCCTACTTACGAGTACTGGCAGCGTGGCCGTTTCGGCATGGAGCAGCAAACTCCCATGCCTAACTTGGGGTGGTGTCCCCGTATGGATGAGCCAGAGGGTATGCAATTCATCACTATCCATATTAATTGTGCACCATTTGTGAATTTCCTCATGACTAACGTTTTTTATCCAATCAAAGGTGATGCACATGTGTCGTCTATGTCCGCATCACGATCCTTCTGGTCCAGTGCTCAGGATCAGGAAGAAACACAGCAGATGTACCAAGACTGGATGTCTAGTCAACATCACACTCCACCTCCAGATCCCACACAGCCCACGCAGTACAGTCAGCACGAGCAGGGGTACATGCTTCCTCCACGACAGCGGCAGCCACCTATCAGAGGGTACTCGCCCTCACCTTTTCAGGCTGGACCACCACTGAGGCGTCGAGGAAGGGGGCGTGGTCAGTGAGATGACACTCACTGAGTCATCTGTACGCATGAGACTTATTACTACTACTATTTCCTTCATCTAGTGTATGAGTACTATTTGTATGCACCATGGAAATAAAAATAGGATTTATCACTACAACGGAATTTAAGATACAACTAAAATTAAGATATATAGCCAATACGACACATCACACTGATACGTCTCCGACGTATCGATAATTTCTTATGTTCTATGCCATATTATTGATGATACATACATGTTTTATGCACACTTTATGTCATATTCGTGCATTTTCTGGAACTAACCTATTAACAAGATGCCGAAGTGCCGCTCCGTTTTCTGCTGTTTTTGGTTTCAGAAATCCTAGTAACGAAATATTCTCGGAATTGGACGAAACGAAGACCCAGGGGCCTATTTTTCCACGGAGCTTCCAGAAGACCGAATAACATACGAAGTGGGGCCACGAGGTGGCGACACCACATGGCGGCGCGGCCAGGGGGGCCCGCGCCGCCCTATGGTGTGGCCCTGATGTCTACGGGAGCTTCTATTCTTGTAGACAGTGTTGGGCCTCCAAGAGCAGAGGTTTGTAGAACAGCAGCAAGTTTCCCTTAAGTGGATCACCCAAGGTTTATCGATCTCAGGGAGGAAGAGGTCAAAGATATCCCTCTCATGCAACCCTGCAACCACAAAGCAAGAAGTCTCTTGTGTCCCCAACACACCTAATAGGTGCACTAATTCGGCGAAGAGATAGTGAAATACAGGTGGTATGAATAAGTAATAGCAACGGCACCAGAAAAGTGCTTTGCCCAGGACAGTAAACAAGCAGTAGTAACGCAACAGTAGTAACGCAGCAGTAGTAACACAGTAAAACAGTAAACAAGCAGCGATAGCAGTATTTAGGAACAAGGCCTAGGGATTACACTTTCACTAGTGGACACTCTCAACATTGATCACATAACAGAATAGATAAATGCATACTCTACACTTTTGTTGGATGATGAACACATTGCGTAGGATTACACGAACCCTCAATGCCGGAGTTAACAAGCTCCACAATAATGCTCATATTTTAGTAACCTTTAGTGTAAGATAGATCAAAAGACTAAACCAAGTACTAACATAGCATGCACACTCGTCACCTTCATGCATATGTAGGAGGAATAGATCACATCAATATTATCATAGCAATAGTTAACTTCGCAATCTACAAGAGATCATGATCATAGCATAAACCAAGTACTAACACGGTGCACACACTGTCACCTTTGCACACGTGCAAGAGGAATAAAACTACTTTAATAACATTGCTAGAGTAGCACATAGATAAATTGTGATACAAACACATATTGCAATCATAAAGAGATATAAATAAGCACTTCACTACGCCATTCATAACAGTGAGTAAGTATTCTGTGAAATATAGCCTAAGAGACCCACACGGTGCACACACCGTCACCTTTACACACGTGGGACAAGGAGTCTCCGGAGATCACATAAGTAAAACTCACTTGACTAGCATAATGACATCTAGATTACAAGCATCATCATATGAATCTCAATCATGTAAGGCAGCTCATGAGATTATTGTATTGAAGCACATAGGAGAGAGATGAACCACATAGCTACCGGTACAGCCCCGAGCCTCGATGGAGAACTACTCCCTCCTCATGGGAGCAACGAGCGGTGATGAAGATGGCGGTGGAGATGGCAGCGGTGTCGATGGAGAAGCCTTCCGGGGCACTTCCCCGCTCCGGCAGGGTGCCGGAACGGAGACTCCTGTCCCCGGATCTTGGCTTCGCGATGGCGGCGGCTCCGGAAGGTTTTCCGTATCGTGGTTCTTCGCCTCGGTGGTTTTCTCGACGGAGGCTTTATATAGGCGAAGAGGCGGCGCAGGAGGGTCGAAGGGGTGGCCACACCATATGGCGGCGCGGCCGGGGCCGGGCCGCGCCGGCCTATGGTCCGGGGGCCCGTGCCCCCTCCGGTCCTTCCCGGGTGTTCCGGATGCTTCCGGTGAAAATAGGAACCCGGGTCTTCGTTTCGTCCAATTCCGAGAATATTTCGTTACTAGGATTTCGAAACCAAAAACAAGCAGAAAACGAGAACTGGCACTTCGGCATCTTGTTAATAGGTTAGTTCCGAGAAAATGCACGAATATGACATAAAGTGTGCATAAAACATGTAGGTATCATCAATAATATGGCATGGAACATAAGAAATTATCGATACGTCGGAGACGTATCAAGCATCCCCAAGCTTAGTTCGCTCGTCCCGAGCAGGTAAAACGATAACAAAGATAATTTCTGAAGTGACATGCCATCATAACCTTGATCATACTATTTGTAAACATATGTAGTGGATGCAGCGATCAAAACAATGGTAATGATATGAGTAAACAAGTGAATCATAAAGCAAAAACTTTTCATGAATAGTACTTCAAGACAAGCATCAATAAGTCTTGCATAAGAGTTAACTCATAAAGCAATAAATCAAAGTAAAGGTATTGAAGCAACACAAAGGAAGATTAAGTTTCAGCGGTTGCTTTCAACTTGTAACATGTATATCTCATGGATAATTGTCAACATAGAGTAATATAACAAGTACAATATGCAAGTATGTAGGAATCAATGCACAGTTAATCACAAGTGTTTGCTTCTTGAGGTGGAGAGAGATAGGTGAACTGACTCAACATAAAAGTAAAAAGAATGGTCCTTCAAAGAGGAAAGCATCGATTGCTATATTTGTGCTAGAGCTTTTATTTTGAAAACATGAAACAATTTTGTCAACGGTAGTAATAAAGCATATGAGTTATGTACATTATATCTTACAAGTTGCAAGTCTCATGCATAGTATACTAATAGTGCCCGCACCTTGTCCTAATTAACTTGGACTACCGGATCTTTGCAATGCACATGTTTTGACCAAGTGTCACAATGGGGTACCTCCATGCCGCCTCGTACAAAGGTCTAAGGAGAAAGCTCGCATTTTGGATTTCTCGCTTTTGATTATTCTCAACTTAGACATCCATACCGGGACAACATGGACAACAGATAATGGACTCCTCTTTAATGCATAAGAATGTGGCAACAATTATTATTCTCATATGAGATTGAGGATATATGTCCAAACTGAAACTTCCACCATGAATCATGGCTTTAGTTGGCGGCCCAAAGTTCTTCTCTAACAATATGCATGCTCCAACCATGAAGGTGGTAGATCTCTCTTGCTTCAGACAAGACGGACATGCATAGCAACTCACATGATATTCAACAAAGAATAGTTGATGGCGTCCCCAGAAACATGGTTATCGCTCAACAAGCAACTTAATAAGAGATAAAGTGCATAAGTACATATTCAATACCACAATAGTTTTTTAAGCTATTTGTCCCATGAGCTATATATTGCAAAGGTGAATGATGGAATTTTAAAGGTAGCACTCAAGTAATTTACTTTGGAATGGCGGATAAATACCATGTAGTAGGTAGGTATGGTGGACACAAATGGCATAGTGGTTGGCTCAAGTATTTTGGATGCATGAGAAGTATTCCCTCTCGATACAAGGTTTAGGCTAGCAAGGTTATTTGAAACAAACACAAGGATGAACGGTACAGCAAAACTCACATAAAATACATATGGTAAACATTATAAGACTCCATACCGTCTTCCTTGTTGTTCAAAACTCAATACTAGATGTTATCTAGACTCTAGAGAAACTAAATATGCAAACCAAATTAACAAGCTCTAAGTATTTCTTCATTAATGGGTGCAAAGTATATGATGCAAGAGCTTAAACATGAGCACAACAATTGCCAAGTATCAAATTATCCAAGACATTTTAGAGTTACTACATGTAGCATTTTCCAATTCCAACCATATAACAATTTAACGAAGAAGAAACTTCGCCATGAATACTATGAGTAGAGTCTAAGGACATATTTGTCCATATGCTACAGCGGAGCGTGTCTCTCTCCCATAAAGTGAATGCTAGGATCCATTTTATTCAAACAAAACAAAAAACAAAAACAAACCGACGCTCCAAGTAAAGTACATAAGATGTGACGGAATAAAAATATAGTTTCAGGGGAGGAACCTGATAATGTTGTCGATGAAGAAGGGGATGCCTTGGGCATCCCAAGCTTAGACGCTTGAGTCTTCTTATAATATGCAGGGGTGAACCACCGGGGCATCCCCAAGCTTAGAGCTTTCACTCTCCTTGATCATATTGCATCATACTCCTCTCTTGATCCTTGAAAACTTCCTCCACACCAAACTCGAAACAACTCATTAGAGGGTTAGTGCATAATAAAAATTCACATGTTCAGAGGTGACACAATCATTCTTAACACTTCTGGACATTGCATAAAGCTACTGGACATTAATGGATCAAAGAAATTCATCCAACATAGCAAAAGAGGCAATGCGAAATAAAAGACAGAATCTGTCAAAACAGAACAGTCCGTAAAGATGGATTTTATTAGGCCACCAGACTTGCTCAAACGAAAATGCTCAAATTGAATGAAAGTTGCGTACATATCTGAGGATCATGCTCGTAAATTGGCTTAATTTTCTGAGCTACCTACAGGGAGGTAGACCCAGATTCGTGACAGCAAAGAAATCTGGAACTGCGCAGTAATCCAAATCTAGTACTTACTTTTCTATCAAAGACTTTACTTGGCACAACAAAACATAAAACTAAGATAAGGAGAGGTTGCTACAGTAGTAAACAACTTCCAAGACACAAATATAAAACAAAGTACTGTAGCAAAATAACACATGGGTTATCTCCCAAGAAGTTCTTTCTTTATAGCCGTTAAGATGGGCTCAAGCAGTTTTAATGATGCACTCGCAAGAAATAGTATTTGAAGCAAAAGAGAGCATCAAGAGGCAAATTCAAAACACATTTAAGTCTAACATGCTTCCTATGCATAGGAATCTTGTAAATAAACAAGTTCATGAAGAGCAAAGTAACAAGCATAGGAAGATAAAACAAGTGTAGCTTCAAAAATTTCAGCACATAGAGAGGTGTTTTAGTAACATGAAAATTTCTACAACCATATTTTCCTCTCTCATAATAATTTTCAGTAGCATCATGAGCAAATTCAACAATATAACTATCACATAAAGCATTCTTATCATGAGTCTCATGCATAAAATTATTACTCTCCACATAGGCATAATCAATTTTATTAGTTGTAGTGGGAGCAAATTCAACAAAGTAGCTATCATTATTATTCTCATCAAGTGTAGGAGGCATAGTATAATCACAATAAAATTTACTCTCCATAGTAGGTTGTACCAAAAGACCACTATTATAATCATCATAAATAGGAGGCAAAGTATCATCAAAGAAAATTTTCTCCTCAATGCTTGGGGGACTAAAAAGATCATGAAAACCAGCTTCCCCAAGCTTAGAACTTTCTATATCATTATCAACAATGGTGTTCAAAGCGTTCATACTAATATCACTACCGAGCATGCAAATAAGATTCCATAGGTTTTTTAATTTTCGCATCAAACAATCCATGTTTTAAATCAGGAAATAGAATAAGAAGCTCATTGTTGTCCATTATGCCAAACTAGTGTAAACAAGAAACAAAAAGATGCAATTGCAGGATCTAAAGGAAATAGCTTTGAGCACAAACACAATGGCGCCAGAAAAATACTTTACCTGGGACCGGTGTATGAGTGCCTTTTTACCTTTCCTCCCCGGCAACGGCGCCAGAAAAGTGCTTGATGTCTACGGGATCTTCTATTCTTGTAGACAGTGTTGGGCCTCCAAGAGCAGAGGTTTGTAGAACAGCAGCAAGTTTCCTTTAAGTGGATCACCCAAGGTTTATCGATCTCAGGGAGGAAGAGGTCAAAGATATCCCTCTCATGCAACCCTGCAACCACAAAGCAAGAAGTCTCTTGTGTCCCCAACACACCTAATAGGTGCACTAGTTCGGCGAAGAGATAGTGAAATACAGGTGGTATGAATAAGTAATAGCAACGGCACCAGAAAAGTGCTTTGCCTAGGACAGTAAACAAGCAGTAGTAACGCAACAGTAGTAACGCAGCAGTAGTAACACAATAAAACAGTAAACAAGCAGCGATAGCAGTATTTAGGAACAAGGCCTAGGGATTACACTTTCACTAGTGGACACTCTCAACATTGATCACATAACAGAATAGATAAATGCATAATCTACACTTTTGTTGGATGATGAACACATTGCGTAGGATTACACGAACCCTCAATGCCGGAGTTAACAAGCTCCACAATAATGCTCATATTTTAGTAACCTTTAGTGTAAGATAGATCAAAAGACTAAACCAAGTACTAACATAGCATGCACACTTGTCACCTTCATGCATATGTAGGAGGAATAGATCACATCAATATTATCATAGCAATAGTTAACTTCGCAATCTACAAGAGATCATGATCATAGCATAAACCAAGTACTAACACGGTGCACACACTGTCACCTTTGCACACGTGCAGGAGGAATAAAACTACTTTAATAACATTGCTAGAGTAGCACATAGATAAATTGTGATACAAACACATATTGCAATCATAAAGAGATATAAATAAGCACTTCACTACGCCATTCATAACAGTGAGTAAGTATTCTGTGAAATATAGCCTAAGAGACCCACACGGTGCACACACTGTCACCTTTACACACGTGGGACAAGGAGTCTCCGGCGATCACATAAGTAAAACTCACTTGACTAGCATAATGACATCTAGATTACAAGCATCATCATATGAATCTCAATCATGTAAGGCAGCTCATGAGATTATTGTATTGAAGCACATAGGAGAGAGATGAACCACATAGCTACCGGTACAGCCCCGAGCCTCGATGGAGAACTACTCCTCCTCATGGGAGCAGCAGCGGTGATGAAGATGGCGGTGGAGATGGCAGCGGTGTCGATGGAGAAGCCTTCCGGGGCACTTCCCCGCTCCGGCAGGGTGCCGGAACAGAGACTCCTGTCCCCCAGATCTTGGCTTCGCGATGGCGGCGGCTCTGGAAGGTTTTCCGTATCGTGGTTCTTCGCCTCAGGGTTTTCTCGACGGAGGCTTTATATAGGCGAAGAGGCGGCGCAGGAGGGTCGAAGGGGTGGCCACACCATATGGCGGCGCGGCCAGGGCCTGGGCCGCGCCGGCCTATGGTCTGGGGGCCCGGTGCCCCCCTCCGGTCCTTCCCGGGTGTTCCGGATGCTTCCGGTGAAAATAGGAACCCGGGTCTTCGTTTCGTCCAATTCCGAGAATATTTCGTTACTAGGATTTCCGAAACCAAAAACAGCGAGAAAACGGAAGCGGCACTTCGGCATCTTGTTAATAGGTTAGTTCCGGAAAATGCACGAATATGACATAAAGTGTGCATAAAACATGTAGGTATCATCAATAATATGGCATGGAACATAAGAAATTATCGATACGTCGGAGACGTATCGGGCCCCCTCGTCGGGCCCCCGACTCCGCCCTTCCGCCTACTTAAAGCCTCCGTCGCGAAACCCCGATGCGAAAAACCACGATACGGAAAACCTTACCGAGACGCCGCCGCCGATCCCATCTCGGGGACTGGAGATCTCCTCCGGCACCCTGCCGGAGAGGGGATTCATCTCCCGGAGGACTCTACACCGCCATGGTCGCCTCCGGAGTGATGAGTGAGTAGTTCACCCCTGGACTATGGGTCCATAGCAGTAGCTAGATGGTTGTCTTCTCCTCATTGTGCTTCATTGTTGGATCTTGTGAGCTGCCTAACATGATCAAGATCATCTATCCGTAATACTCTATGTTGTGTTTGTCGGGATCCGATGGATAGAGAATACCATGTTATGTTAATTATCAAGTTATTACATATGTGTTGTTTATGATCTTGCATGCTCTCCGTTACTAGTAGAGGCTCGGCCAAGTTTTTGCTTTTAACTCCAAGAGAGAGTATTTATGCTCGATAGTGGGTTCATGCCCGCATTGACACCGGGACGAGTGATGAAAGTTCTAAGGTTGTGTTGTGCTGTTGCCACTAGGGATAAAACATTGGCGCTATGTCCGAGGTTGTAGTTGTTGATTACATTACGCACCATACTTAATGCAATTGTCTGTTGTTAGCAACTTAATACTAGAGGGGGTTCGGATGATAACCTGAAGGTGGACTTTTTAGGCATAGATGCAGTTGGATGGCGGTCTATGTACTTTGTCGTAATGCCCAATTAAATCTCACTATACTTATCATGTCATGTATGTGCATTGTTATGCCCTCTCTATTTGTCAATTGCCCGACTGTAATTTGTTCACCCAACATGCTTTTATCTTATGGGAGAGACACCTCTAGTGAACTGTGGACCCCGGTCCATTCTTTTAATACTCGAAATACAAATCTGTTGCAATACTTGTTTTTACTATTTTCTCTGCAAACAATCATCTTCCACACAATACGGTTAATCCTTTGTTACAGCAAGCCGGTGAGATTGACAACCTCACTCGTTTCATTGGGGCAAAGTACTTTGGTTGTGTTGTGCGAGTTCCACGTTGGCGCCGGAATCTCCGGTGTTGCGCCGCACTACATCCCGCCGCCATCAACCTTCAACGTGCTTCTTGGCTCCTCCTGGTTCGATAAACCTTGGTTTCTTTCCGAGGGAAAACTTGCTGCTGTGCGCATCATACCTTCCTCTTGGGGTTGCCCAACGAACGTGTGAAATACACGCCATCAAGCATATTTTCACGGCGCCGTTGCCGGGGAGATCAAGACACGCCGCAAGGGGAGTCTCCACTTCTCAATCTCTTTACTTTGTTTTTGTCTTGCTTTATTTTATTTACTACTTTGTTTGCTGCATTATATCAAAACACAAAAAAATTAGTTGCTAGTTTTACTTTATTTACTGTCTTGTTTGCTATATCAAAAACACAAAAAAATTAGTTACTTGCATTTAATTTATTTAGTTTGCTTTATTTATTGTCTTGCACTCTATATTAAAATACAAAAAAAAAATAGTTACTTTTGTTACCATGTCTAGCTCTGAACCTGTTACTTCTTCGCCTGAAGAATTAGTCTTCACTTTTAAACAAGGGGATGAGGAGAGTTTTAAGGATGCTTGGTCTAGAATTTTTACTTCTTATCGTAAAACTGAACCTCAAATGACTCTAAGTTTGCTCCTTAGTAATTTTTATTTTGGTCTTATGGTTCGCTATAGATATGCTTTGGATACTTTAGTGGGAGGAGATTTCCTCCATTGCAATGGGGATCAAGCTTTTAATGCCATAAAGAAGTTGGTTGCATCACATGATTCAGCTAATAACTTTGATTCAGCCCTCACTAGCATATATAGTAGATTAAACAATCTCGAGATAAGTACATCTCGCCTGGATGATAACTATTGCCACGTTCGTAATCGTCTTGAACAAGTTTTAGTGAACTCTAAACTTTCATTGTGGGATCCTACTGTTAAAATTGTTATCGGTGATCGAACTCTTCATGCCTACTCGTGATATTATGTATGAATTTTGCCTTATGCCCGAAAGCATTTATAAATCTTTGAAACTTTGGGGAGTCGATGAAGGAGGAGAAGAAATAACCCTCATTGATAACTCTATTATAATTCCTAAGGGAATAGCCGCAGGTGTGCATACAACCATTCTTGGAAGAACAATATCCATTGATTATCTTGTTATTGAAACAGGAAAAATCATACTCGGGAGATCCCTGTTGAAACTATTGGGAGCAGTCATTGATGTGGGAGAAGGCACTCTGAAATTAACCTCTATACCAGGGGGAAATCATATATTTCCTAAACCAAAGGGAAAGAAAAACAATAAGAAAGGTAAGGGTAAAGCCCAAGGTAAGGTTGACACACCATCTCTCGATAATACTTGAGATACACTTTCTGCGCCTAGCTGAAAGGCGTTAAAGAAAAGCGCTTATGGGAGACAACCCATGTTTTTACTCCAGTATTTTTGTTTTATATTTGTGTCTTGGAAGTTGTTTACTACTGTAGCAACCTCTCCTTATCTTAGTTTTATGTTTTGTTGTGCCAAGTAAAATCTTTGATAGAAAAGTAAGTACTAGATTTGGATTACTGCGCAGTTCTAGATTTCTTTGCTGTCACGAATCTGGGTCTATCTCCCTGTAGGTAGCTCAGAAAATTAAGCCAATTTACGAGCATGATCCTCAGATATGTACGCAACTTTCATTCAATTTGAGCATTTTCGTTTGAGCAAGTCTGGTGGCCTAATAAAATCCATCTTTACGGATCTGTTCGTTTTGACAGATTCTGTCTTTTATTTCGCATTGCCTCTTTTGCTATGTTGGATGAATTTATTTGATCCACTAATGTCCAGTAGCTTTATGCAATGTCCGAAGTGTTAATAATGATTGTGTCACCTCTGAACATGTGAATTTTTATTATGCACTAACCCTCTAATGAGTTGTTTCGAGTTTGGTGTGGAGGAAGTTTTCAAGGATCAAGAGAGGAGTATGATGCAATATGATCAAGAAGAGTGAAAGCTCTAAGCTTGGGGATGCCCCGGTGGTTCACCCCTGCATATTCTAAGAAGACTCAAGCGTCTAAGCTTGGGGATGCCCAAGGCATCCCCTTCTTCATCGACAACATTATCAGGTTCCTCCCCTGAAACTATATTTTTATTCCGTCACATCTTATGTACTTTGCTTGGAGCATCAGTTTGTTTTTGTTTTTGTTTTGTTTGAATAAAATGGATCCTAGCATTCACTTTATGGGAGAGAGACGCGCTCCGCTGTAGCATATGGACAAATATGTCCTTAGGCTCTACTCATAGTATTCATGGCGAAGTTTCTTCTTCGTTAAATTGTTATATGGTTGGAATTGGAAAATGCTACATGTAGTAACTCTAAAATGTCTTGGATAATTTGATACTTGGCAATTGTTGTGCTCATGTTTAAGCTCTTGCATCATATACTTTGCACCCATTAATGAAGAAATACTTAGAGCTTGTTAATTTGGTTTGCATATTTGGTTTCTCTAGAGTCTAGATAACATCTAGTATTGAGTTTTGAACAACAAGGAAGACGGTATGGAGTCTTATAATGTTTACCATATGTCTTTTATGTGAGTTTTGCTGTACCGTTCATCCTTGTGTTTGTTTCAAATAACCTTGCTAGCCTAAACCTTGTATCGAGAGGGAATACTTCTCATGCATCCAAAATACTTGAGCCAACCACTATGCCATTTGTGTCCACCATACCTACCTACTACATGGTATTTATCCGCCATTCCAAAGTAAATTGCTTGAGTGCTACCTTTAAAATTCCATCATTCACCTTTACAATATATAGCTCATGGGACAAATAGCTTAAAAACTATTGTGGTATTGAATATGTACTTATGCACTTTATCTCTTATTAAGTTGCTTGTTGTGCGATAACCATGTTTCTGGGGACGCCATCAACTATTCTTTGTTGAATATCATGTGAGTTGCTATGCATGTCCGTCTTGTCTGAAGTAAGAGAGATCTACCACCTTCATGGTTGGAGCATGCATATTGTTAGAGAAGAACTTTGAGCCGCTAACTAAAGCCATGATTCATGGTGGAAGTTTCAGTTTGGACATATATCCTCAATCTCATATGAGAATAATAATTGTTGCCACATGCTTATGCATTAAAGAGGAGTCCATTATCTGTTGTCCATGTTGTCCCGGTATGGATGTCTAAGTTGAGAATAATCAAAAGCGAGAAATCCAAAATGCGAGCTTTCTCCTTAGACCTTTGTACAGGCGGCATGGAGGTACCCCATTGTGACACTTGGTCAAAACATGTGCATTGCAAAGATCCGGTAGTCCAAGTTAATTAGGACAAGGTGCGGGCACTATTAGTATACTATGCATGAGACTTGCAACTTGTAAGATATAATGTACATAACTCATATGCTTTATTACTACCGTTGACAAAATTGTTTCATGTTTTCAAAATAAAAGCTCTAGCACAAATATAGCAATCGATGCTTTCCTCTTTGAAGGACCATTCTTTTTACTTTTATGTTGAGTCAGTTCACCTATCTCTCTCCACCTCAAGAAGCAAACACTTGTGTGAACTGTGCATTGATTCCTACATACTTGCATATTGTACTTGTTATATTACTCTATGTTGACTATTATCCATGAGATATACATGTTACAAGTTGAAAGCAACCGCTGAAACTTAATCTTCCTTTGTGTTGCTTCAATACCTTTACTATGATTTATTGCTTTATGAGTTAACTCTTATGCAAGACTTATTGATGCTTGTCTTGAAGTACTATTCATGAAAAGTCTTTGCTGTATGATTCACTTGTTTACTCATGTCATTACCATTGTTTTGATCGCTGCATGCACTACATATGTTTACAAATAGTATGATCAAGGTTATGATGGCATATCACTTCAGAAATTATCTTTGTTATCGTTTTACTCGCTCGGGACGAGCGGAACTAAGCTTGGGGATGCTTGATACGTCTCCGACGTATCGATAATTTCTTATGTTCTATGCCATATTATTGATGATACCTACATGTTTTATGCACACTTTATGTCATATTCGTGCATTTTCTCGGAACTAACCTATTAACAAGATGCCGAAGTGCCAGTTCCGTTTTCTGCTGTTTTTGGTTTCAGAAATCCTAGTAACGAAATATTCTCGGAATTGGACGAAACGAAGACCCGGGGGCCTATTTTTCCACGGAGCTTCCGAAGACCGAAGAACATACGAAGTGGGGCCACGAGGTGGCGACACCACATGGCGGCGCGGCCGGGGGCCCGCGCCGCCCTATGGTGTGGCCCCTCGTCGGGCCCCCGACTCTGCCCTTCCGCCTACTTAAAGCCTCCGTCGCGAAACCCCGATGCGAAAAACCACGATACGGAAAACCTTGCAGAGACGCCGCCGCCGCCGATCCCATCTCGGGGGATTCTGGAGATCTCCTCCGGCACCCTGCCGGAGAGGGGATTCATCTCCCGGAGGACTCTACACCGCCATGGTCGCCTCCGGAGTGATGAGTGAGTAGTTCACCCCTGGACTATGGGTCCATAGCGAGTAGCTAGATGGTTGTCTTCTCCTCATTGTGCTTCATTGTTGGATCTTGTGAGCTGCCTAACATGATCAAGATCATCTATCCGTAATACTCTATGTTGTGTTTGTCGGGATCCGATGGATAGAGAATACCATGTTATGTTAATTATCAAGTTATTACATATGTGTTGTTTATGATCTTGCATGCTCTCCGTTACTAGTAGAGGCTCTGGCCAAGTTTTTGCTTTTAACTCCAAGAGGGAGTATTTATGCTCGATAGTGGGTTCATGCCGCATTGACACACTGGGACAGTGACGAAAGTTCTAAGGTTGTGTTGTGCTCGTTGCCACTAGGGATAAAACATTGGCGCTATGTCCGAGGATGTAGTTGTTGATTACATTACGCACTATACTTAATGCAATTGTCCGTTGTTAGCAACTTAATACCGGAGGGGGTTCGGATGATAACCTGAAGGTGGACTTTTTAGGCATAGATGCGAGTTGGATGGCGGTCTATGTACTTTGTCGTAATGCCCAATTAAATCTCACTATACTTATCATGTCATGTATGTGCATTGTTATGCCCTCTCTATTTGTCAATTGCCCGACTGTAATTTGTTCACCCAACATGCTTTTATCTTATGGGAGAGACACCTCTAGTGAACTCGTGGACCCCGGTCCATTCTTTTAATACTCGAAATACAAATCTGCTGCAATACTTGTTTTTACTATTTTCTCTCGCAAACAATCATCTTCCACACAATACGGTTAATCCTTTGTTACGAGCAAGCCGGTGAGATTGACAACCTCACTGTTTCGTTGGGGCAAAGTACTTTGGTTGTGTTGTGCAGGTTCCACGTTGGCGCCGGAATCTCCGGTGTTGCGCCGCACTACATCCCGCCGCCATCAACCTTCAACGTGCTTCTTGGCTCCTCCTGGTTCGATAAACCTTGGTTTCTTTCTGAGGGAAAACTTGCTGCTGTGCGCATCATACCTTCCTCTTGGGGTTGCCCAACGAACGTGTGAAATACACGCCATCACACACTACTTTCTCTGCGTCCACCGTGGCCATTTTCCAGACTTGTCGCCGCGTTCTTCTGCCGCTTGCGCTTCAGCAGCTCTTTCCCTTAGTCTCTTCCTCTCCGCTTCACGAGCCTCCCTGCGAACCTCTTCCTCTGCAAACCTACGTGCAGCCTCATCATCCATCCTCTTCCGATTCACCTCTCGGTTACGAGCTTGTTCCGCCCTTAGTTTCCGTATCCGCCTCTCTCGCTCTGCTTTCTCATTAGCACGAACCTTTTCCCAACGCTCCTTCTCAAAGAACGTTGCCCACGCACGGCGCTGTTTCTCCTCAACCTCCTCGCGCGCCCAATCCGGCTGCTCCGTGTCTATCTAGTGAAACCATTTGCATAGGGGCGGGGGAGACTACAACACAAACAGTAACATTAAATCAAATTCACAAACAAAATTAAGCCAACATACAATTATGTCGAAACATACCGGCGGCCTGGTGGACGACGAAGCTGAACTACGGGGTGGATCATGCTCATAGCTCGCACACATGAAAAATTTCATGCCGAACTGGTCGGAGAAATCCTCCACCTGCTTAACCTTAGCAAGACGGCCGCACCAACAACGCTCCGCAGTCACACCCGAGGTAAAATTGCAGCCTTCGCCTTCACCGGCCTAAACTCCTGGTCAGAGCACGGCACACTCATGATGGCTAAGAGTGAGCAAGCAGCACAAAGATAGAGATACAAGAACTTGTGCAATCCAGAGTAGCGTTGCCTGCTTTTATAGGCTAAAATTCGACACCAGGGCGGGAAAATATAGCGGGAAATGGTGGCGAAACCGATTGGCGGGATACAATTGGCGGGAGATGGTGGCGGGAAGGAGTGGCGGGAAGGGTGGCGGGAAGGAGTGGCGGGAAGGGTGGCGGCAAGGGCGGGGGGAAACTGTGTGAACGCAAAAAAGCGGGAAAAATTACTGCTCGGCTCAATAAGCCTGAATACTCAAAATCGGGTTCACCCGGCCCGATTATTCGAAATCGGGTTCCTCCAGCCCGATTCACTAAAATCGGGTTCTTAAACCCCGAGTTTTTGTTTGTTGTTCTGGCGCACCACAGCTATTGAAGAAATCGGTGTTGCCCAACCCGACTTTGGGAATTCGGGTTTCCCAAACCCGATTTTACAAATTCGGGTTCCACCAGCCCGACGGTGTATTATTTCTGAAATTTCCTACAAATGAATATTATTTCTGGAATTAATATTAAAAAGTGTATTATTTTAAAAAAAATCGCGCAAGTTTAGACTCTGAATATCTCATGTGTGTCGCTACCACTTGCTGATGTCGCTGATCCAATTCACGGATCACCAAGACAAAACCTCATCGCCACCAGGTCTTCAAGCACCATCACTAGTTATAAGATCTCGGCTTTCATGTTATTTTCCGCCACTAACTTCACCATAGGATTAAAGACATGTCCCACGATGACAACAGGCTGCGAAGTTTCGCACGCTCCCCCTGAAACTAAACGACTAGAAAAAATATGGTTGTGTGCGACCGAATCCATCTAATCTGGCAATTTCCAGGCATATCTTTCATTAAATTCACCTGCAAAACCTTCCAAAAATTAACACTGCGGCCAGATCAAAGAAAACAAGTGTCAAGTAAATCATCGTCATAGTGTGAAAGGGATCCTAGGACCAACTTCCTTTTTATTCGAAAGATTTATGCTTGATTGATTACAATTTTATTCATCCATGACGTCCCAACCTCAGCTGCATATGTTACAGGCTCGATCGATCGACAACAATTCAACAATCAACATACAAAACACATACAGAAATGAGATATCGAAAGAAATCAACACACGCACGGCCGGGGTGCCACAACTGGCTCGCCGGTGCCACCGCAAGAACAAAAAGAAGAAGAAGATCCGTCCGTAATCAATCAAGCAATTTACTTGCCGGCGATGAGGGAGATGAGGGCGTCCTTGAATTGTCCGTGGGCCTTGCCGGCGACAGCGTCCTCGAGCTTGGTCCCGAACTGCTCCTGGTATGCGGCCCTGATGCCGTCCATGTCCACGTCCGACCGTGTCACCGCCACCCGCGACAGGGCCTCCTTGCCGTGGCTGTCCGCGCCGTCCCTCAGCGCCGCCTCCATCACCTGGCTGAAGTACACCTCCGGCGTTGCCAGGCACTGCACGGTCTCCCCCAGGGTCTCCTCGCTCGCGAGGTCCTCCAGGATGTGCTTGCCGTGCAGCTCCTTGTAGTGCTTGAAGGTCTCCACCAGGTGGGGCTTGCTCCTGGTGCTGAGGATCCTGACCACCTCGTCGTTCTCCACCAGCTTGGTGCCGGCGGCGCCGGCGCTCTTCACCGCCGCGCCCAGCGCCTTGGCCTCCGCCTTCGCCGTGTCGCTGCTCACCTTGGGCCCCTCGTACCGGTACGCGCTCACCAGCCCCACCAGCAGCTGCAACATTTCACAGATCATCAGTCAGACGCGCTCATCGGCTTCCAAGAAGAATCGCCATTAATCAGCAGCATCCAAAGAAAGGGGAGCTTACGCTGCAGTAGGGCTTGTCCTTGGCGCTGTACGCGACGTCCTCCTCGAGGGAGTGGTGGAAGAGCGCCATGTACGCCTTGCGCGCGCCGAGGAGCTCCTCGGCGGACCTGGTGCAGGCGATCTCCACGACGATGGCGGCCGGGTGCGCCTGGTGGAGGACGTGGTGCGCCAGGCGGGCGTCGCGCTCCCACGGGTGCATCGCCCACAGCACCATCAGGTTCTTGAACCGGGAGAACTCCGCGGTGAGGTGCAGGATGTAGTCGTCCTCCACCTTCTCGATCACGCCGTGATCCTTGAACAGACCCGGGAAGCTCTTCCGGAACCCGGACCGCTTCTCCGGCTGCTTCCGCCACTTCGCCAGCGCCGTCACCATCGTCTGCTCGTCCACACCCAGGCCTCCCAGACCTTCATATTATTCGGAATCACAGCAAAATCAATGTCGACTCACAACAAATGGTCACAAAACGGAACCTCATGGATGAAGAATTGATGTAGGAGTCAATGCTCTGTCGATTCAAACCTGAGAAGGCCCTGGTGAGCGTCTGAACTTCGTCAGCCATTGTCGCCCGGAGTCTCTGACTAACCCAAGATTTGCGGAGAAGAAGACGATGGGTGCAGAGGATGGTGATGGATCGCTGTGTGCTTTGGCTCCTCCTGGTGGACCATCTTTATACTGTGTCTCTGGGAAGGCAATTATGTGCAGCGCTGGTATTTCAAATTAATTCAGTATATATGTTTTGATATGATTTGCCCAGCTAATCAAAGAATGGCTCTCGTCAATGGTTTACACATGGGTACACATCCGCGTATGCAACAATCCTCCCCATCTGATAAATGAGGTGACAACCCACGACGTGATGAGCTGATGCGTACTCTTGGCATCGTGGAACACGCGCTGATTTAAGACGACCACCACTATGATTGTCAGTTGCCCTGCCCTTATCATTGTACCGATCACGTCAGAGTTACATTTTCGTGATAACATGCAACTTGGGAGGACATATGTACAACTACAATGAAGAGTTACTGTTAATTCTATTTTTTACAACAGAAACCAGCTAGCTAGTAGAACCAGCTAGTTCTTCACCTAATATTTCCAGCAGATAAATAACAAGAGGAAACCCCATTATTGAGAAACCTTTAGGAGACCAGCTGCACATGAAGGCCCCATGTCACCATGGTCCATGGATGTGGAATAAACACATCACATGATCAGATCAAGTTATCCAAATAATGAAACAAGTCGAGCCATCTGTTAGAAAGAGTACCAATTAAATGGTCATTATTATTTATTTGTATCATTCAATATCCTTGCCCCTAAAATTGCAAAATTGTATGGTTCTCGTGTCAATTTCCATAAAAAGGAATTTTCATGTCAAATATATGAGTTTGAGTTATCACTTCAAGAAATTACCTTTGTAAATTCAATGCATTCAAATTCTCGTGTCAATTTCCATAAAAAGGCATTTTCATGTCAAATATATGATCAGAGAGGTAAATTATTCTGATTTTGTTTCTTAAAGTAATAATGTGCGAGTCATTTGCATCTTCTTCGAAGAGGTGAGATAGTTACCGAGTTTTTTTCTCAAAAATCAAAGATGATAAATACTATTAATCTGATAGCAATACACTGCACAAGTAATAAGTAAACCTTGCAATCCACGCTGTCATCCTTATCGTTGCCACCAACATCATCATTATTTGCATCAAATCATGAATGGTTGGTTTATGTCTTATTCAATTGAAGGCTGTTCCGGGACACAACTTCTGTTTCAAGTGTCTGTTATAAGGTCACTGATCAGCAGAAGTGGATATGTAGCTTCTTATGCTTGGCTTCTTGGTCTCAAATCAAGCAGAACTTCACAATACTGTATACATCCTGTTTCTGGCTACGGAGGGACGAAAAAAATAGATCGATTAGTGGATCAGACAATTTTGGCCTTCCAGGGACGATCAGTTCCACAGTTACTGCAGAAATGGCCGTGTTAGAAATTGGAAGTAGTATAAACATAGTTGATGAACGGTTTCTGCTCTCCAAAGTAATTTTTGCAATTACTTCGGAAATAATATCATGTAGTTTTGCTCGTTCACCTCGTAGTCATCTTTAGTGACAAGCAAATCTTTCAGCGTTTACTATCATAGATAAGTATCCTAACATCTAGAGACAACTAACGTGGTTCAGATCAACTAATTGTTACCGCGGGAAAAAAAGATTAACTAATTGTTATCCCTGAATATTGGGTGCCTTTTCAATAGTAGCACAGCCTATTTGGCTACAATACAGTATTTTCAGATATGGTTGTTGATTTGTTTGCACAAACTAAACCTTGGCATTTTCCACATAGCCAGTTGTCCATGCATCTCTTGCCAACGGACTGGTTATGCGTTGGCAACCAAATCATTCTCCGCAACGTTCATATTCAAAACTATTTAGTCAGATCAGTGTGATCCGCGAGAACACTTGTTTTCTCTAAAATATTTAAGCAAGCAGTTCTATAGTCAGCTCAACCCTTGCCAACTGTCCCTCTCTTGTTTCTGTTTGAAATAATGGAATACATAACTTGGCACTGTTGTTTGGATGTAGCTTAATTATGTATTTATATATTTGTGATAGCTGACCTAATTTTTTTTATCTGCTATTAAGGCTTCCAACCAGCTTCCGCTGAAAGAAAGAATTTAACAAAGTAAGAGAAGAACATGAAACAGTATGGGTTCCACACAGAAAGCAAAAAAAAAACGTGAAACGCTGTGTGAAACGTGGTATGGAACGTGCAGGCAAATCCCTCCACTTTTGAAAGGCTTTCTAAATATATTTATCTTGGATGCCATGCCGCTTCTTGTTCTTTTGAATGATGGGCTAAAGTGTAAACATATTACAGATGTTTGCATACTGGAGACGGTGCCTTTTTAGACAAGATGCAGTAGAAGAAAACTTACAGGTTAAGCAATGCCATGTGTTTCTAAAATTTAGCTTTTATGAAAATGTGCATACTTTCCTTTTTAAAAGAAACACTATACTATTATTCGCAAAAAAAAAGCAATACTATACTGTAAGTTCTCTCTGTCCTGACAATTGTTATTACTGAACACCTTTGTTGTTGCACATGCTATCTTTCCGCATGTTAGTAGTTCCCTCAAGCTGGAAATAAAAATTTATGGAAGAACAGATTATAGGACGAAGGAAATCATTGAGCTCTTTCTTTCATAATTCCTGTAAATTCTTGATTGTTCTGTTTGTTGCACATTTTATATCTTTAATTAATGCAAAGGCAGAGTGCTTCCCATTAAGGCTAAAAACAGTAATCTGGATTGTCAACGAAAAAATGAAGAATTCGTACATCCAAGCGCCTGTAGCTCAGTGGATAGAGCGTCCGTTTCCTAAGCGGAAAGTCGTAGGTTCGACCCCTACCTGGCGCGTATTTTTTTTGTTTTAGTGTGTTCTCCTTTTTTTTATGCTAGTGTCCATTCTGCTGTTGTAGGAAATTTTATATTCCCAAGAGGATATAGACAAGAGTATGGAAAATAGTTAAAGAGTGCAAATGGGTAAGAATTTATTGATTTCTGCTGACTTCAAGTCTGAAAACAAATCAGGCAGTCCTTAAACACATGATTTATCTGTATGGGTGAAAAGGAAAATCATTAGTGCGTGGGTTAACTTTTTCAAGAATATACAAGTTTATTACCTCTTTAATGTCAATTAAGTCATTAGCACACTCCAACCCACAAGATACACCAGTATGAGCTGTGAGGTGTAGAACAACATAACACTCCCTGGCCTAATACGCCAAAGGCTATCAATTATGAGTTCGAAACCCATCAACACTCGTCTCTAAGAAGCTGAAAATGAACCGGGAAAACACAATCAAACACGCACGCGAAACACACCAGGAAATAATTAGGCAAAAGCTCATCGCAGGCAGGCTAAGCTTTCAACCCCTGTCTCCGTGGTAGCGTGCCATGTGTTGCTGGTGCTCCTGCCTCGAGTGCATCCATAACATCCCTCCCCTCAATCTCCTCTTCCCCCACTTCGACTCCACCTCGGCTCCAGGACACGAGGAGGAAGAAGAAGCAGCACCTGTCGCCTCCATGGCTTCCATCTCGGTCCCGGACCCAGTCCCTTCCCCGACTGAAGATGCGGAGAACATAAGAAAAGCAGTACAAGGTATTATTGTTTTTCAAGTTTCTGTGCATTATTGTTGAAGATTTGTGCTTGTTTATTTGTATCCTAAGAAACTTATTACTCACTGAATTGTGTAAAAAGTGTGTTAGCTCTTCCGGTCAGTTCTTTGTACAGTCACTGTAGTGGTTGCTGTTCAAGTCACTGTTCTTGTTTGAGGGGAGAGAAATTAGGATAATTCTTCTCGTTGTTTTTAATTAAGTAGTAGTATAAGACGAGCTCCGATGAACAATTTGTGCTGAACTGAAAATTCTGGGGAACAGGATGGGGGACGGACGAGAAGGCGCTGATCGAGATACTAGGCCACCGGACGGCGGCGCAGCGCGGGGAGATCGCCGTGGCCTACGAGGGCCTCTACGACGAGACCCTCCTCAGCAGGCTCCAGGCCGAGCTCTCCAGCCACTTCAAGGTAATAACTGTGATGCATCTTCGTCTCCGTTGTGACTTGCGAGCGACCTCACCTTCTTCTTGATCAAGTGACAAACTGTCAATCTTTGCTGGCTGGTCAGGGCGCGATGACGCTGTGGGCGATGGACCCGGCGGCGCGGGACGCCAAGCTGGCCTACAAGGCCCTGAGGAAGAAGGGCGGCGAGCGACACGCCTGGCCGCTCATCGAGGTGGCCTGCGCGTCGACGCCGGACCACCTCGTCGCCGTCAGGAAGGCCTACTGCTCCGCCTACGACTCGTCGCTCGAGGAGGACGTGGCCGCCTGCGCGCTCTACAAGGATCCCCTCAAGCAGGCAAGGCGTCGACGCGTCGTGTAGATCCTGGCATTCGTTTTTGTCCCTGTGGGTTTCTTGGATCTTGCTGTTGCCGGTCACATGAGCGTGCGTGCCTGTCTTCGTGCGTGCGCAGTTCTTGGTGCGGCTGGTGAGCTCGTACCGGTACGCCGGCGAGCACGTCGACGACGAGCTGGCGAGGGCGGAGGCGGCCGAGCTGCACGCCGCGGTGATGATCAAGAAGGAGGCGCTGCACGGGGACGTGGTCCGCGTCGTGTGCTCTAGGAGCAAGCCGCAGCTCAAGGCCACGTTCGAGCGCTACAAGCAAGATCACGGCAAGGCCATCGACGAGGTCCCATTTCTGTCGCCATCGAGAACGCACCCAATCAAAATATTCAGTCTAACTTTGATTTGTCACATGAAGATTGTACTGTCTGTGTGATGACACTTCTAACGGTGACTGATTTTTTTTTGTGCCATTTGATCCGCAGGTCCTTGAAGGGAATCGCAACGACAAGCTCTCGGCACTGCTGAAAACCGCTGTTTGGTGCTTGACATCGCCTGAGAAGCATTTCGCAGAGGTAGCACTCAAGCCATTTCTGTGATTCATCAGCAACAGTCTGGGACTGACTTGCTTCAGTTCTGATTTTCTTCGTGGTTTGCCTTTATTTTCAGGTGATCCGGACCTCAATCATCGGGCTCGGCACGGACGAGTCGTCCCTGACAAGAGGGATCGTATCACGCGCCGAGGTCGACATGAAGAAAGTGAAGGATGAATACAAGGTGAGGTACAAGACCACAGTTACTGCGGACGTAGTTGGCGACACTTCAGGGTACTACCAGGGCATCCTGCTCGCCCTCATCGGGCCCGAGCAGCCATGAACAGGATTAACAAAAGCCCGAGGTAGCCGTCGCATATGTTTTTGACTTTGCTCACTGGATTGGATAGAATGGCATCATCATGTGTACAATCTAGAGAGCGAACTGTCAGCGTTGTTAAGTAAGACCCGGTGATAATTTATTTGGTGTATTCAGCACCGGTTTGAGCCAACATTATTTCTATTGCAATTTGATTATCCAAAGATACAGAGTGCAATTAATGGCATCGTAAACTCATCTTATGCACATGATTCAACAGAAATAACACCAAACTAAGATTAGAACAACTGACAGTACAGAAAGAAACACCTCCTACTTCATCCATCACTAAGCAGATGCCATCTTAATTCCTTCTTCCAAAAGCAGCTGTGATACCACCAACAATAAGGGCTTCTTTGATTTATAGGATAGGAAAAATATACGAATAAGAAAAGTATAGGATTGAGATGTGATGCATATATGAATCCTATAGGAAGATGGAGTGTGTTTAATTGTAGCAAAGAAATTTATTCCATGAGGTATGATATCATGCTTTTTTCATATAGGATTTACACTACAAGATCCTATAGGATTAATTTCTATAGGATTTGTTTCTATTAATCAAACAATTTGTATAGGAAAATTTTCCATAGGATCCAAATCCTACATAATTCCATTACAAATCCTATGAATCAAAGGAGCCCTAAATCTAGCTGCAGTTGTAGCGATTCCTATGCCAATCACACCATCTCAATTCCTATGTCTGGAGCTAATAGTCTCACTTGCTCGGTTTTTAAGTCAGCGTAAGTTACTCGTAGAGTTGTGTTGTCGCTATAACATATAAAAAATAATTACGTGTAACATTTTACTATGGATTAATTGAGGAAGATGTGAAAAGATCGAACTGTTCGATTTGTGAAACAATCCATCATGCAAACCAAACACAGAACCAATGTAAACATAGAGAAGTACTGTTGATTAATCTTTTCTCACCTTTAGCAATTTTATCCTCTATTGCCTTATGCCTCCAAGCAGGTTGAATCTACAAGAAAGCAGTCAAAATAATGCTCTTACCGCCCTACAAAGAAGAGAGAAATAATTAGCAATCAAGTAGGGCTAATCAAGTAGGACTAATCAAGTAGGAACTGTACATAGCAGACAAAATATCACCTAAATTTACTTTTCAGTTTTCTTTCCACATGCCATCATTTGACTTGTATCTACCATAGCAACTAAATGATAACAAAAGATATCAAATGTTTTTTTTTTTGCGAAAGCTAGTAATATAATGGAACAAAATGAGCAGAGGGTGCAAAATCTTGGATGATAAAAACATATAAATTCACTTTTGCTGTTCATAATTTTAACTTTTATATAAATCAGAGCAACTAAATGAGAAGAACAAAGAACAAAGATCTTTGGCTCTGTTATAAACGCGACAAGCAAGTAATGAAGAAGGAACAAGAATACACGCAGGAAACATAAGATTTTAACGTGAAAAAACCCTCTCCAACAAAAAGAGGTAAAAACCACGGGCGGCAGGCAGATTATTTTTACTATATCGTGGAGTGTTTTCAAAAGCTGTGGGTTATCTTATATTATGACCAACCCTAGCCAACGGCTTACAAGAGGTATAAATAGACGGTGTTGATGATTCGTATATTCTGATCAACCCTATATCGGCCCAAGTATACTGGCGACGGGCTTCACTTCGCTCCATCATTAGCCTTCTTATTGAATTTGGATAACAATATAACACACTCCACCTTGAGAAAAACTTAAGGACTTGATCTTATTGCTACGCTCAATATGGACGTATGTCCATCATATCGTTCTCCTAATGATATGATCATGTTATTAACAACATCCAATGTTCATGATTAGGTAACCTTAATCACCGGTTAATAAAACAAGCTAGTTAAACTAGAGACTTACTAGGGACTCTGGTTTGTTTGCAAAACACATCAATGTTTTCGGTTAATACAATTATAGCATGTGATATAAAAAAGTATCATAAACACAGAGATATAAAAATAACCACTTTATTATAGCCTCTCGGGCATATCTCCAACAACCCCCGCCGTGGCTCCCATGGCTCATGACTCCTCCGCGCCCACCCCTCCAAGATTCACTCCAGTCGCCATAACGGGATGCCAGAGCCATGGGAGGTTGTCGGTTGGCACCGACTGCCACCTTCTTTGGCAATCACCAAGTGATGCTAACAAATCCACGCCAGCTGCAAGCTCCACCATGGGTGCTTCAAGGAAGGGGCGGGATTGCTGTAAGGGGCCGACGCCCGGGCTGCTGGGGCCTCTGTCGATGGTGTTGATGCTACAATAGTACATCGCCGCTACTACAAGAGGATGTCGTCATTGCTACATCCAGCCTCCGCTGCTGCTACATCCGACAGCCATCGATGCTACAAGAGAGGTCACGGTGCTGCTACATCCAACCACCACTACTATAGGAGCCTGTTGGCGCTTCTACATCCGATTGTCGCCTCTGCTGCATCCTACATCATGTGCTGCTAAATCCCTTCGCTGGCCATGCTACAGGAGACCGGCGGCGGCACTGTTACATCTGGGCGCCACCACTGCTACATCCGGCCGCGACCACAGCTACATCCGGCTGACGGTGCTACTACAGGAGACCACTGCCGACACCGACGGTGCTAAGGAAACCGCTTGTTGTGGGTATACTTCATGGGTGTACCATCGACAGTGCCTAGATCCGGCAAGCCCGGGTGGCCCACAGATGGTGATGAGGCATGTGGCCCATCGGGCGGCCCGATTCTTGTTGATCATGAAGGAAGAAGTCCAGCCCAGGATCAGTAAGCCGGATCCGTACCGACATTAGGAGTAACCCGGATCCATGGAGGCCCATGAGGAACCCGGATCCGGTACGACGTATATGGAAGGCGGATCCGTGACGTGCACGGCAAGATATTGTACCGTAGTTAGGCTATACGTAATCCGGCTAGGACTCTCCGTGTAAACCCTAGATCCGTGCGCCTTTATAAGCCGGATCCCGGGAGCCCTAGAGGCACAACCACAACTCATTGTAACAACGCGAAAGCGCCCGGATAATTCCGGACAAGCAGCGGTAGGCCCTGTCATCGTGCGGGTGTTCCGAAGCTGGGTAACTCGCGTACCACCGTCCCGTGTGCACTCCGCCCTATGGCCCCTACTTCTTCTCCCCTCGTGAGGATCCCTCCTCCGAGGTACCGTCGATTAGGCAACGACGGTTGGCGCCCACCGTGGGGCTGCGGCGTACGGAGGCCGGAACCGGGAGGGTTCCGCCATGGGAAGCTACGACGACACCATCGGCTATGGGGCGTGTCCTTTACGCCGGAAATCTGCCGATCGTCCCTCCGGATGAGTGTTGGATTCCGGCTAAAACCGACCCCGTCAAGCTCTCCATCGTCCCAGTTGGCGGCATACACATCTTCATCGGGGAAACCGTCGATTCCGACGGAAACCCGCTGGTAAGTAGCGCTGACGCGACCGCCGCTGAGCGGGACGCAGTCGCGAAGATCCGATCTGAGACGCAGGAACTTCCTAGCGAAGATTCCGCCTTAGATCTGAAAAAATCAAAACCCACCCAATCCGCCCCTGAGCAGGAAGTAACGGTGGAAGACCAATGCAGATCCGCCCGGGTCTCCCGGGTGTTAGAGAAGCAAAGGTGTCACTTCGTACACTTCTTGGCCCATACCGCCGGAACCGCCCCTCATGGAGCCGGAGCTGGTCCCGAGCAGGTCGAGGCCCCGGAAAACAACGCTGCTCCGGATCGGCAAGAGGCTGTCGGAGAAAGCGAAACTCCGGTTGAAGAGTCGATCTTGGGAAATCTAAGCCCAATCTCCGGAGACACCCGGTCCATGGACACCTGCGAGTTTGATCGCAAGGTGAAGGAACTCGGATACGGTGAACAGCCCGAAGTCGATTCCGTCCAGCCAAAGCAGGTACTTGCAACTGTAGCGGCGCTCGGAGAAGACGGATCAGAAGCGGCAGACACTCAATCCGACCCCCAGCCATCCCACCACGGATCTCCGATGTCACGGGAGCGGCCCCGTAGGGATTCTTCCTCGGAGAGCCTCCTGTCGCCTGAAGAGATAGTCGCACAAGCACGCATGGATTTGGTCGCAAAGTCAGACGTCCTCAACAAGCCAATAACCCCTGGCGACGCCGCAGATCCGGAGGCTTTAGAGGCCACTAGAAAGGAGATGCTGGCCACAGCCAAAAAGTTTGCCAACACCGCAGCTGCTATATTGGATGAGAGGGAAGAAGCTGCACGCGATCATGGATCGCTTTGAAAGACGAGGATCGCGAAGTCACCGCAACGCTCGAGCAAGTCAAGAGTATGAGAAAGGAGTGGGAGGTGAAAATGACCTACGCACAGGCGGAGGCTGATAGAATCGTCAGAGAAGCAATCCCTCCCCGCAGGATCAACTTCGCAACCCCTGCCGAACAGCAGCCGCTCGCCACCCCAAAGGACAATATGGCGAAAGCTGCAGAAATTCTGAAGAAAAGTGACGAGGAGATTGACATCAACTACTTGCGCACGCTCGTCGCTTCAGCGGTTAAACAGCAGAGCAAGGCAGATACTTCGCGCAAGTTGGAATCTAACCCGGAGCATTGCGTCTCCACTGCGCAGAAGGACGCCCACAACAATCGCCATCGAGATGACGAGTCGCGAACCGGATCCTCGGAACGCAGAAGGAAAGCCAGGGAACACCCAAATCCGATCCCCGTACCATCAAAGACGCCACCGTCAGATCCGAGAAAGGGAAAGGATGCAATGTACTACTGGACGAGACAAGTACCGCAACGCCTCTCCTCCGCCTAATGGTTACCCGCGTCCCCCTCGTCGCCGTAGTCCAGCCGGAAACACCGGGCCTCAAGGGCATGGTGGAATTGTTATCCGCGACATCGTGATGCCCTCCGGAAGCCGGAACGGGGAGCGCACGCCGGAACCTCGCCGGAATCGGAACAATGATCGTGAGCCCGAGCCTAGGAGGAGCCGGAATGAGGAGCGCGACCGGAGCCCCGCCGGAGCCGGAGCGACCGGGGCAGCCGGCGTCACGGCGAAGGCAGCCACGGGAGCCGGAGCCGGCACCGGGAGGGCCGGGGAGAATCTGCGGGCGGAAGCGAGGAGGTCGGATCGGCCCCCTCGCAGGTCTCCCTCACCACCACCTAGCGGTGGCGGCGGAGGTGGAGGCGGAGGCGGTGGCCGGAGATCTCGCTCTCGCTCACGGTCCCCCGTCACGGCTCGCGCGACGCGCGGGAACGCCTCAACGAATACGGAACCGACTACATCGGACCAAAGTGCTTTGGCGGAATGATTCGAGAGGAACCAAAGCCAAGGAGCTCCCTCAAGCTACCCGGAAATCTGAAGCATTATGATGGCACCGAAAGGCCGGATACCTGGATTGAGGATTACTACAATGCAGTAACCTTTGCCGGAGGAACCCCTAATATCGCTTGCCGCATGCTCCAGTTGTACCTTGTAGGACCAGCCCGGATATGGCTCAGCGACCTCGAGAAAAACTCCATCTTTTGCTGGTTCGACCTGAAGACCGCTTTTGAGAAACACTTCAGAGGCACCTACAAAAGACCTGCCACGGCAAGCGACTTACAAGCTTGTATCCGAGAAGAAGGGAGAATCCTCAAGAAACTTCCTCACACGATGGTTGGCATGCGAGGAACGAGTGCGAAAACGTCGACCACACCACTGCCATGTACGCCTTCATTGGTGGATTGCGAGAGAGGAGGATTGCTGAGGCATAAGCTTACATGTTTGGCTAACGCCAACAAAGCTGACTTTGGACGAGATGATCTCCATTGCCGGTGATCACACTGCCGCCGATGACGACGCGGGCGGTGATATCGCAGCTACGGCAATCCCCCTGCACCAACAAAAGAAGAACCGTGATAACGGTAACAACAGCGGCCACAAACGCAAAAACCACTGATGACCGGAAGAGTGGCGGATCCGACATGGTCGCCATGGCGTTCCAACGCGGAGGTTCGGGAGGTGGAAGAGGACGCGGCCGCGGAGGCGGAGCCGGCGGGGGTCGGCGGCATGGCACGAGGTCACTGGCCGGCGGATCCCGCGCCCCGCAAACCTACGAGGAATACGGAGACATGCCCTGCACTGGCCCACTTGGATCCGGCTACGGGGAAGTCCACTCACACCAACCGCAGCGCAAGTGGGTCAACGACCTAAAGAACGACCCGGAGGCAGGATACAAGCGAGCCGGAAGCACCGCCCACGCGGCAAAGGAGGCAAGGGCAAGAACAAGGACAAGGAGGAGGACGAGTTCCGAGGCGATGGACGAGGATGATAACTCGCCGGATCCCAAAGCCGGATCCGCGAGTAAATCCAACCCCTTCGAGAAAAAGAGCGTGGGGGCTTACCACACCTTCCTCGGAACCCCCACGATCCGCGCTACAAAATCAGCTACCCGGATCCTGAACGCCACGAGTTCCGGCTGTGCCGCGATATGTCGGGTGGTCGGAAGTTCCGTGCACATTTGACGGGGAGGATCATCCCGCCATTGTGCCAAAAGAATACTACGCCTTGGTTGTGAGTCCCCGCATAGACGGGTATGACTTCTCCAAGTGCCTCATGGATGGCGGAGCCGGCTTGAACATCATGTACCTGGAGACTGCGGAGCGGATGAACCTCACCAAGGAACAGCTCAAACACAGCAACACTGAGTTTCACGGCGTGGTTCCGGGTAAGAAGGCGAACTCCCTTGGCAGCATCACACTTCCCGTGGCTTTCGGCGATGTTCACAATTTCCGCGAAGAGAAGATCACGTTCGAAGTTGTGCCCTTCAAGAGCTCCTACCATGTCATCTTCGGCAGGCCCACCTACCACAAGTTCCACGCAAGAGCGTGCTATATCTACAACAAGCTCAAGATGCCGGGTCCTAATGGTATGATCACCATAACCGGAGACTACAAAAAGGCTCACGAGTGCGAGTTGGGCGAAGCCGCCTTCGCGAGTCTGTCATATCCGGAGAAGAGGCTGAAAGGCTACGGGGCCGCGGTGGATCCGGCCGAGATGCAAACCACCAAGAAGCGAGATCTCCGAACAGAAAAACTCCTTCGGGGCCGCGATAGAGACCAAGAAAGTCAACTTCAAGGAAGATGACCCTAGCAAGCAAGTCTCGATCGGAGCCAACATGGACCCCAAATAGGAAGACGCGCTCGTCGAGTTCCTCCGCGCTAACATGGATATCTTCGCATGGCAACCTTCGACATGTCCGGAGTACCTAGGGAACTCGCCGAGCACTACCTCAACATAAATCCGGGGGCTAAACCGGTGAAGCAAGCTATGCGACGCTTTGGAGATAAGAAGCGCCGCGCCATAGGAATGGAACTAGCAAAGTTACTAGAAGCAGGTTTTGTAATAGAAGTTATCCACACCGATTGGGTCGCGAATCCCGTCCTTGTACCCAAAAAGAACAACTGAAATACTAAGAATGTGCATCGATTACTGCGGCTTGAACAAGCATTGCCCGAAGGATCCGTTCCCCTTGCCGCGCATTGACCAAGTCATTGATTCGACGGCGGGGCGGAACTTACGTGTTTTCTTGATGCGTATTCCGGGTACCATCGGATCCGGATGAAGGAATCCGACCAAAAGGCGACTTCATTCATTACCCCGTTTGGTACTTACTTGCTATGTTACTATGCCTTTTGGTTTGAAAAACGCAGGTGCCACCTACCAACGTACGATGCAGCGGTGCACGAAGGACCAAATTGGCCGGAACGTGCACGCCTACGTCGACGACATCGCGGTCATGACCCGGAAAGGATCCGACTTGATCGGCGACCTCACGAAACCTTTGAGAATCTCCGTCGGTACAAGATGATGTTGAATCCGCTGAAGTGCGTCTTTGGCGTGCCAGCCGGAAAACTCCTTGGCTTCATAGTCTCTCACGGAGGCATTGAGGTTAACCGGAAAAGATCAAGGCAATCCTGTGTATCAAACGGCCAACTTGTCTCAAAGATGTGCAACGACTAGCTGGTTGTGTCGCAGCAATCGGTAGGTTTGTTAGCCGTCTTGGCGAGAAGGCGCTACCTCTGTACAAGTTGTTGAAGAAAACGAGACAAATTTGTGCGGGACGACGCGGCGACGCAGCTCTTCGAGGGTTGAAGGAAATACTTACCTCCCCACCTATCTTGGCAGCCCCAGCGAGTCGAGCCAATGCTCCTTTATGCGGCAGCTACCAACAAAGTCATCGGCCTCGTCATCGTGGTGGAGCGAAAGGAAGAAGGTCATGAATACGACGTCCAAAGACCTGTCTACTACATAAGCGAGGTGCTTGACGGAGTCAAAGCAAAGATACCCTCACTTTCGAAGCTAGCTTATGGAGTTTTCCTAGGCAGCCGGAAGCTGAGACACTACTTCCAAGAGCACCCGATAACGGTTGTGAGCAAGGCTCCGCTGTCAACAATTCTCAACAACGGCGACGCAACGGGACGGACGGCTAAATGGGGCATTGAATTATCCGCCTTCGACATCGCTTACAAGCCAAGGACTGCGGTAAAATCCCAAGTCTTGGCAGATTTCGTTGCGAGATTGGACGAAGCTCCGGATGCAAGTACGGAGCCGGAACCGAGAGACATGGGTTATGCACTTCGATGGATCCAAGCAGCATCAAGGCTCGGGAGCCGGAGTCACCACGAAGTCCCCTACCGGAGAAGAGCTGCGGTATGTTACGCGAGATCCACTTCGAAGCTACAAATAACATGGCGGAATATGAGGCTCTACTACACGGTCTGCGCATCGCTAAGGAAATTGGGATCAAGCACATCATATGCTGTGGAGATTCCGACTTGGTGGCACAACAAGTAGCCGGAACCTGGAACGCCAGAAATTCCGTCATGGCAGCCTACAGAGACGAAGTTGATGAGCTCGCCAAGTGCTTCCTCGGATACGAAGTCAAGTACGTCAGGAGAGACGATAACACAGCGGCAGACATGCTATCCAAGCTCGGATCCGGCAGAAAGCCAATTCCGCCTGGAATTTTCCTAGAGCATCTCCGGATACCCTCGGTGAAGGGCGCTAACCCGGAAAACCCAGAAGTGGCGGTGTCTCCGGCTAGAGAGGTATTGGCTACCATTCCGGCTTGGACACGGCCTTTCCTGGACTACCTCATCGATCAGAAGTTGCCGGAGGACGAGGTCCTCGCGCGCCAGATCATCAGACGAGCACGATCCTACACAATTGTTGATGGACAGCTCTACAAACGAAGCGCAACGGGGGTATTTCTCAAATGCGTCTCCAATCAAGATGGCATTGAAATCCTCAGAGAGATCCACGCAGGGGACTGCGGGCACCATGCCGCTCCCAGGTCACTCGTTGCAAAAGCTTTTCGGCTAGGCTTTTATTGGCTCACGGCTAAAGAAGATGCTGACAAGATAGTCAAGACCTGCCGAGGTTGTCAGTACTATGCTACTCAACCAAACGCTCCAGCCCAAGAGCTGAAGACCATACCTATCACCTGGCCATTTGCGGTGTGGGGGCTCGATATGGTTGGTAAGTTAAAAAGATCATCTCCTGGCGGTTTTGAATACCTATTGGTCGCTGTTGACAAGTTCAGCAAGTGGATCGAGGCAAAGCCAGTGAGAAAAGCCGACGGTGCTACGGCACTAAAATTTGTACTGCAGCCTCGTGATGAGATTCGGCATCCCACACAGCATAATCACAGATAATGGCACAAACTTCGCTCAGGGAGAATTAAAGGATTATTGTGAGACAATGGGGATTCGATTGGACCTTGCATACTGTGGCTCACCCACAATCCAATGGTCAAGTTGAAAGAGCTAACGGTCTAATATTATCAGGAATCAAGCCACGCCTTGAAGAACCGCTGCGACGAGCAGCTGGAGCTTGGGCCGACGAACTAGACGCTGTCTTGTGGAGTTTGCGAACTACCCCTAACAGGTCAACGGGGTTTACCCCTTTCTTCCTGGTATACGGATCTGAAGCCGTGATTCCCTCCGACATCATCCACGATTCACCGCGAGTTTCCGCCTATAATGAAGAAACAGCTGACGAGGCCAGACAGCTATCTGTGGACCTGATCGAGGAAGCTCGGAATCTAGCTGATCAGCGCTCCGCCATCTACCAGCAGAAGCTCCGACGCTATCACGGTCGTCGAGTCCGGAATCGCTCCTTCATGGCAGGAGACCTGGTCCTCCGCCTTCGACGGGTGAAAGACCATAAGTTGCAATCTCCATGGGAAGGACCCTTCGTCGTTAGCAAAGTGCTTCATAACGGGTCATACTACCTTGTTGATTTCCGCGAGCTGAGGGATAGACACTGCTAGCGGCGCCGGAAACGCAAGCGTGAGGATCCGGATGACATCTACGATGAAACAGATCGCCCTTGGAATATCGCACAGCTACGTCCTTTCTACACTTAGCATATTCTTTCTGAGTTACAAACACTGTAATAGTTATACATGATCAATGAAATAAAGCTTATGGTTCACTCTTTGAGTCTTTTACCTCCTTTACTTGTTCATTTTTAGATCGTGTATGTTTTCCGACTAAAACCGCAGAGCTGGATTCTTCCGCCTAGGCGTGTACAAAAGTTGTGATTTTCAAAAATCGTCCTTCGGGACGTAAGCTTAAGTTTTACGATTAAGTTGTTGTCCGTTGCGAACTCGTGGATTCCTAGTAGCGATTTCCGGCACCTACGCACGGGGGCTTGTTTCCGCGGTTATTGACGGATTGCCATTGGGCTTCGTCGCCGGCGGCGGCGTTTCCGGCTAAGGTCTTCCGGCTCGCGGAAGGTCAAGCGGGCAAGCCGGAAAACAATGAAGTCAGCACTTGCTTTCCGACATAAAACGAAACATGCACATAACATTAAACGGATAGCGGGATAAGTGTTTCCGCCCCATGCATAATCGTTTCGTTCCTAGCTACTTAAGAATTTAAGTCTTATTACAAACCCACTCCGGGGCCAAAATGATGCAACTTGTTTCATTGTTTAAAGCGGGAACTCTACTCGGAGTCCTCTTCTTCTGATTGCTGGTAGGAGGAGCCGTCGTCGCTGTCACCAGATCCGGCTTTGGAGTCGTCACCAGAGTTTTCTCCGGAATGCTCGCCGCTTGATCCGGATCCTTCCCCGTAATACTCCGGCTCACCTGCTTCTTCCTCAGCATCGGAAAAGCCTTCGGGCAGATCATGTTTGTTATACCAGAACGAGTGATCCACTCGCCTGACAAACAGCTGTTCATATCCTTCGGTTTCCGCGAGGAGGGCGCCCATGTCGGAACCCTTGGGGGCTCCGCGTGCAACGATCGCCGAGGTTGAGCGAGGGGAAGTGAGCCTTGCGGGTGGCCAGGACCAGGGAGGCGACTCCGCGTGCTGAAGACTCCTGCCAGTCCTTGATGAAATCCGGCACCAGCTTCATAAGTTTGGTCATCGTATCGATGACTGTGGTTTTGGCCTTCTTCAGAGACAGAGCCGTGGCGATTCCGCGACAGGCTTCAAATAACGCGTCAATTGATATCCGCGCTTCATCGTATGCCTCCGTCCTCGTAAGGTTTGACTCTTTTGACCATTCAAAGCCAAGGCTTGCTGTGGAAGAAAGAGACTCAGTTCCGTTAGAGAGGAATCATACAAGTTAGTCGGAGCAACGATACGGAAAAATGCTTACGGAAGATAAGTTTGTCAATAGCCTCCGCCTCCTCCTCCAGAACTCTGTTCTTGGATATTATGGAAATCACGCGGCCCTGGCTTTTCTCCAGTTTGTCATTCAGTTCCGCCAGGTCGCTGGCATGCTTCTCGGAGAGTTTTTCCTCGCCTCAGATTCCTTTTTAGAGGATTCATGAATGAAGGTTTTGAGGGACTCGTTCTCCGCCTCAAGCACCTTGACTTTGGCGGAAAGCTCATCAAACGAGGAGTGCTTGGCAGATTCTTCGAAGGCGAGAAAAGTTGCACATATTATGCATCCTGAACTATGACAACACAAAAAGTGAAGACCCGGATCTCGTACCTTTAAGGCGGGTCTCAAGCGAGCTGGATAGCCTTTTGGCTGTTTTCCGCGTTACGGCGCAGCCCCTCGATCTCCGTGATCTGCTCTAGCACATGAATGCGCAGATCTTCGTGCAATTTCCGTGTGGTCTATGAAGCAGCGGGGAGTTAGCCGGATATTTAAAATCTTGGGGGCTAGCGAGGAATTCAGTTTGAGATATAAAAATTTTAAATTTCCGTCTAAAGTACATTACGGGAAAGCATCGGATAATACACGTTACACGGAACTATATCACCCAATGCTTGGGGGCTAGTATTACTGCCGCACTTCCTTGTGCTTGGCGAAAAAATCCTTCAAGTCGCTCTCCGGCTCGGCGAGTTCACGCACCTCCTCGTCCGGTTTTCCCCATACCTTGTTCGGCATGGCGGAAACTTCCGCGTGACGTTGTGCAAGGGTAAGTTTTTGGAGGGACGGAGTTGGTTGGAGGTTGACTCGGGTCGCGTTGGTAACTTGGAGGAGCTTAGCCTTTTGCTCCTGTTCTTCTTCAGTGGGCTCCGCGAAAGCGGAGCTTGGTTGATCTGGCGGAGGAATTGGTGACGAGGTACCCTTGGCGGAGTCGCCATGAGGAACGGGATCTTCAGGAAGGTCATCAATGTCGATGATATCCTTTGGATCCGGCTTGGTGGCGGAGGAAGCCTTGGGCGGCACTTCAACCTCAGGAGTGATGGGAAATGAAGCCGGAGATGGCTTGGCTCTCTTCTTGAGGACCTTTGGGGCCTTGGGAGGCTGGCTTCGGAGCTTCGGAAAAAACATAAAAGTATAAGAGCAAGCGTTGAATCAGAACTTGGGTCTCGGAAGTGGACGTTTACCGGAAGGTTTGAAGAAATGCTTGGATTGCGGGCTGCCCCTTGTTGCTGGTATTAATCAGCGAGAGGCGCTTCTTTTCCGCCTCCAATTTCCGGGTGGCCGCGATGCTTGGCACTTCGCGGGCGCGTTTTGCATAGGGGCTGGAAGGAGCCGGCTTCTTCCTCTTAGCGGGGCGGGAAGCCTCGGGAGCTTCCGCCTCCGATGCGGCTTCCGGATCCGCGTGGCCGGTGGATGGGACTCGGAGGAGAGTTCCGAGTTCATTTTCCTCAAGCGCCTCGAGCTAATACAAAGTTAACACTTAGATGAAAAAGTTTGAAGAAAAACAATAAACCAAAGTCAAGACGACGTACCGCGGTTCCGGATCCATTTGTATGGATATCTTTGTTGCATACGTGAACATGGAGTTCACGTGAGATCTTGAGGAGGACCCGGATCCTCTTGTCGATGGCGTCGGCGGAAAGATTGTCTTTGGTGGCGCGCATTGGATCGTCGCGCCCCGTGTATTCAAACATCAGGCGGTCCCTGTGTTGCGGCGGGCTGGATCCGCTTGGTGAACCGAGGAAAGGGTTAAGTCCTTCCCCGTCAGCCCCTCCTCCGTGAGCTTGCAGATCCGCCTAACAGCGCGGGTCAGTTGAGGCGAGTCGGAGAAGTGGGGGCAGTGCGTCCATGACGGAAGCTCGGTGGCGGGGCAGTTCTTAAAAACCGGAAGTTTCTTTTCGCTCGCGGGGTCGGAGACGTCCTTCAGATAGAAGAAACCCCCGGACCAGTACCTCGCGGATTCGTGGCGGTCGGTAGGGGGGTAGACGCGGCCCGGGCGGAGCATAAAGGTGATGGATCCGCATGTAGCGAGTTCGGCGGATTGTCGGATCCTCTCCTTCTTGACGAGAGAAAAATATTGGAACGAGAGAAATCTCGGGGGTTACCCGGAGATGGCCTTCGCAGAGGGCGACGTGGTTGCTGATGGCGAGGACGCTGTTTGGAGATATGTTGTGGGGTTGGAGTCCATACGTCTTCAGAATCTCCAGGAAGAAGTCCGAAGGCGGAAATGAAAATCCGCGCTCTACCAGCGCCTTCGTCAGCACCATCTCATCGTCCTTCGGAGCCGGAGCAAGTTCATTTGGAACCGACCTCCGGCTTCCGGGTTGCGAAAGCCCTCCGACTCGAGGTTCTTGAGCTCCATCTCGGTGGTGGTACAGGGCCACCACTTTCCTTTAGCCTCAGAATCTCGCTTCCGAGCTTTTGATTTTTTCGTGGCCTCTTCCGCCTGGTGCTCCGTTTGACCCTCCCGGAAGCTTTCTCCGGGTGAGCAGAGGTCCCCTCGGCCTCCTTGCCGGAATCCTTTGAAGGATCCAGCCGGACTGGAACGAAGGGAGGAGGGGCGGAGGAGATCGGGGTCGCCATGATTGGTTCCGAGGTCGGAGGCGGAGTCGTTGAAGACATCTGAGGAAAAAGAGTTTGGCGGAAACTTACTTTAGTCGGATCCCACATCGTCTTCCCCAAAGTTCACCCCTACCAACTACGGCGCGAAGATGAAGCTCGAGGACTTACTGTAATGGCGGACGCGGTGGTTGGAGTCGCCGGCGATGAGTTTTCCGCGCGGTGGCTCGCCGGAGTTAAGAACACGAAGAACACTGCGGTGGTGAACTGGCTCCGGTGATGCTCCGGCGACTATTCCGGCAGGTTCCGGCACGGCGGAGGAAGAGCTCACGGGCGGCGCTCGGCTGAGAGGTGAGAAGGGGGGGTGAATGAGGGTAAGGGCCTCGACGGCGGATATTTATAGGCTGAGGGGATAAGATTCGTGTTCCGCATCCTGTGGTCGGAACGCAAGCGTCGCACCGTTGGATGCGTGACACGTGTCCCAAACCCTAACGGTAAAAATGGCTAGAGATAAGTTACCGCGGAGATCGCGCGAAAATGGCGCCAGAATTGGCGGAACCGTTTGAGTCTTTTAAGATTCCGGGTAATTGCGTGAGGATAAGTTAGTTCTCATTCACGAGCAGGGAGTAACCCGGAAATGTTCTTTGGAATGTCGATGGATGAAGTCCCGCGGGATGGGAGCATTTTCCGACTAATAAGTTGGGGAAAGAAGAAAATGTGAAGTTGGAGCTCTTCAAGTTTCTCCGCGTTACCAACGTTTGCCGGAGATCATGATGGACCAGCAAGGCGGAAACTGCAGGTGAAACTCGGAGAACTGCGGGGGCTACTTGTTGTGGGTATACTTCATGGGTGTACCATCGACGGTGCCTAGATCCGGCAAGCCCGGGTGGCCCACGAGATGGTGATGAGGCATGTGGCCCATCGGGCGGCCCGATTCTTGTTGATCATGAAGGAAGAAGTCCAGCCCGGGATCGGTAAGCCGGATCCGTACCGACATTAGGAGTAACCCGGATCCATGGAGGCCCATGAGGAACCCGGATCCGGTACGACGTATATGGAAGGCGGATCCGTGACGTGCACGGCAAGATATTGTACCGTAGTTAGGCTATCTGTAATCCGGCTAGGACTCTCCGTGTAAACCCTAGATCCGTGCGCCTTTATAAGCCGGATCCCGGGAGCCCTAGAGGCACAACCACAACTCATTGTAACAACGCGAAAGCGCCCGGATAATTCCGGACAAGCGGCGGTAGGCCCTGTCATCGTGCAGGTGTTCCGAAGCTGGGTAACTCGCGTACCACCGTCCCGTGTGCACTCCGCCCTATGGCCCCTACTTCTTCTCCCCCTCGTGAGGATCCCTCCTCCGAGGTACCGTCGATTAGGCAACGACACCGCTGCCACCGCTGCTACAGAAGGTCGTTGCCCTGTTACATCCGGTTGTTGGCTACTACGAGAGACCCCAACCGAGACTGCTTCAGGCAATGTTGCAAGCAAAGTCACCCGAGCGCATGTCCTTGGAGCTAGCGCTGCACTTGAGAGCCCCCTCGTGATTTTTTTTTGTCGGGTTGCTTCTTCTTTTTATTTTTGGATGTGGAGACTAGAGGGATCAGATGGTTTGCCAATATACATTGTACGACTGTCCACCCGGGGATCAGGGATGTGATCCCCGCGAGACTCTCAGGGGTCCCCTAAATAAATTGACCATCGAAGGAGACCGAACTTTTTATCCATCCAGGTGCTTCTGGGTTTAGAATTCCAGTGGACTCTATAGGGATTCGTAGCATAGAAAACAAAAAATTTCCTACCGAAGAACAAATAACAAGCCAAGATCTGATCTAGTAGACGGTGGCAATGAGGTGAAGATCAACATACCCTCGAAGATCGCTAAGCGTTAACGAGATAAATCTCGTGGTGGATGTAGTCGATCACTTGCCACTTTCAAAAGTGCGTAGAAGATCTTGACGATGCCACAATCGGACAGCACGTCCGCACTCGGTCACACGTATGGTGTTGATGACGACGTCCTTCTCCCCGTTCCAGCGGGCAGCGGATGTAGTAGATCCTCCTCGGAATCCCGCCATCACGACGGCGTGATGACGGTGGTGGTCGACATCTCTGGCAGCGCTTCGTCGTAAGCACCGCTGGAGAAATAGGAGGGCGTAGCTAGGGTTTGGGAGAGGGGTGCTGTTGGGCGCCGACCTCGGGAGCCCTGGGTTGTGTGGCTGGCTTGTGGTGTTCATCCCCTCCCTCTCCTCCTCTATATATACTAGTTGAATGCCCGTGCGTTGCCACGGCTCTTCAAAACATTTTTCTTAACCACACATGATAATATTATCTATTTTCTTTCTCTTTTCCTCTCTCGTTCCCTCTATGTAACTTGTCAATCTACTCTTTTTCCACCAGCACCATCGACTCGCAACATATCATTGCCAATTCCTACATATCGGTCACCACAAGCCGCTCAATTTTATTTCATCACAACACAAGTAAACTAATCAAGCTAGCTAGCTTATTAGCGCGGCTACTTGGAACCTGAACCACACAAAAGCTATTCAATGGCACACATACATCTGCTCCAACTTTTGCGCTCATTAATCCAGATATTCAAGCATTAAGTTGTAGATGCTAGCTAATCCCTGCAGATATTGTATATCATGCCATGACTTGTTAGATATATAAGAGTGAACCAACACAACAATGTTTGGACTGAATTTGTTACAGTTTGGTAGGACCGGATAGGATTTGTTGCCACTTTGATTTGACAATTAGTTAGAGATTGTTTCGATATATTTACATATATATAGGCTCTTAATCGTGGGGATTTCTGAATCATTTCAGTAGCACCATTCCTATGGGGTGGAATTTTGCATTGTTGTTTCGTTTGTCGAACTCGAGGAAATGATAACCAAGCGGGGGTAATGAAATCAAACAAAACAATAAAATCAAGGACTGTTTTTGTTAAATAATTTCGAAAGGCCACGTAGAACTGTAATATGTAAATGCAACCCCACGAGATAGACTTCCCATAGCCGTATGCACTAACATAGATCTAGAAGTTGTGAAGTAAACCTCAGAAGAAAAGTTGTATGCATAGTTTATTAGGCTAAAAAGATATCTACAATAATTCATAAAATTAGGATCATGTACTAATAATACAATGGCCTTTGAAATGATAACCATGCCAGAATAATGAAAGCAAGCAAAATGCAAGAAACAACTAAAACCTATCAATGGATCTCTGATAAGACACAATAGAAGCTCATAAAGTGGGTATGAATGGAATAAGGTAAGTACCAATTGATTTAATATGGGAACACCTTTACTTCATGAAGGTTGAAACCAAATCCAGAAATGAGAATAAGCTTTCTCAAAATCCCCATATGGAAAAAAAATCATATAGACTGATTTACTGCAGCATTCTATCTTGACTTCCTAACCGTATCCTATTCAGTATCCTTTATCCTGATTTAGAATTTGCACCGAATTTTGAAAAAAAAAGCACAAGAGACGGAACACCATGAACTTCTCACAATCTAAAATGCAAATAAAGCATAAGCAAATATTCAACTATTTCGCAGTCTTGCTAGGGACGCTACAACTCTCGATCTCCTGCCACCAAGCTGTTGTAGTCATCAAGGAACATATATGGCTTCCTCCTTCATGCCTCGAAAACATTGCTTCTCCATTTTGCATCCCATAGGTAGGATCCAAGATGCGGCACTCTCGGTGCAGTAGCAACACCTAGCAGCAGGATGCTCCATTCCATCTCTAATTGAATGAAGCTACGGAGTTCTTGGGCACAAAAAAGAGTGACTCCTATAAAATCAATATGCTAACATGTAATTGGAACTTGTAGAATGGAGAAAACATTGAATATATTATTCCAGTAACCTAATTCTGCCCAGACGAACGACTATGTCTAGGATGCAGCGTCCAGGTGAATTGGATCGTCCGTGCAACGGTGTTTCCGTTTAGTCCGTGGCAGGTGTGCGTCTGAATCGGGACGATGATGGTGGCCAAGGCAGCAGGGCGACGTGCACACGTAGTGCATCGGTGACGCGACGGTAGTGCCGTTTAGTCCGTGTTGTCGGCGTGAACTCGGTAGCGGCATCTAGGTTGTCCCGTCCATCCGGATAAGCGGATCCTTCCGACGAAGGGACAAGGGAGGCATGTGCAGCGGCGGTGTCGGGGTATATAGGCAGGGACTCTGCCAGGAGGAGGCGGCGCCCGGTGTGAAGACCGCGGCGTCCACCAACCGCACATTGCATGCAGGCAGCAACGTATATGGTGAAGACTTGCCACTGGCGGGGATCCCTGCGACGGAGTGGGGACTCGGCATCATACATCCCGTCCATGTTCTGTAGCGAGGGTGCCACACCATGGGGAGATCCTCGCCGCCTGGTGGATGACATCCTCGCCTCCAGCAGGCCCATGGGGAGATCACGACGAGACCATCGGGAGGGTGATCGGCGACGGGTCGGGGAATCTGCACAGGGAGGTGGAGGATGTGGAGTTCGGGGGCGAGGGCTGGGTTCCCGTTATTTTCTAACGAGGCCGTTGGGCCTAGTCCACTTTAGACGCATGCGAGAGATGGAGCATCGATCGGAGGGGGTGTCTGATGAAGGGACGGCATGGTAGGCTCGGGGCATATTTTGTAACTTTTTACATGTGTAACACCAGGCATTCACATGTTTCACCTTAATAGTAAAGAAGATATGATACCTTTCCATGTTAGGCTAAAAAATATGGTTGTTGCTATCCTACATTTATTGACTGAAAATTGGTAAGAAAATCTCTTCCATGATTAACGTGATAGATTGATAGTGTTGATGGAAATAAGCAGTTACTTGGCTACGCTGATTCCATTACATATGATTGATATCTTTCCAAGTTGGCTAGAACAGACTATTTGTAGCAATTGAAATTATAAGATAGCATTCCTTTTCCTGAATGCATGCAGCCTCTTAACATATATATGTGCTCCCAACAAATAGGAGAGGACATCGGACGGTGTGAGTTTGAGCGGAAATGTTGGGGATGATTAGAGGGTCCAGATGCTTCCAATGACGACCACCAAAGTGCGTTGAGTGTCAAACGACCAACTCTCATTTAATAGTAAAGATGTGAAAACCACTTTGGAGTCCAACTCCCAAACTTACCAAAATTGAAAACCTAGAGGGAAAGGGATTTCTCCCTTTCCTTCTAGTTTGGCCGGCCAACTAGGTGGAGTCCACCATGGGCTCCACCTTCCCACTTGGTGGGTTGGCTAGGGACGTTGGAGTCTCTGCGGGACTCTACCTTTGGATGATTCTAGAATCTTCTACAACCTTCCATAAATGCACCGGACCATTCCCAAACTTGGAATGTGACTTCCTATATATGAATCTTATTCTTTGGACCATTCAAGAACTCCTCGTGATGTCCTATATCCCATCCGAGACTCCGAACAAAATTTGAACTCCATTCCATATCCCATATCTACTTAAAACAACATCGAACCTTAAGTGTGTCACCCTACGGTTCGTGAACTATGCAGACATGATCGAGACTCTTCTCCGAGCAATAACTAATAGAGGGACCTGGAGATCCATAATAACTCCCACATATTCAACGATGACTTCGTGATCGAAAGAACCATTTACATACGATATTGATTCCCTTTATCGCGCGATATTTTACTTATCCGAAGTTTGAACGTCGATATCTCCATACCTAGTTTAACCTCGTTACCGATAAGTACTCTTTACTCGTACCGTGATATGGCATCCCTTGTGAGTCAGTCACATGCTTGCAAGCTAATTAGATGATATTCCACCGAGAAGGCCTAGAGTATATCTATCCATCATTTGGATGGACAAATCCCACTATTGATCCACGTGCTTCAACCTATACTTTCGGAACACTTAATGCCACCTTTATAACTACCCATTTACGAAGTAGTGTTTGATGTCATCAAAGCATCCATCTGGTGTAGGTGATTAACATGATCTCATGGTCGAAGGATTATGTTACTATGTATCTTAAAGTTTTAAGCAAAATGAACTTAACGACTTGATCATATGCTATGCTTACTATGGGCGTATGTCCATCACATCATTCAGCTAATGATATGATCTTGTTATTAATAACATCCAATGTTCATGATCAGGAAACCATGATCATCTATTAATCAACAAGCTAGTTTAACTAGAGGCTTACTAGGGACTCTTTTATGTTTACAAAACACACAAGTATTAATGTTTCCGGTTAATACAATTATAGTATGGGATGCAAACATTTATCATGAACACTACCAATAAAAACTTTTATTATTGCCTCTTGAGCATATCTCCAACAGTCTCCCACTTGCACTAGAGTTAATAATCTAGTTTAAATTTGTAAAGATCTAACACCTTGGCCTTCCTAGTGCTTATCATGTTTTCTTATGGGAGAGGTTTTTGTCAACGAATCTAACATGTTCAAAAATGTATGTATTTTGCAATTTATTTGCGTCTCCACGCATCACTCGGTTTTTCAAATGATTCGGCATTAATCGTATATGTTTAGTCTTCTGGTGGAACTTTAATTTCGCGATCTGAAATATGTTACCAATATTGTCACATACAATATAACTTCATAGTTCTGACACTACCGGAACTACACCAAGTTCTCAAAGAACTCCTCGACTCAAACACCCTCAGTCATTGTCAAAACAATGATATATTGTCCCTTCGTTTCTAGAATCCGTCACAATATTTAGAACTCATATAAATCTAGCATAGACTTCGTCTAGCCCATTGTGCTACCTTTTATTGAATACTTAGCCTAATTGAGATTGAAATTCATTTTTATATGTGACCAAACTAATATCGGTGCAACACCTTACAGTGATGGGTTTGTCATTACCCCATATAAAACTATATATTTATATTCTTGGCTCTAACAAAGCACTTGGGGATATTCTTACTATTGTCCAATGGTCATCATATGAATCACTCTGATATATGATCGTAACACCTTAGAGCATAGGACATCTGATTGTGTACATATTATTCGTGATATAAATCACTCATGTGTTTTTACTCATTGAGTGTCAAATACACTCAAGTCTTGTTAAACCTCCACATCAAAAAGAACACCTTCTTGACGTTTTCATATTGAACTACTTCAATATTTATTCTATGTAGTTTGACTTAAATTTATTATTCGCTTCAATCTATCTTCATAGATCTTGACGCTAAATATGCTTTTAGTCCATATCCTTTCATTGAAGTTAAATTTCAATGAAACATTTTAATCATATCAAATTCATAATTACATCATTTCTAATCAACGATATGTCATCCACATCAAGTATTATAAATATGTCTCGGCACTCTGATACGTCCAAAACGTATCTACTTTCCCGAACACTTTTGCTATTGTTTTGTCTCTAATTTGTGTATTTTGGATACAACTAACACGGACTAACGCTGTTTTCAGCAGAATTGCCCTGGTGTCTTATTTTTGTGCAGAAAATCAACTTTCAGGAAAATCCCCGGAAATAATTACAATGGGCATATTTGTACAGAAGACCCACGGAGCCAGAACACGTGACGGAGGGGGGCCACGAGGCGCGCACACCACGTGGCGGCGTGGGGGGCCCATAGCCGCGCCACCACATGGGGACGCCACCTCGGCCAGCCCCCGGCGCTCCCCTTTGGACTACTTAAAGCCCTTGACCTAAAAACGCACGGGGGTTCGACCAATTTTCCAGAAGACATCCAGAACTCTGCCGCCATCGAAAAACCCTATTTCGGGACCAGAAACTCCGTTCTGGCACCCTGCCGGGACGGGGAATTGGAGGAGATCATCGCCACCGACGCCTCTCCATCGACCATCCATGTTTCCCCCATCCATGTGTGAGTAAATCCCCGCTGTAGGCTGAAGGGGATGGTAGGGATTGGATGAGACTGTTCATGTAATAGCCATAAGATTGTTAGGGCATGGTGCCTAGTATCCGTTGTTGGTACTTTTATGATATTGTTGCGACTTGTTATGCTTAATGCTTGTCACTTAGGGCCCGAGTGCCATGATTTCAGATCTGAACATGTTATTGATTCATGATGATATTCATTGTTTTATGATCTTACCTGCAAGTTGTATACACATATTGCTGTCCGGAACCCGAGGCCGCAAAGTGACAGAAATTGGGACAACCGGAGGGCAAGGCTGTGATATGAGGATCACATGTGTTCACGGAGTGTTAATGCTTTGCTCCGGTACTTTATTAAAAAGAGTACCTTAATTACCAGTAGTTTCCCTAGAGGCCCGGCTGCCACCGGCTGGTAGGACAAAAGATGTTATGCAAGTTTCTCATTGTGAGCACGTACGACTATATACGGAACACATGCCTACGGTTATTTAGTACTTGGATACTGTTTTATTATTATCTGCAAATTCCTAGTCTTGATTATTACATGAGTTATCTTATCCATGCAGCGCCCGTTCATCCATCCCTATGCCTACAGTATTTTAATCCTGTTGTTTACTATAATCACTACTGCTGTCTTTATTGCACTGTTGCTTATATTTCACTACTGCTACTGCTATAAAACTGTTGCTACCGATAAACTATTGCGAGCAAGTCTATTTCCAGGTGCAGCTGAATTGACAACTCCGTTGTTAAGACTTACAAATAATCTTTCGCTCCCCTTGTGTCGAATCAATAAATTGGTTTTTACTTCCCTCGAAGACTGTTGCAATCCCCTATACTTGTGGGTCATCAAGACTATTTTCTGGCGCCGTTGCCGGGGAGCATAGCTTTATTTGCAAGTTCACCTGAATTGATATTGTTCGCTGCAAATCCTCCATAATGGGTAAACCTCGCGATGCTAAAGTCGCCATATTACCATCCACTACAAGAAAAGGTACAACTCTGAGTAGCTCTGCTGCTCTTGATTCACCATCTGTGATAAGTCAACTTGTTTCACCACCACAAGCTTCACGTGTTGGTACTTCTGCTGAATCTGAAAATTCCTCTGATAATTTTGATGATGCTTCTACCGTGCTTGATGATAATGGTTCATTAGGTCCCTTTCTAGATGCTACAATTGCTAGGTCTAGACAAATTGAAAATACTGAAATTCCTAATGAAAATACTGTTACACTTGTTAATTCACCTGAGTCTGTTGAACACTCTAGTGATGATCCTGATGAAGATTATGTGGAACTTGATGATGATTTTATTGATAAATGTAATGCTACTACTGGTGCAAGTAACATTAAAATGCTTCTTGCACAACATGATGTTAGATATAAACTGTCTCCTGATCCTAAATTTGCCACATCTCCTATAAACATTAAGGATAAGGATTATGATTTTTATCTTGATTTTTCTCATATATCTATTGTTGAGAAAACACCTTTTTGTGGTACTGAAAAAGAAAGTGCTGTAGAGCACATGAATGAGCTTTCTACTTTGAGTAGCTTGTTTTCTGATGATATCAAGAAGCGTACTTATTTTGTTGCTAAATTTTTTCCTTTCTCATTAAAGGATGATGCTAAAACTTGGTATAATAGTTTGCCTCCTGATTCTATTGATAGTCCAATTGGTTTGCTTGATGTTTTCTTTCGAAAATATTTTCCTGCTAGTGTTCAACATATTGCTTTGCAGAAAATTTATAGTTTTGACCAGGAAGATGGAGAGAAATTGCTCGAAGCTTGGGCAAGGTTTTGCTCTCTTCTTAGAGCTCGGCCTGGACATGATTTGGAAAAGCATGACTTACTTGGTATATTTTATAGTGGACTAACCATTGAGTCTAGGGCATACCTGGATAGTTGTGCTAGTTGTGTTTTCAGGAAAAGAACTCCAGATGAAGTTGAAGAATTAATGGCTAGAATAAGCCAAAATCATGATGATTGGACTACACCTGAACCAACCCCAACACCAATATTGAAGAAGAGGGGTATGATTGAATTAAATGATGAAGATATGAGGGAAGCCAAGAAATCTCTTAAAGAGAAAGGTATTAAATCTAAAGATGTGAAGAATTTACCTCCCGTAGAAGATTTATGTAAGATAACTCCCCCTTCATCCACAATTGAGGTACATTCTCTTCAACGCTTTGATAAAGGAGACATTCCTTACTCAAAACCTCATGATCAATGTTTAGATGAATTTGATAATTATGTTGTTAAGCAAGATAACTTTAATATGAGAGTAGAGAATCATTTAATGGAAAATTCTCAAGCTATTAGTAAATTGCATGATATTATGGAGAGAACCTCCAATGATGTTAAGATGCTTGTTAAACATTTTCATATGGTTCAAACTCAAATTGATCAACTCACTAAAGTGCAAAATGACTTGTTAAAAAATACTTCTAAAGAAAAACATGCTTATGAAGTAACAACTAGAGGTGGTGTTTCTACTCAGGATCCTCTATATCCTGACGGGCATCCCAAAAGAGTTGAACAAGATTCTCAACGAACTAAAGAAACTAATGCTCCTTCTAAGAAAAAGAAGAAGAAACATAAAACTGTTGTAGAATCTTCCGAACCTGTTAATGATCATAATAGTATTTCTATTTCTGATGCTGAAACTGAAAGTGGTAATGAACATGATAATGATAATGATAAGAATGATGTTTCTGATAAAGAAGAGGTTGAAGATGAACCTGAAAAGCATGCTAAAAATAAAAAGTACACTAAAGAAGATTTCATTGCTAAGAAACATGGTAATGAAAGAGAACCTTGGGTTCAAAAGCAAATGCCTTTTCCTGTTAAGAAACTAAAATCAAAGGAGGAAGAACACTATAATAAATTTTGTGATTGGATGAAACCTTTGTTCTTGCAAATCCCTTTGACTGATGCTATTAAATTGCCTCCTTATTCAAAGTATATGAAAGATATTGTCTCTAACAAAATGAAAATTCCTAATGTGGAGATTTCCACTATGCTTGCTAATTACTCTTTCAATGGCAAGGTTCCAAAGAAGCTCGGGAGACCCGTGTATACCGACTATCCCTTGTTCCATCAAGAATAATTATGTTAGAACTGCTCTATGTGATTTGGGAGCAGGAGTTAGTGTTATGCATTTTTCTCTTTACAAGAGACTTTATTTAGATAAGTTGATACCAACTGATATATCTTTGCAAATGGCTGATAAATCTACTGTTGTTCCTGTTGGTATATGTGAGGATGTTCCTGTTCAAGTTGCTAATAATTGCTTAATATTAACTGATTTTGTTGTGTTGGAAATGCCTGAAGATGATAATATGTCTATTATTCTTGGAAGACCTTTTCTTAACACTGTAGGGGCTGTTATTGATTTCAATAAAGGAAAAGTTACTTTCAATGTTGATGACAAGGAGCATACTGTTTATTTTCCCAAGAAGATTGATAAAGTATATGGAGTTAATACAATTTCTAATTTGAGAACTATCAAAGTGGGAGTTATTGATTGTCCTATATATGAGCCTAAAGAAGGATATCAAAATATTATGATTGGATCCATATCAATACAATATAAGGTAACATGATTGATTTGAGGTTTATTTCTTCTTATGTCATGTAAAATTTATTTGGTGGCAAGACTTGATCAACCTTGTTAACAAGTACATTTTAAATGCATGGAAGAGCTAAACAACATTTCTTTCTTTCTCCACACTTGTTTTACTTTCTGTAGTACTACTTGTTTTGCAAGATGCTTTAGTTGTTTAAAATTTTGAAAATCTTTTTCTGCCCTGAAACAGTTATTTTAACACCCAAAATTGTGCATTTTTCGAAGTTTTCAAAAATTTACAAAAATTATACCACTAGTCCTAGTTTTTAAATTGCAACCTGGGAGTGCCTGGGGCTGACCAGTGGGTCACCCCAGGGCTGCACCCCATGTGCTGGCGCAGCAAGCATGGGGGGCACGCCGCCCTATGGTGTGGGCCCCACCTGGCCCCCCCACTCACTCACTCATCCACCTACCACTCCACTCTCTTCCACGGGAAAACACAACACCATTGTTCAAACCCGAGTTTCTTGCTGTTCTTGCTCGAGATTTTCGATCTCCTTGCTTAGCCCATCTTTGCTGTTGAGATTTGGAGCATTTGTTCTCCGGTATGTGACTCCTCCGATTATCCAAATAGAATTTTGTTTAGTTGAGTATATCTTGAGTATTTTTCTGCTGTAGGTGACATGTTAAGTGAGTTTGCATGCTTGTTCTAAGTTGTAAAAATTAGTTTTGATGCATGTTTAGTACTCTATCAAGTTCCTATAGTAGTCTCCCTCATTTATATGTCTCAAAATCAACTTTTATAATGTTTGTTGAAAAATTTCAGAAAAGGAAAATGCATAACCACATCTTTGGAGAAGTGTTTGAGAGGGATACGCCAAGAGTGGCAAGGAATTCAAGGGCAGCTACTCGAGTTAGGCGATCCTATGATGAGGATGTCATTGCACCTAGCTTTGAAGATGAAGAGGACAATGGGATTCCTAATGCTTCATCCTTTCCGTGCACTGAATTTTTGCGTAATGCAGGGCTACTTGATGACTTCTTGTTTCTCATTAATAGGGTGGGCTTGTCTACCTATATGGAAGATGAGAGTGATCAATTTTATATGCTAACTAAAATCTTTGTTGAAAGCTTTAAATTCAGCAACACACCTTTCACACCATCAGTTAAATTTAAGATTTATAATATGCCTATTACTATGAAATTGGGTGATTTTTGTGCTGCATTGGACATTACTCCTATAGGTACAGCGAAGAAGATCGAGAACCGCGCCAAAGCTTTGATGGAACTCTATCGAGAAGTTACCAACGATGATGACCGTACCATTCAGCGCGGCAAGATAAGGAACATTCAGCTCCCTGCCATTAGATATTTCACTTACTATCTTGCTACTAGCATTCTTGGTAGGGAGAACACTAGCAACATTTCTAGTTATCATCTTGCTTTTCTGGTTGCTGCACTTATTGGAAGTACACCTTATCATCTTGGTGCTCTCATTGCTCGTCGCTTATCTAATAAGGGACCTATTTATGGAGGAATTGTTGCTTCACGTATTGTTGCATATCTAGGTCTTTCTCGTTGATCCTAGTGATGAGAAATTAATTCCTATTAAGCTTGATATTGCTGCTATGAAGAGTCACCAATTTGTCACAACTAACTCTAATTTAGAAAATATTGTCTATAGAATGTTGTTTATTGACGGGGATGAGAGGGAAATCCCTTTGCCGCGGGCCGATTTGTTCAGTGTTCGCAGGAGGCCGTGGTCGCGCTCCAAGGAGGAGGTGGATGAGCAGCTGAGGATACTTGGCTTTCACCAGCAGCACAACTCCGAGGACGCCGAGCCCTCTGACGGGTACACCGTCACGTATCCTGGTGCGTCCTCCAGTTTGTACCAAGGACAGGATCCGCCTTCATCATATTACGGAGGCGCCACCTCATGGGCACCGTGGGGTGATACGTCCAAAACGTATCTACTTTCCCGAACACTTTTGCTATTGTTTTGCCTCTAATTTGTGTATTTTGGATACAACTAACACGGACTAACGCTGTTTTCAGCAGAATTGCCCTGGTGTCTTGTTTTTGTGCATAAACTCAACTTTCAGGAAAATCCCCGGAAATAATCGCGAAGGGCCTATTTTCCCCGTAAGACTCACGGAGCCGAAGGGCAGGCCAGGGGGAGGCCCACGGCCTCCGGACCATAGGCCGGCGCGGCCTAGGAGGGGCGCGCCGCCTTATGATGAGGCCGCCTCGGCCAGCCTCCGACGCCCCCTCTGGACTACTTAAGGGCTTCGACCTAAAAACGCACGGGGGTTAGACGAAATCGCCAGAAGACATCCAGAACACCGCCGCCATCGCGAAACTCCGTCTCGGGACCAGAAACTCCGTTCGGCACTCCGCCGGACGGGGAATTGGAGGAGATCATCGCCATCATCACCACCGACGCCTCTCCATCGACCAGCCATGTTTCCCCCATCCATGTGTGAGTAATTCCCCCGCTGTAGGCTGAAGGGGATGGTAGGGATTGGATGAGATTGGTCATGTAATAGCATAATATTGTTAGGGCATAGTGCCTAGTATCCGCAATTGTTACTTTTATGATATTTTTGCAACTTGTTATGCTTAATGCTTGTCACTAGGACACGAGTGCCATGATCTCAGATCTGAACATGTTATTGTTTCATGATGATATTCATTGTTTTATGATCTTACCTGCAAGTTGTATACACATATTGCTGTTCGGAACCCGAGGCCCCAAAGTGACAGAAATTGGGATAACCGGAGGGGAAGGCGGTGATATGAGGATCACATGTGTTCACGGGGTGTTAATGCTTTGCTCCGGTGCTCTATTAAAAGGAGTACCTTAATTTCCAGTAGATTCCCTAGAGGCTCGGCTGCCACCGGCTGGTAGGACAAAAGATGTTGTGCAAGTTTCTCATTGCGAGCACGTACGACTAAATATGGAACACATGCCTATGGATTGTTTAGTACTTGGATACTGTTTTTTTATTATCTGCAAATGCCCTACCTTGATTGTTACATGAGTTTCTCTCATCCATGCAGCGCCCGTTCATCCATCCCTGTGCCTACAGTATTTTAATCCTGTTGTTTACTATAATCACTACTGCTGTCTTTGTTCCACTGCTGCTGATATTTCACTATCGCTAATGCTATAAAACCGTTGCTACTCGATAAACTCTTGCGAGCAAGTCTGTTTCCAGGTGCAGCTGAATTGACAACTCCGCTGTTAAGGCCTACAAATATTCTTTGGCTCCCCTTGTGTCGAATCAATAAATTGGGTTTTACTTCCCTCGAAGACTGTTGCGATCCCCTATACTTGCGGGTTATCAAGACTATTTTTTGGCGCCGTTTGTCGGGGGGAAGACCCCGGGTAGGGCAATGGACGCGGAGCAGCCGGCTGGCCACTGGCCGGCTCGCGGCAAAGGCCGGCTGAGGAGCAGCCGGCTGGCGCCGTGGCCGGCTGGTCCGAAGCCGGCCGGCTCTAGGTCCTAGTCGGCCCGGCTACGGCCGCCAATGCCGTAGCCGGGCCGGCTTCTACAAGCCATATCCGACCGGGGGTCTCGTACCTCGGACCGACTCGAGGCCGGCGAGTCTTGCACCGGAAGGAACCGGGTTGGTGATCCGGTTCCCAAAGTCCACGCCGACTTCATCTTCCGTAAAGCGCGGGCACCGTGGAGCAACAGTGCCACGCGCCGGACAGGCCATCATGGCTTACGACGCGCCGTACGGCCACGCGTGGCTGACGGCGACAGAGACGCTTCCTCTCCATACCGCTGACCGTGGCAGCCGGATGGGACAGGCCACGACGCCTCAACGGCTCCTGACGTCACCACCTCGGGAAGGAGCGGAAGCCGAAGCCGGCCAAGCCGGCCAGTAGACTATAGGGTCTTATGTGTAAAGTGCCAGCGCCTATATAAGCTGGGCTACCCCCTCGTGCGGGGGAGGATCGATCACTTATTGCTTTCACCTACCAACAGAGCTGCCCTGTGAGAGAGACCATCGTCTCCCTTAGCCTCTCAGGGCCAGCCGGACACAGCTCTAGGAGCACCATTGTACTGTGTGACATCTTATACACTCTAGCAGGAGTAGAGGTTTTACCTCCACCGGAGGGCCTCGAACCCGGGTACGTCGCCGTGTCGCTCGTGCCCATACCCGCTTCCGGATACCGCCGTGAGATCTCTCAGGAGCCCCTTCGATTAGCCACCCTATGGCATATGCCGTGACGATACCACGACATTTGGCGCCCACCGTGGGGCCTTCAGCATCCTCGGCCGGTGTCTTCATCCGGACGGGCCTCACCATCACCACCGGCGAGCGAGTCGCTTCAGGCTTGATCCGGAGATTCGGCTCCTCGACCGCGCCGGCCGACAACGCCGGCCGCTTCGCCGACCGGCCCTTCCCATCCGGCGGCAGCGCCATCTCCTTCGGCGGCCACGACGTCTACGTCGCCACCGCCGCACCGCCGCGCTACCCGCGGCAGGTGCTGCGCCGCGCCAGCCCTCCTCCGCGAGCCGGCAGCAGCGCTCCCGTCAGCCCCGCCGTCGTGCAAGTCATGATGGCCGGCGAGGAGCTCCCTCCAAGAACCCGCGCACCCGCGGCCCCAACCTCGGAGCGCAACGTCGACCCCAACGCCTCCGGCTCGGCCCAAAGGCGCCACCACCACCGTCCCGGCCGGAGCAAGTCCGGGCAAAGCTGAGCACCCCGCTCACCACCGGCGCCGGCACCGACGCCGCCGCCGTCGAGGCAGCACTCGGAGGCGCACCGCGTGCTCCTCCTCGCGCACCGAGGAGCTGGCTGCCGCTAAGCGCCGCTGGGACATCACCCAGCCGCGAGTACAACCACGCCCACGGCCTCACCCCTGGCGGCGACAACCCCAGTCGAGCCGGCCAGATCCGCCGCAGAGGCCGCGACCTAGGCGCCGAGATCGACCGCGATGGCGCGGACGAGCCGGCTCCATCCATGGAGCTGCCCATCTACAACACCCCCGACAAGAACATGCTCGCGGCCGAAGCCGCCGCAGAAGAGCCGCACCGCCTCGAAGGCGAAGAGCTACGCCGCCAGACCGCGCGGGTGGCTGATTTGGTGAAGGCTGCCAACAGTGCGCCGAAAGACCCTGTGCACGCCCGAGACCCTAGGGCTCCTCACGCTCGTGGTGCCCGAGCAATGCCGGGGACACGGCCGAATCCGCCTCCCCGAGCACCAAGCCGGCGCAGCGACTCCCGCGCCACGCGCGCAACCCCGAGCCGGCCGAGCCACCAGCCAGGCGGCGGCAGCAGCCGCAGCCGGGCTCCGCCAAGCCGGAACCAGGAGCAAGACTCCGAGCCGCGACGCCCTCACCGGCCGGCTCCCGAAGCCAGCGGCGCTCGCCCGCCGGCCCACTCCCGGCCGGGCCCGCGCATCGAGCCCGCCGACGCCAGAGACCGCCTCGACCGGCTGATCGAATCCCGCATCGCGGAAGAGGAGGCGCCGGCTTGCCCCAAGTGCTTCGGGCCCCGCATCGCCAACGAGCCCGTGCTCGACGGCTTCCAGCTCCCCCGCGACACGCCCAAGTACGACGGCACCGCCAAGCCGGAGGACTGGCTGCAGGACTACTCCACCGCAGCCGGCATCTCTCGGGGCAACAAGCGCTGGGCTGTGCGCTACTCCCCCCTCATGCTGCTCGGCTCCGCCCGCACGTGGCTCAACAACCTGCCAGCCGGCAGCATAAACGGCTGGCTGGACTTCGAGGCCGCCTTCATCAGCAACTTCACCGGCACCTATCGCCGGCCGGGTCGCCCTCAACAGCTTGAGATGTGCAAGCAGGGCCCGGACGAGACGGATCGCGCGTACCTGACGCGCTGGGGCGAGATGCGCAACTCTCGCGAGGGCGTGCACGAGATGCAAGCCATCGCCTTCTTCATGGGAGGCTGCCGGCCCAACACCATGCCGTGGCACAAGCTACGCCGCAGCCGAGCCCAAGACGATGGCCGCCTTGATGGCCATCGCCGACAAGTACGCGCCGGCCGAGGAAGCCGGCAAGGCGCCGGCCGACGTTTCACCAGCCCCGGCAAGACGAGACAACAACAAGCCGGCTGAGCACAAGCCGGCCGAGGGCGGCTCGCATGGCAGCCGGCGGGACAACTACCGCGGCAAGCGTCACAGCCGACCAGCCGGATCGCCGGTACGGCTCCGCCCATGTGGCAGCCGTGCTCGGACAACGCGGCAGGCGGCAGCCGCCGCCGAAGCAAACAGACCGGCAATGGAAGCCGAAGTACACCTTCGAGCAGATGCTCGACTCGCCGTGCAAGTACCACAGCCGGCAAGAACCCCTCCAACCACACCACCCGCGACCGCCACTTCATGAAGCGGCCGACAAGCGGCGAACCCCTCCCCTCCACCCCCGCCCTCCAGCCGGCGGGCCGGGTGGTCAAGGCGGCGCAGAACGCCAACCTCGAGCACCACGAGGCTAACCACGTGCACCATGGCCGATATCCGGCCGAAGATGCTACCTACATCATCTTCACCTCCGAGCCCGAGGACAAGACGAGCCAGCAGAGCCGTTCCCTCGAGGTCAACGCGGTCATACCGCCGGTCCCCCAGCACCTAAACTGGTCAGAGCAGGCCATCACATTTGATCGCCGCGACACACCGGCTGTCCCGCCGAAGCCGGGCAGCTACGCCATGGTCCTCGACCCCACCATCGGCACGACTCGGCGCAGCCGTGCGATTCTCGCGCGTCCTCATCGACGGCGGCAGCGAAGATCAACATCCTCTACCGCGACACCGCCCGCAAGCCGGGCATCCAGGAGGCCGAGTTGCGCCCCACCCCCACCGTCTTCCATGGCATCGTGCCGGCCACCGCCGCCACCGATAGGCCGGATCACGCCGGAGGTGATGTTCGGGAAGCCGGACCACTTCCGCACCGAGAGAATCGAGTTCGAGGTGGTGGACCTCGTGAGTCCCTACCACGCGCTCCCGGGCAGGCCGGCCCCAACCAAGTTCATGGCGGTGCCCCACTATGGGTACCCGAAGATGAAGCCGCCCGGCCCAAAGGGGGTCATCACCATAGCCGGCGACTATCGCCGCTCCATGGACTGCGCCACGCGAGCTCCAAGATGGCCCGCACGCTGGTCATCGCCACCGAGAAGCAGCTCATCCACGACGCCGTTGCCCTCGCCAAGGCCGCGCAGACGGACATGCCGGCCGCGAGCAACCCGGCTGGGACGACTCACTTCCAGCCGGCCGACAACACCAAGAAGATCCCGCTGGACCCGGCGCAGCCGGACAAGTACGTCACCATCGGTGCCGGCTTGAGCAAGAAATAGGAAAGCGAGCTCACCAGCCTTCCTCCGTGAGAATCGGGACATCTTCGCATGGACTCCAAGAGACATGCCGGTGTGCCGAGGGAGTTGGCCGAGCACCACCTCCACGTCCGGCCCGACGCCAAGCCGGTGAAGCAGCCTCTCGTGCGCTTCGCCGAAGAACGAAGGAAGGCCATCGGTGAAGAAATCGCCCGGCTCCTAGCTGCCGGCTTCATCATGGAAGTACCGCACCCGGACCGGTTGGCGAACCCGGTCCCGGTCTTGAAGAAGAACGGCTCCCGGCGCATGTGTATCGACTACACCAGCCCTAAACAAGGCGTGCCCGAAGGACCCCTTCCCCTCGCCGCGCATAGATCAAGTCATAGACTCGACCGCCGGCCGTGAATTGTTGTCTTTTCTAGATGCCTATTCAGGCTACCACCGCATTCCTTTGAATCCGGATGATCAAATAAAGACTTCGTTCATCACCCCGTACGGGCTTATCGCTACACGACTATGCCGTTCGGCTTGAAAATGCAGCGCCACCTACCAAAGGTGCATGCAAAAGTGTTTGCAGGATCAAATCGGCGAGAATGTTCACGCATATGTGGATGATGTCGTTGTAAAAACCAAGGAGATGCCTACCCTCCTTGATGACCTCGAGAGAAACCTTCACCAATCCGCGAAGATTCCTGATGAAGCTCAACCCGGCCAAGTGCACTTTCGGCGTGCCGCCGGCCAACTCCTCGGGCTACCTCGTCTCTCGCCGAGGAATCGAAGCCAACCCGGAGAAGATCGGTGCCATTGAGAAGATGGAGCTGCCGCAGCGCCTCAAGGACGTCCGTAGTTCGCCGGTCGTCCGGCTTCCTTGAGCCGCTTCGTCGCCCGGCCGGGGGAGAAGGCACCGCCCTATATCGCTTGATGAGGAAGGCGGACAAGTTCGTCCGGTCACCGCAGCGGATGAAGCCTTCCGTGACTTAAAGCGCGTGCTCTCAACCGCGCCAATCCTCGCAACGCCGGGTTCAATGGAGCCGATGCCGTTGTACATCGCAGCCACCAACCGAGTGGTTAGCGTTGTCCCGGTGGTGGAGCGCAAAGAAGCCGAAAACAGAGAACAACTCGGTCCAACGCCCGCCTACTACCTCAGCGAAGTGCTCTCCCAGCCGAAGCAAAACTACCCCCACTACCGTAAGGTCACCTACGGTGTCTACATGGCAGCCAAGAAGCTCAAGCATTACTTCCAAGAACATCCCATCCGGGTGGTTGCCACAGCGCCTCTGGCGGAAATCATCTAGCAGCAAGGATGCCAACGGCCGAGTTGCCAAGTGGGCCCCGGAGCTAGCCGCCCACACCATCCTCTACGAGCCACGCACAACCATCAAGTCGCAGATCCTCGCGGACTTCTTCGTCGACCGGGCCGAGATGCGCACCGCCGCCCGTGCCGGATTCCACACATTGGAAGATGCACTTCGACGGCTCGAAGATGCGCAACGGCTTGGGAGCCGGCATCGTCATCACCTCTCCCAAGGGAGACCGACCGGACTACGCCCCGCAGATCCACCTCGCCGCATCCAACAATGTGGCGGAGTATGAAGCGCTCATACATGGGCTGAAGCGGGCCAAGGAGATTGGCGTGCGTCGCATACTTTGCTTCGGCGACTCCGACTTGGTTATACAGCAAGCATCTGGCGACTGGGACGCGAAGGACGCCAACATGGCCTCATACCGCTTCCATGTCCAGCAGCTATCCGGCTTCTTCGACGGCTGCGAGTTCCACCATGTGCCACGAGCAAACAACGAGGCGGCTGACGCCTTGTCCAAGATTGGCTCAACCCGGCAAGCCATTCCGCCGGCATCGCCTTGGCGGTTATCAAGAAGCCGTCCATCATACCGTCACCGGATTCGGATTCAATATTCGTGCCGGCCGACCCGGGGCTGCTCGCCCGAACCTCGGGGCTTCATCGCCCAAGTCGGGGGCTAACAAGCCGAACCCGCCGGCTACCACGCCGAACCCGGGACTTATCAGTCCAACCCGGGGGCTTCATCGCCACACTCGGGGCTAGCAAGCCGAACCCGCCGGCTAGCAAGCCGAACCCGGCGACCATGCAGCCGAAGCCGGAAGCTCCCACGCGGGAGACCCCGTTGGTCGGCGTATTCGAGATAAGATGCGTACCTTCATGGGCACAAGAATTCCTCTCCTACCTCACCGACGGTGTCGTCGCTCGATGACAGAGTCCGGGCCGGAAGATTGAGAGAAGGGCCAAGGCCTATACAATCATCAACCACGAGCCGTACAAACGCAGCGTAAGTGGGGTGCTCCAGCGGTGCGTCGAGCCGATCGAAGGGATTGAACTCCTAAGGGAAATCCATCGTGGTGAGTGCGGCCACCACGCCTCCTCCCGAGCCATAGTGGCCAAAGCCTTCCCGAGCACGGTTTTTATCGGCCGATCGCGCTCGCAGACGCGAAGAACCGGTGAAGAAGTGTAACGGCTGTCAACGCTTCGCCAAGCAAAGGAACACGCCGGCTTCCGCCTTGAAGACCATCCCCATTACCCGGCCATTTGCCGTATGGGGCTTGGATATGGTGGGCCCATTCAAAACAGCCCGAGGCGGCATGACTCATCCCTTGGTGATGATTGACAAGTTCACTAAGTGGATCGAAGCCAAGCCAATCAAGAAGCCGGACGGCTCCACAGCCGTCACATTCCTCAAGGAAATAATCGTGAGATATGGCTACCCGCATAGCATCATCACCGACAATGGCAGCAACTTTGCCGAAGGCATCTTCAAACGCTATCGCGGAGAGATGGGAATCCGGATGGACCTATCGTCCGTGGCGCACCCGGAAACCAACGGCCAAGTGGAGAAGGCTAACGGCTTGATCCTAGCCGGCATCCGGCCCCGGCCGGTGGAGCCGCTGAGCGCTCAGCCGGCCGTCGGATTGAAGAGCCGCCCAGCCGTGCTGTGGAGCCTGCGCACAACGCCAAACCGCTCAGTCGGGTTCACACCCTTCTTCCTCGTGTACGGGGCCGAAGCCGTCCTGCCGACTGATATCGAGCACGACACGCCAAGAATCAAGCTCTACACTGAAGCCGAAGCCAAAGAAGCTCGCGAAGATGGAGTCAACCTGGTTGAAGAGGTCCGGCTGATGGCCGAGTCCAGGTCAACCGTATATCAGCAAAGCCTCCGTCGCTACCACAGCCGGAAGGTCAAGACCTTAGTATTCCGAGAAGGAGACCTAGTGCTCCGGCTGATCCAACGGACAGCCGGACAGCATAAACTAGCATCCCCATGGGAGGGTCCCTTCATCGTGAGCAAGGCGAGAGGCAATGATTCCTACTATCTCATAGATGCCCAAGAGGCTAAGAAAAACAAGCCGGACAAGGCTGACGAGGAGACTAAACGTCCCCGGAATGTCAGGTTACTCCGCCCATTTTACACATGAGAACAGGAATGTATGTATCCCTTGTATCCCTTTTGTGAGTTATGAAAAAGCTTGCGCCAAGAGCGCCGTTTCCGACAAGTTTTTCGCCTGCTTTACCTTGTTTCGCCAATTGGCTTGAACCCTCTCACGCGGTCGGCTCAGTAACGTGATCCGGTTTCCGACAGCCGGCTTCCGATCCAGCTACAGACCGCAACCCGGCTGTCCGGCTGGCGGGAGTAAGGCCTAGGGAGCCGACACGCGAAAACGACTAAGGGAAAGAGTAAAAGCGAATTGACTTGCAAATTTTCATAAAGTGTCGGATTGCCGAATTCAGCTCGTTCGACCGAAGTACTGTCGGCCTCCTCGCCGGCCCGCTCTTGATCCGGCGACGGATCGCAAGTCGGACGTACGACCGGCAAGAGCACAGCCAAAGAGTGGGGCGGATAGGAAAAAGCGAACAAGTCGAAAGAAAGCAAGCCGGCACACAAATGATTAACAAACACATTAAAGTGTGCCTTAATAAAAGGATAATAACATTGTCTTACATATGCACCCGGCATCCCGGGGATTTAATAAATTGTCTTGCAAAAGCATAAGATAACAGGTACGAGCTAAGCATCGGGCCGGATCGGGACCAGCCGGCGGGGCGTCAGCAGAGCCGGCTGCCGGGTCATCCTCGGGCACGTCTTCCGCCTCCTCGTCCTCAGCCTCCTCCTCCTCGTCGTCAGACGGCGGATTCGGGTCCGCGATGAAGATGGCCTTGTCGACGAAGTCGGCAATGGCGCAGGCGCGGGCAAGCCGAGCAGCCTTGTTCTCCGCCGGGAGCTTGTCCTCCACGTCAGCGCGCCGGTACTCCAACTGGTCGAGGCTAACCTCGTTATACCAGGAAAGCACGAAGGACAGTGCCATGTCGGCTCCAGCGCGCGTGGCCGACTCCTTCCAGTCCAGGAAGCGGTCGGGAGCCCTCTCCAGCCAGGAGATGAGGTTGGAGAGGTCTTGTGGCAGCGTCTCCGTCGGCCAAAGCAGCCGGATCAGCTCCTCCGCCGCCTTCCGCAGCTCCCGGCCAAGCTTGGTGACCGGCTCCACGCGGGCGGCGATGGACGTCAGATAGTCATCCATGGTGAAGCAGTCGGAGCTCTGCTCCCCGCGGCCCGCCGGCGCTCCTCCCGCGCCCTCGCCACAGCCGCTAACGCCCGATCCCGCGCCTCGGGAAGGACGCCGCAAGAAGAAGAAACATATCGGAGAGCTGTCAAAGCCGAAATAAGCTGAAAAATGCAAATTTTCGAAGTCCTAAAGTAGGCTCGGCGGCAGCCGGCAAGAACCGATCGCCCCAGCCCGAAGATGGAGATTTCGAAGTTCCAAAGTAGCCTCGGCGGCAGCACGGCAAGAACCGATCGCCCCCAGCCCGAAGATGGAGATTTCGAAGTACAAAAGAAAAAGCTCGGCGGCGAGACGGCAAGAACCGACCGCCCCCGACCCAAAGATGGAGATATCGAAAAAATCAAGTTTCTGCCACCGGCCGCCAACATAAGCCGGCAGCCGACGGCCGAAAGCCGGCAAAGGGGAAGGCATAAGACTAAAGACTCACCCGCCAAGCCGCGGTCGAGCGCGCTAAGTTCCTCCAACCACCGCTTGGCGGTGGCCGATAGCTCGTTGGACTTGGTGGTCACCTCTTCGTGAAGCGCAAGCCGCCGCTTCTCCACCTCGTCCAGCCCGCCTGCTCAGCTCCGCCAGCCTTCTCCTCCCCGTCCTTCTTGAGGGCGGCAAGCTCCTTGAGATGGTTAGCCTCAAGCCGGCGCAGCCGCTTCAGCTCCCCGTCGCCCACCTTCAGCTTGGCGGCGGCAGCTCGGTTCGCCTCCTCGCTCGTGACGCATTGAGCGCGGGCAACTCGAAGGTCCGACTCCAGCTGTGGGATCCGGGCAGCCTCAGCTGCAAGCCGGCAAAAATGAAGCCGTCAGTAAAAAAGAAACTCAACAGAAAAAGCAAGTCAAAAGAAAGAAGGCCTCACCCTTGACAGCCTCCAGTTCGCGAGCCAAGCCGGCTCGCTCGATCTTGGCCTTGTGGTAGCTGGTCACCACCTGGTTGTACAGGAAGGTGCGCCGCTCCTCAACCGTCTGAAAGAATCAGTTGTTTAGACGAAACCCGGGCCGGCTCCAAGCAGTCGGCCCACGCCTCGGAGGGCTACCAGGATAACAACAAAATTGCAAAAGAAAAGAAAACACACCTTCTCGGCATCCTCCAGCGTCGCCGCCACTGGGCAAGGGTCTCAGCGGCCTTGGTCTTGAGGCTGGCGCGATAGCCGGAGAAAAGCATCTTCATGGGCGCCTTGCCAGGCTGCCCCTCCCGGCTGATAATCTCGCAGGAGTTCGCCTGATGCCATGCCTTCTCCATAGTCCCGGCCGAGCCAAAGCTGGAGTCGGAGGCGGACGGCACAGCCACCAGCCGGGCGCCCTTGGCCACATGAAGGCCTTCAGCCGGGCCCGCGGGACCCTCTGTCCTCACCAGCGCCCGGGAGTCGGCGTCCTTCGAGCGCGCTGGCTCCTCCCTCGCCGGCTCCTTCCCGGTCGGCTCCCTCCTCGTCGGCTCCGAAGATGGAGGCGGCGCGGTTGAAGCAGTCGGCCCGGTGGGAGCCGTCCCCTCCGGAGCGCTCTCCAACACCACGACGTTGGGCGCGGGCCCGCCGACTCCGGTCGCAGGCGGCGCAGCCCCGCCAGCTCCGGCTCCAGCTCCGGGCGTGCGCTCCACAAACGGGGCGCGGCGCGGGAACATGTCGTCTATGGTCGGCCGGCGCGCCGGCCGACCCTCGGTCTCCACCGCCGGGCGCCTTAGAAGGCGTGGCTGAAGAAGACGCCCCCGCGAGAAGGCGGCGTGCCCGCAGGCGGCACGTTGGCAGCCGGCGGCGTGCGCGCGCGCGCCGAAGGTTGCGGGGTCGGCTCCCTCCTCTGCCGCGGAAGCGGCGACGCGACGGGAGGAGCTTGCCTAGAGCCGCCTCCCTGGGTGAATTTGATCGCAGCCCTAGTCAAACAAGCAAGAAAAGATAAGTACGAAGAGGAAGGAAAGAAAAGGAATCAAATAACAGAGGAAAAAGAACTCACCCGGCTTTCTCCGGGACCTTCTTGGGCGCCAGCCGGCGCTGCTTCTTGACCCTCGCCTCCGTAGCAGCCGTAGACCCGCTGCCGGCCCGCTTCTTCCCCTTCGGCTTGGAAGTCGTCGTGCCCGCAGGCGGCACCGCGCGCAGAGGCACCGCTGGGATGAGCCCCGTGCCGGATTCGGCCGGCTCCGCCTGCGGCTGCTCCTGCTCGTGCTCAGGCGAGGGCGGCGGGTTGTGTTCCCCCTGGCCGCCCTGATCCTGCACCTCCGGCAGATCGTCGTCGCCGGCTTGATCGCCGGCGGGGTCGGCCGGGTCGACATGATCCGGCGTCCAGACCTTCGTCGCCAAGTCGCCATCCTCGATGCCTTGGCGGGTGAAAAGCTGAAAGCAACAAGATAAATATCAAGTCGGCCACGCAGCCGCAAGCCGGAAGACGGCAAAAACGTTAAACTTACCAGTTCAGGCGGATGCTTCCGGTCGTAGGGTGGCAGCCCCCAATCCCAGCTGTCGGGCATGTTGGCCTTGGTGATGTTGTTCACCCGGTGAGCCACCTCGCAGCTGGGAAAGCTCCGCCTTCGACGTCCGGGTCGGGTCGAGCCGGCCGGACATATGGCCAATCTTGTGGACGCGCCACCGGAGCGGTATGACCCGGCGCGAGACGTAGGTGCGAGAGGAGGTCCTCGGCACTAAGCCGGCCGCTCGTGACGCACTCACTCGGAAGTCACTCGGGAGGTTCACCTCCGCGTCCGGGTCCGAGGACTTGGCGTTGCAGCCCCGGCTGATCCGGCCGATCGGCGGAGCCGGGTTGTATTCCGGCAGAGTTGAGCCGGTCGAAGGCCGGGCTCGCATTCCACACATAGAAAAGACATCCGCCAATTCTTTACGGAATCGACGAGTCGGAATCTTCGGGAAGTGCGTACCCGTGCGGGGATAGATGGAGGCGGCGCCGCAGTCCTCGGGCGGCCTTCGGTCGTTTGCGCCTTGAGGTAGAAGAGCCGGCTCCAAAACTCCACATCCGGCCACAAGCCGGCGTAGCCTTCCATGAAGGCCACGTAGCAGCCGAGGAGGATCATGGCGTTGGCCGGCAAGTGGTGCGGCTGCAGGCCGAAATGGTCGAGGAAGCGGCGGAAGAAATTGGAAGCCGGCAGGCCCAATCCGCGGTCGAGGTGCGCGCCGAAGACCACGCGTTCGCCGGGCTCCGGCCGAGGCTCCATCTCCGCGCCCGGCGCCCTCGTAATCACCCCCGCCGGGATGCGGCGGAGGCGCACCAGCCGGGCGATGTCATCCTCCCGCATGTAAGATCCTTTCCAGGAGCCACTCGGCTGGGCCATCGAAGACGAAGAAGAGGAAGAGGTCCAGGAGAGGCGGAAGGGCGAAGAAGAACCGCTCCTCGCCGGAGGAGACCGCGGCGGAGAAGGGCGCGCCGTCGATGCGCGTGGCCCCGTAGCGCCGGGTTGACAGGCTTGCGGCGACGGCACGGCGGAGGATCGTCGGGGCAGCTGCTCGCCGAGGTTCGCCAGGGGAGCGGAAGAAGAAATCGCACCGGAGCAGCGAAGAGCTCGAGCGGGGAGAGTTTGCGAGGCAGGAGCGCGAGGAGGAAGAAAGGGCCAAGTACCGCCTCGATGCCTCCCCCGCGGCTTTTAAAGCCCTCAGGCGCGGGCGGTTGGCCTCCAAGTGGCCGACGTGGGCCACGTCTCCGGATTTACTGCGCCGTAACTCCTCCCACGACCGCTACCGTTACCGGAAACCGCCACACCACGTCGCCCACAACCGCACCGGATCCGGAGGGACATTGATGTGACCGGACGAACCGACCGCCAGGCCAGGCGTCAGACCGGTCAAGTCGGGCGCAGGACCCGAGGCGGCGGAGACCCCGGCGCGCAGCAAGCCGGAGCCGGACAAAAAGTTCCACTCGAACCAAAACTCATCAGCAAGGCGGAGGCGCTATCAAATCTTGCGAGAAAGCAAAAACTGTACAAGTGTAAAAAGTGGCCGGCTGCGAGCAGCCGGCAGGAACGAGCCGGACGAGGGCGCAGCCGGCTGAAAGGAAATCCTCAGTCGGCCCCTCCAAGTGCCGTCAAACATATTCGAGAAGCCAGGAAAACCTGCCTAGGTCCTTCTAAACGCAGGACCTTGCCAGCTTCGGGGGCTAATGTCGGGGGGAAGACCCCGGGTAGGGCAATGGACGCGGAGCAGCCGGCTGGCCACTGGCCGGCTCGCGGCAAAGGCCGGCGGAGGAGCAGCGGCTGGCGCCGTGGCCGGCTGGTCCGAAGCCGGCTGGCTCTAGGTCCTAGTCGGCCCGGCTACGGCCGCCAATGCCGTAGCCGGGCCGGCTTCTACAAGCCATATCCGACCGGGGGTCCGTACCTCGGACCGACTCGAGGCTGGCGAGTCTTGCACCGGAAGGAACCGGGTTGGTGATCCGGGTTCCCAAAGTCCACGCTGACTTCATCTTCCGTAAAGCGCGGGGCACTGTGGAGCAACAGTGCCACGCGCCGGACGGGCCATCATGGCTTACGACGCGCCGTACAGGCTACGCGTGGCCGACGGCGACAGAGACGCTTCCTCTCCATACCGCCGACCGTGGCAGCCGGATGGGACAGAGCCACGACGCCTCAACGGCTCCCGACGTCACCACCTCGGGAAGGAGCGGAAGCCGAAGCCGGCCAAGCCGGCCGCAGGACTATAGGGTCTTATGTGTAAAGTGCCGGCGCCTATATAAGCCGGGCTACCCCCTCGTGCGGGGGAGGATCGATCACTTATTGCTTTCACCTACCAACGCAGCTGCCCCGTGAGAGAGACCATCGTCTCCCTTAGCCTCTCGTGGCCAGCCGGACACAGCTCTAGGAGCACCATTGTACCGTGTGACATCTTATACACTCTAGCGAGGAGTAGAGGTTTTACCTCCATCGGAGGGCCTCGAACCTGGGTACGTCGCCGTGTCGCTCGTGCCCATACCCGCTTCCGGATACCGCCGTGAGATCTCTCAGGAGCCCCTTCGATTAGCCACCCTATGGCATATGCCGTGACAATACCACGACACCGTTGCCGGGGAGCATAGCTTTATTTGCAAGTTCACTTGGATTGATATTGTTCGCTGCAAATTCTCCATCATGGGTAAACCTCGCGATACTAAAGCCGCCATATTACCATCCACTAAAAGAAAAAGGTACAACTCTGAGTACCTCTGTTGCTCTTGATTCACCATCTGTGATAAGTAAACTTGTTTCACCACCACAAGCTTCAAATGCTGGTACTTCTGCTGAATCTGAAAATTCCTCTTATAATTTTGATGATGCTCTTGCTGTGCTTGATAATTATGGTTCATTAGGATCTTTTCTAGATGCTACGATTGCTAGGTCTAGACAAATTGAAAGTACTGAAATTCTTATTGAAAATGCTGCTACACCTGTTAATTCACCTGAGTCTGTTGAATACTCTAGTGATGATTTTGATGAAGATTATGTAGAATTTGATGATGATTTTATTGGTAAATGCAATGCTACTACTGGTACAAGTAATATTAAAAAGCTTCTTGCACAACATACTGTTAGATATAAACTGTCTCCTGATCCTAAATTTTCCACATCTCCTATAAACATTAAGGATAAGGATTATGATTTTTCTCTTGATTTATCTCATATATCTATTGTTGAGAAAACACCTTTTTGTGGTACTGAAAAAGAAAGTGATGTAGAACACATGATTGAGCTGTCTACTCTGAGTAGCTTGTTTTCTGATGATATTAAGAAGCGTACTTATTTTGTTGCTAAAATTTTTCCTTTCTCATTAAAGGATGATGCTAAAACTTGGTATAATAATTTGCCTCCTGATTCTATTGATAGTCCAAGTGATTTGCTTGATGTTTTCTTTCGGAAATACTTTCCTGCTAGTGCTCTACATATTGCTTTGCAGAGAATTTATAATTTTGACCAGGAAGATGGAGAGAAATTGCCTGAGGCTTGGGCGAGATTTTGCTCTCTTATCAGGGCTCGGCCTGGACATGATTTGGAAAAGCATGATTTACTTGATATATTATTGAGTCTAGGGCATACCTGGATAGTTGTGCTGGTTGTGTTTTCAGGAAAAGAACTGCAGACGACGCTGAAGAATTATTGGCTACAATAGGCCGAAATCATGATGATTGGACTACGCCTGAACCTACCCCGACACCAATATTGAAGAAGAGGGGTATGATTAAATTAAATGATGAAGATATGAGGGAAGCCAAGAAATCTCTTAAAGAGAAAGGTATTAAATCCGAAGATGTGAAGAATTTACCCCCCATAGAAGATTTATGTAAGATAACTCCCCCTTCATCCATGATCGAGGTATATTATCTTCAACGCTTTAGTAGGGAAGATATTCCGTACTCAAAACCTCCTGATCAATGCCTAGATGAGTTTGATAATTATATTGTTAAGCAAGATAATTTTAATATGAGAATAGAGAATCATTTAATGGAAAATTCTCGAGCTATTAGTGAATTGCATGGTATTGTGGAGAGAACCTCCAATGATGTTAAGATGCTTGTTAAACATTTTCATATGGTTCAAACTCAAATTGATCAACTCACTAAAGTGCAAAATGACTTGTTAAAAAATAGTTCTAAAGAAAAACATGCTTATGAAGTAACAACTAGAGGCGGTGTTTCTACTCAGGATCCTCTATATCCCGAGGGGCATCCCAAAAGAGTTGAACAAGATTCTCAACAAACTGAAACTAGTGCTCCTTCTAAGAAAAAGAAAAAGAAACATAAAACTGTTGTAGAATCCTCTGAGCCTGTTAGTGATCCTAATAGTATTTCTATTTTTGATGCTGAAACTGAAAGTGGCAATGAACATGATAAAGATAATGATAATAATGATGCTTCTGATAAAGAAGAGGTTGAAGATGAACCTGAAAAGCATGCTAAAAATAAAAAGTATACTAAAGAAGATTTTATTGCTAAGAAACATGGTAATGAAAGAGAACCTTGGGTTCAAAAGCAAATGCCTTTTCCTGCTAAGAAACTAAATTCAAAGGAAGAAGAACACTATACTAAATTTTGTGATTGGATGAAACCTTTGTTCCTGCAAATCCCTTTGACTGATGCTATTAAATTGCCTCCTTATTCAAAGTATATGAAAGATATTGTCTCTAACAAAAGGAAAATTCCTAATGAGGAGATTTCCACTATGCTTGCTAATTACTCTTTCAATGGCAAAGTTCCAAAAAAGCTGGGCGATCCAGGTATACCGACTGTTCGTTGTTCCATCAAGAATAATTATGTTAGAACTGCTCTATGTGATTTGGGAGCAGGTGTTAGTGTTATGCCTTTTTCTCTTTACAAAAGACTTTATTTAGTTAAGTTGATACCAACTGATATATCTTTGCAAATGGCTGATAAATCTACTGCTATTCCTGTTGGTATATGTGAGGATGTTCCTATTCAAGTTACTAATAATTGCTTAATATTAACTGATTTTGTTGTGTTGGAAATGCCTGAAGATGATAATATGTCTATTATTCTTGGGAGACCTTTTCTTAACACTGCAGGGGCTGTTATTGATTTCAATAAAGGAAAAGTTACTTTCAATGTCGATGATAAGGAGCATACCGTTTATTTTCCCAAGAGGATTGATAAAGTATGTGGAGTTAATACAATTTCTAATGTGAGAACTATCAAAGTGGGAACTATTGATTGTCCTATATATGAACCTAAGCAAGGATATCAAAGTATTATGATTGGATCCATATCAATTCAATACAAGGTAACATGATATATTTGAGGTTTATTTCTTCTTATGTCATGTAAGATTTATTTGGTAGCAAGACTTGATCAACCTTGTTAACAAGTACATTTTATATGCATGGAAGAGCTAAGCAACATTTCTTTCTTCCTCCACTTGCTTTACTTGATGTAGCATTACTTGTTTTGCAAGATGCTTTAAGTTGTTTAGGAGTTTGAAAATCTTTTTCTGCCCTGTAATAATAATTTTGACACCCAGAAATGTGCGTTTTTCAAAGTTCTCAAAAATTTACAACAATTATACTGTTGGTCTTATATTTCGAAGAGCTACCTGGGAGCACCAGGGGCTGACCAGTGGGGCACACTGGGGCTCAACCTCATGTGCCGGCGCGGCCAAGGAGGGGGGCGCGCCACCCTGTGGTGTGGGCCCATCCTTGCCCCACTAACTCATCTCTTCCTCCCATTCTACTCTCTCTCCCGAAAAAACTCGTACTCACTTTCTCTCACTCGCGTTTCTGCTCAAGAGCTCAAGATTTCTCGATCTCTTTGCTCAGCCCAGATTTCGTCTCGAAATTTGGCACATTTGCTCTCCGGTATGTGACTCCTCCGATTATCCAAATAGAATTTTGTTTGGTTGAGTATATCTTGAATATTTTGTTGCTGTAGGTAACATGTTAAGTGAGCTTGCATGCTTGTTCTAAGTTGTAAAAATTAGTTTTGATGCATGTTTAGTACTCTACCAAGTTCCTACAGTAGTTTCCCTCAAAGATATGTCTCCAAATCAACTTTTATAATGTTTATTGAAAAATTTCAGAAAATGGAGTGGAATAGGCACCAACTCAACCAACAAGAATTGGAGGTGCAACAGGTTATGAGAGTTCACCGCGAAGAAGGAGTATACCCCTCGTACTACCCATGCACTCATTTTATGAGGAGTGCAGGAATCTTGCAAGATGTTCAAAATCTGATTTCCAATGTAGGGTTGAAAATTTTTGTTGTTGGTGAACCTTACCAATATGCAAAACTAACCATGTCGGTGGTGCAGGATTTTGAATTCTATTGGTCCCAACCTAACCCCATGGTTCGATATAAAATTTATAATAAAACCATCGACTTGCCTTTTGCTGATTTTTGTACAGCTATTAGAGTGCCACAATGGGGATCTTGTGAGAAGATTAGGGGGACGCCGCAGGAACTCTCGAGTCTATACAAGAAGATCTGTCAAGGGAGAAGCTTCTCAGAAGAGAGTGGTAAAATTCGTAGCATTCAACTCCCAGCTATTCGCTACTTTGCTTATTTCATCACTAAGTGTGTTCTTGCTAGACAGAATGCAAATAAGTTATCTATCCACGATTTGGCTTTCCTAGCTGCTGCATTACAACATGATAGGACTTATAATTTGGGTGCTTTGATAGCCTTTAGACTTGCTACTAACCGTGAGAAGGGAGGAATTTGTGGAGGTCTCATTGCCTCTCGATTATTAGCTATGCATGGTGTAGAACCTCACCCTCTTGATGTTCAGCTTTCTGTAGAGAAACTCGATATTGTTTCAATGATAAAACATGACTTTGTTTCTAACGAATCTAATCTGAGTAACCTATCTTATGAGATAACATTTTACAAGAAAAATTGGAGAACAACTAAAAGAACTGAAAAACTAGTAGGATTGCCTGCACCTGCTTTGTTTAACCTTGCTTCCAGGGAAAATTGGTCGGTCACGGAAGAGGAACTAAATGCATACATAGAGGGGGATGACCATCATGTAGGGGACAGCGCGGAGGAGGCCGAGGAACACCTCGACTTGTCATCCGATGCAGCGAGCTCTTCACAACAACATTTTGGGAATGTGGAGCCTTCAGCCTTTTCTTCTGCACAGGGACCTTATTATGACTACACCATGTACGATCCACCGGCGTGGAACCCTGACCCTCGTTGGGGTTGATCTCCACTTAGGCCAAAAGCCTAAACTTGGGGGGAGGTATACCGGCATCACTCATTCATTGCATATTAAAATTGCTGGATACTTGTACATACTTGTTTAGCTTCTTAAAGTGGTTTCTAATAAGAGGGAGATGATATTTGGGGAAGTGCTGTTTGAAAACAGATTCTGGACTGATACCAAAAAAATTCTCAAAAACAGCCAGAATGTTATTTTACGAACCCAATTTTTGTGCATGTTCCCCAGGTTATTATCTAACTTTCATTAGCTGAACACTTTTCGAGCTGAGCAGCAGAAGATTTTTGTGAAAATCGATTACTGTACTGCTGTCAAGTTTGACGAATTTCTGCTGCTTTGTGTTTATGTGACTCTTTTAGTTTTCGTTTTCTTGTTTTTTGCTTTGTTTATTTCCTAAAACACAAAAAGACCAAAAATATTTCTGTTGTTTCTCTTTACCATTTGCTTATTTTGGTTTCTTGCTCCTATTTTTCTTTATTTGCTATCGTTGGTTTGCTATAAGAAAATCCAAAAAGATTTTGCTTTGTTTGCTTGTTTCCTTTTGTTCTTGTTTCCAATTCGAAAACACCAAAAATATTTGCTGTTGTTCTTTGGTTTGTAAAGTTCACTATGGAGTTCAGCGGTCTTCGGTGGTTTGAGCTTGGCTTTCATTTCATACTATTCAAGCTACACGAGTGAAAGGCAATAATGACGATCTACGACAATTCGACTGTGGTGAGAGGCTGGTATGAACTCTATTTGTTTTCATTTTTTTACATATACTCATCCATGTGAGCATGCTTAGTTGGTTCATGTGAGGTATATGTCATTTAAGAAAGTCTAGTAGTTCATGATCTCTCATGTTTAGCTCCAATTTATTAATATGAGTAGCATATCATAAATATTTGCTTGCATTGTTTTATTCATAGATAGGTATGACATTGTGGTATCCTCCTCTGAATAATTCACTTCAATAAACTTTTCACATGCTCACGCATGCATATGACTGAACAAAAGTCAATTAAGCCTCGATGATTTACTTTGCCTCAGAGTTTTTGTATCACTTTTATGCCTCCGTTAATTTATTTTGTCGCAAGCATGATTATGACAGTTATTGCTCTCTTGATTGTCGCTTCCCAGTCTATTGCTAGCCTTCACTTGTACTGAGCGGGAACGCTGCTCGTGCTTCCAAACCCCTGAAAACCAAGTTATTCTAAAAGTGTCCACCATAAATCCCTATGCATGGCATTTCAAACCATTCCAAGTAAATTCTCATGTGCTACCTTTAAACCTTCAAAATGCTTCTCAATTTGTGTTAACGTTTTATAGCTCATGAGGAAGTATGTGGTGTTTATCTTTCAACCTTGTCATTTACTCCTGACAGACTTTCATCAATGGATTAGTGGCACATCCGCTTATTCAATAATTTTGCAAAAAGAGCTGGCAACGGGGTTCCCAGCCCCAATTAATTAACTTTCATCAATAATTCTCTTCACATGTTTTGCCCTGATTTATCAGTAAGCAACTTAAATTGCAAATAGACACTCCTCCATGGTATGTGATTGATGGAAGGCACCCGAGGATTCGGTTAGCCATGGCTTGTGTAAGCAAAGGTTGGGGGGAGTGTCAGCCATAATAAAACTAAATTACGTGTGTAAACAAAAGAGAAGAGGGATGATTTACCTTGCTGGTAGAGATAACGTCCTTCATGGGAGCCGCTCTTGAAAGTCTGGTTGACGAGGTAGTTAGAGTACCCACTATCATTCGTTGACAACAACAAACACCTCTCAAAATGATTTTACTCCTGATTTACAAATGAAAAGCTCTAGCACATGTTAATCCCTGCTTCCCTCTGCGAATGGTCAATCTTTTACTTTTACATTGAGTCTCCATCTTTTCTTTGAGCACATTCTTGAGAGCACAAATGTCATTCTTAGTACAATATGCTTGTCCCAAAATGTGATTAACTGTGGTATAACTTTGATGCTTTTATCTCTGATAGTCTCTACTTCCAGTCTTTCCATGAACTTCAAAGGTGCCCGAGCATTTATCTTTTGTTGTACAAATACGGGCAAGCGAGATACCACTTTATCATATCCTTCTATGAACATTGCAATCTTGCTGATAGACATGATTCATGATGCTTATTATTAATTTGTTGTTACCTTTTCCATGATTGACATAGCTATTAGATGACTTTATTTGCATGTATCTTATTATGAATTGCCTAAGTAATTGTCCATATCATGAGAATATTTACATCATATGAACAAATGTGTTCGTGAAAGTTCTTTTATCGCACTCAGTTGTTAACTGAATTGCTTGAGGACAAGCAATAAGCTAAGCTTGGGGGGGGGTTGATACGTCCAAAACGTATCTACTTTCCCGAACACTTTTGCTATTGTTTTGCCTCTAATTTGTGTATTTTGGATACAACTAACACTGACTAACGCTGTTTTCAGCAGAATTGCCCTGGTGTCTACATCATATGAACACTTTTGCTATTGTTTTTGTGCAGAAACTCAACTTTCAGGAAAATCCCCGGAAATAATCGCGAAGGGCCTATTTTTCCAGAAGACTCACGGAGCCAAAAGGGCAGGCCAGGGGGAGGCCCACGGCCTCCAGACCATAGGCCGGCGCGGCCTAGGAGGGGGGCGCGCCGCCTTATGGTGAGGCCGCCTCGGCCAGCCTCCGACGCCCCCCTCTGGACTACTTAAGGGCTTCGACCTAAAAACGCACGGGGGGTTAGACGAAATCGCCAGAAGACATCCAGAACACCGCCGCCATCGCGAAACTCCGTCTCGGGACCGTAAACTCCGTTCGGCACTCCGCCGGACAGGGAATTGGAGGAGATCATCGCCATCATCACCACCGACGCCTCTCCATCGACCAGCCATGTTTCCCCCATCCATGTGTGAGTAATTCCCCCGCTGTAGGCTGAAGGGGATGGTAGGGATTGGATGGGATTGGTCATGTAATAGCATAAGATTGTTAGGGCATAGTGCCTAGTATCCGCAATTGGTACTTTTATGATATTGTTGCAACTTGTTATGCTTAATGCTTGTCACTAGGGCCCGAGTGCCATGATCTCAGATCTGAACATGTTATTGTTTCATGATGATATTCATTGTTTTATGATCTTACCCGCAAGTTGTATACACATATTGCTCGTCCGAACCCGAGGCCCCAAAGTGACATAAATTGGGATAACCGGAGGGGAAGGCGGTGATATGAGGATCACATGTGTTCACGGGGTGTTAATGCTTTGCTCCGGTGCTCTATTAAAAGGAGTACCTTAATTTCCGATAGATTCCCTAGAGGCCCTGGCTGCCACCGTGCTGGTAGGACAAAAGATGTTGTGCAAGTTTCTCATTGCGAGCACGTACGACTAAATATGGAACACATGCCTATGGATTGTTTAGTACTTGGATACCGTTTTATTATTATCTGCAAATGCCCTACCTTGATTGTTACATGAGTTTCTCTCATCCATGCAGCGCCCGTTCATCCATCCCTGTGCCTACAATATTTTAATCATGTTGTTTACTATAATCACTACTGCTGTCTTTGTTACACTGCTGCTGATATTTCACTATCGCTATCGCTATAAAACTGTTGCTACTGATAAACTCTTGCGAGCAAGTCCGTTTCCAGGTGCAGCTGAATTGACAACTCCGCTGTTAAGGCTTACAAATATTCTTTGGCTCCCCTTGTGTCGAATCAATAAATTAAGTTTTACTTCCCTCGAAGACTGTTGCGATCCCCTGTACTTGTGGGTTATCATGGGGTTGATCTCCACTTAGGCCAAAAGCCTAAGCTTGGAGGGAGGTACATCGACATCTCACTCATTTACATATCATATCTTGTCGGTACTTTGTATATCCATGTTTCGATTTTCTTTCTTTCTTTTTGTTGCTTGTTGTTTATTTCTGTTTTCCAAAACACGAAAAGACCAAAAATATTTCTGTTGTTTCTCTCTATTTATTTATTTATTTATTTATTTAGCATTTAGTATTTGTTTGCTTAGTTTTTAATTCGGGTTGCTATTCAAATATCCAAAAAGATTTTGCTTTGTTTGCCTGTTTTCTTTTGTTCTTGTTTCCAATTCAAAAACACCAAAAAATATTTGTTGTTCTTCTTCGGGTTTGTAAAGTTTATTATGGAGTTCAGCGGTCTCCGGTGGTTGGAGCTTGGTTTTCATTTCATATTATTCAAGCCACACAAGTGAAAGGCAATAATGATGATCTACGACAACTCGACTGTGGTGAGAGGCTGCTATGAACTCTATTTGTTTTCATTTTTGTACATATACTCATCCATGTGAGCATGCTTAGTTGGTTCATGTGAGGTATATGTCATTTAATGAATGTCTAGTAGTTCATGATCTCTCATGTTTAGCTCCAATTTATTAATAATGAGTAGCATGTCATAAATATTTGCTTGCATTGCTTTATTCATAGATAGGTATGACATTGTGGTATCCTCCTCTAAATAATTCATTTGAATTGACTTGGCACATGCTCACACATGCATATGACTGAAGAACAAAAAGTCAATTAAGCCTCGATGATTTACTTTGCTTCAGAGTTCTTGTATCACTTTTATGCCTCCGTTAGTTTTATTTTTTCGCAAGCATGATTATGACGGTTATTGCTCTCTTGTTTGTCGCTTCCTAGTCTATTGCTTGCCTTCACTTGTACTGAGCGGGAATGCTGCTCGTGCTTCCAAATCCCTGAAAACCAAGTTATTCCAAAGTTTCCACCATAAATACCTATGCATGGCATTTCAAACCATTCCAAGTAAATTTTATGTTCTACCTTTAAAACCTTCAAAGTACTTCTCAATTTGTGTCAATGTTTTATAGCTCATGAGGAAGTATGTGGTGTTTTATCTTTCAATCTTGTCAGTCAGACTTTCACCAATGGACTAGTGGCATATACATCCGCTTATCCAATAATTTTGCAAAAAGAGCTGGCAACGGGGTGCCTAGCCCCAATTAATTGCAACTTTCATTAATAATTCTCTTCACATGTTTTGCCCTGATTTATTAGTAAGCAACTTAATTTGCAAATAGACACTCCTCCATGGTATGTGAATGTTGGAAGGCACCCGAGGATTCGGTTAGCCATGGCTTGTGTAAGCAAAGGTTGGGAGGAGTGTCATCCATAATGAAACTAAAATACATGTGTAAACAAAAGAGAAGAGGGATGATCTACCTTGCTGGTAGAGATAACGTCCTTCATGGGAGCCGCTCTTGAAAGTCTGATTGACAAGGTAGTTAGACTGCCCACTACCATTCGTTGACAACAAAAAACACCTCTCAAAACAATTTTACTTCTGTTTTAAAAATGAAAATCTCTAGCACATGTTAATCCCATGCTTCCCTCTGCGAAGGGTCAATCTTTTACTTTTATGTTGAGTCACCATCCTTTCTTTGAGCACCTTCTTGAGAGCATAATAGTCATTCTTAGTGTAATATGTTTGTCCCAGAATATGGTTAACTGTGGTATAATTTTGATGCTTTTATCTTTGATAATCTTTACTTCTAGTCTTCCCATGAACTTCGAGGTGCCTGGGCATTTATGTTTTTCGTACAAATACGGGCAAGCGAGATACCACTTTATCATATCTTTTTATGAGCATTGCAATCCTGCTGATAGATATGTTTCATGATGCTTATTATTAGTTTGTTGGTATCTTTTTCATGATTGACATAACTATTAGATGACTTTATTTGCATTTATCTTATTATGAATTGCCTAAGTACTCGTCCATATAATGAGAATATTTACATCATATGAGCAAATGTGTTCGTGAAAGTTCTTGTATCGCACTCAGTTGTTAACTGAATTGCTTGAGGACAAGCAATAAGCTAAGCTTGGGGGAGTTGATACGTCCAAAACGTATCTACTTTCCCGAACACTTTTGCTATTGTTTTACCTCTAATTTGTGTATTTTGGATACAACTAACACGGACTAACGCTGTTTTCAGCAGAATTGCCCTGGTGTCTTATTTTGTGTAGAAAATCAACTTTCAGGAAAATCCCCGAAAATAATTGCAATGGGCCTATTTTTACAGAAGACCCACGGAGCCAGAAGACGTGACGGAGGGGGGCCACGAGGCGCGCACACCACGTGGCGGCGTGGTGGGCCCATGGCCGCGCCGCCACATGGGGACGCCACCTCGGCCAGCCCCCGGCACTCCCCTCTGGACTACTTAAAGCCCTTGACCTAAAAACGCACGGGGGTTCGACCAATTTTCCAGAAGACATCCAGAACTCCGCCGCCATCGAAAACCCTATTTCGGGATCGAAACTCCGTTCGGCACCTCGCGGGACGGGGAATTAGAGGAGATGATCGCCATCATCGCCACCGATGCCTCTCCATCGACCATCCATGTTTCTGCCATCCATGTGTGAGTAAATCCCCGCTGTAGGCTGAAGGAGATGGTAGGGATTGGATGAGATTGTTCATGTAATAGCCATAAGATTGTTAGGGCATGGTGCCTAGTATCCGTTGTTGGTACTTTTATGATATTGTTGCGACTTGTTATGCTTAATGCTTGTCACTTAGGGCCCGAGTGCCATGATTTCAGATCTGAACATGTTATTGATTCATGATGATATTCATTGTTTTATGATCTTACTCGCAAGTTGTATACACATATTGTTGTCCGGAACCCGAGGCCCCAAAGTGACAGAAATTGGGACAACCGGAGGGGAAGGCTGTGATATGAGGATCACATGTGTTCACGGAGTGTTAATGCTTTGCTCCGGTACTTTATTAAAGGGATTTCTATTTTCGTGCCCTCGGTTCCTTAGTTGTGCTCAGTTTTCCCCAGCTCATTAGTTTTTCCTCAGTTTTCCCCAAGACCTTGTCTGAAACCATCACAGATGCTATAACGGCCAGTTGCCCGACGGTTGACCGTTATCTTCTGACTAGTGGGGCCACGTAGAGCCCGCAAAGACACGTCAGACCATCCATCTTTGTTTTACTGTAAGCATCGCTGTATCCCCGACCAAAACACGCACGAGTGGGGCTTCGGTATATCGAATGACAAGTGGGCCATGGCGCTGATACAAGGGGCAATACACGGGTAGGAATAGATTTTTAAACGGAGCTCTACGGCGATGGCACGGAGGAGGTGGCCTGCGGGGTGCCGAGATGAGATCGGCGTCCACAAAGAACTGCATGAGGCGAGACCGGACGCATTAGATAGATATGAACTAGACGCGTTTAACCATGCAAAGAAGAGAAGAAATGGTCGACGACATCGACGACTACCTCAAAACTTTGATCGACCGTGTCCGACACGAACGCGAGCAATGTAGAGAAAACTAGTGTCTCTCCTTTCCGGCGTGTATAGATGGGTGCTAGAAGAGTGTGGTGGCGAAGGGAAAGACCTCGCGGTGGTCTCGTGGCGTCCAAGCATAGCGGGCGGCGTGGCCGTGCCCACGTCGGCGTGGATGCATGTTCGGCATTGGCATCGGCATGTACGTTCGGCATTGACCTCGGCGGTATCTCCGGTGTGTCGGTGATCGAATGAGGGGACGGGATTGAGGGTGCATCCCGACGGTGACCTAGCGAGTGGCGTCGAGCATAGCCGTTCGACCATGCCGATATCGGCATCGGCAAAGTTTGGAGGCTGTGGTGCTCGAATCAAAGAGGGATTTGTTTCTTGTACGCCAAAAGTGATTTGAAACAAGTTTCGTGTTGAAGGTTAGGTAACGAAAGTTTGTAACTAAGCCCAAAATTATACTAGCACCATGATGAGGTTCTTTTTGATAGAGCTATACGGTTGGGCAAACTTTTTTGACACTTTTTAGATAGGGTTCCTTGTTGTTACACGTATGGCATCACGTATGGCAAATTTGGGATCATTTGGAGATGTTCGAAAAAATCACTTTGCTTAAACGCATGCCGTTTCGTCTCACCGAAACCAGCTTTTCTAACAAGGTGATTTATTCTACCTCCTCTAAATGACCTCAAATTTCATACAGACTGATCTTCTATACATAGATAGATAGATTGTTTCGTTTTTATATTTTTCGAACTTTTTATTTCCCTTTATAATATCCAATTGATTTTCGGGTCAAAACCTCGAAAAACAGCATCATGTATGGCATCATTTTCGCCATAAATTTCAAATTTTGTGAAACTTTCCCTTTTAGATATTCCTTGTTGTTATAGATATGGCATAATGTATGCCAAATTTGGTTAGGTCTCACTCGAAACCAGCTTTTGTAACAAGTTAGGTTTTTTCGACCTTCTCAAAAGGGATTTTTTTCTACCTTCTCTAAATGACCTCAAAAATCATACGGACGATCTTCTATACAAAGATAGGTAGATTGTTTCGTTTTTACATTTTTTTGAACTTTTATTTCCCTTTATAATACCCATTTGTTTTCAGGTCAAAACCTCAAATACGTAGATAGATAGATTGGTTCGTTTATCATTTTTACCGTGAATAGTAATGGCTACAAGAAATCGGTAATGGTCTATCAATTTTTGCGTGAAAAGTAATGGATACAATAAATCGGTGATGGTTTATCATGTTTTGCGTGAAAATTAATGGCTACAACAAATCGGTGATGGTTTATCATTTGGGATTTTCGTGAAAATTAATGGCTACAACAAATCGGTGACGGTTTATCATTTTTTGCGTGAAAATTTATGGCTACAACAAATCGGTGATGGTTTATCATTTTTTGCGTGAAAAGTAATGCCTAAAAGAGTTTATAATTTTTAGCGCGTGAAAATAAATACAGAAAACCGCCCTTTAGCATACTTAGAGAGTGGAAGGTAACCGCCGACAGAGAGAGAGAGGGGTTATCCTGACCGTTAGATCATACGATCAACGGTCGGCGGGCACGATCCGCGTGACATGGGCTAGACCAATCAGGGCAATGTTGCACGTGTGAGAGAATTTGTGGAGGGAGAGGGCAAAACTGAGTAGTATCAAGAAACCAAGGGCACCTATGTAAAAAACAGACTAAGGGATTCAAATATGAGATTTAAAAAATGGAAAATGCGTGTTTTGTACAATAAAACCCATCTTGGCCTATCTCAAACTATTTGCAATACAAATATACATGAGTGTGAGAATTGTGGCCTCATTTAGACAAAGTATGTTTTGGGGAAAGCTGTTTTGGGAAGGGCTTATTGTGGAAAACCATGCACCTTCATAGCTACTAGGTGATTTGAGAAGGCCTTTGAGAAGTGGTAATTTGTGGTAAAACTTGATTTATCTAGGACTTATCTATGTTTTGAGAACTCGGCAATTTGTGGTAAAGACTCCATGAGTATGTGCCACTATTTTTCGGAATTTTTGCACATTAAATGACTCATTTAACTAGTTAATCCCATTTGTTGACTGTCCGTTGACCAACTACTTGAGGGTAAAACTGAGCATATTGCACTAGCCGAGTATTAGCACTCAAGGGGAAAACTGAGCACACAAAAAATGCTAGTATAATGCTCGAGGTTATACCTGAGTATATCTAAATTTTCAGGGTTAGACTCGAGGACGCGTGTTGCGGTGCAGAAATGAAAGACGTGCAATTGTTGACGCGTAGACGCCGGTCGCGGTGCAGAAGTCGAAGACGTGCAATCGTGGACGCGTGGCGCATTGCGAAGTCCAAGACGTGCGGACGTGCAGCGGTGGACGCGTAGGGACGCGGGTCGCATTAACCACCCCTTGCCTTTATAGACGCCTCCTCCCACTATCTCTGTCACTCTCACTCGCCTACGCAACGCCGCCTCTCTCACGTCCCATCATCTTCTCCAAAGCAAAAAACCCTCTCCCTCTCCCTCTCCTCTCCGCCGGCGAGATGGACAAGGAGAATGCCAATCCCATCGTCCACGGCGCCGTCGGCTCCAAGCGCGACGCCTCCCTCTTCGACGCCGTCCCCTCAACGGACGTCGCCGCCGCCGCCTCCGCCGGTGCATCGGAGGCTGCTCGCCGCCGGTCGCGGCCAGATCCCGCCGGGATGGGACCCCTACGAGCCGGTGCCGTACGTCCCGCCCCGAACCGCTACGACACCTCCATAGAGGACCCATGGAACGAGGTAACTACGGTTTGCTTCCTTTTTTTGTTCCCCATTCCTTTTTGAACCCTATTTGTGCTGGTGTAGATGGATCTGTGGATGGATGAGTATTGGGCTAATATTTGCGCCGATTTTATTCCATTTTGCTTTGATCCCTCCTTGATTTCGTTTAAGATTTGGGGTTCGGCCGTTCGGTTAATTTATGCAAGTAATAATGGGATCTCAATCGGTTAATTTATGCAAGTAATCATAGGATCTCAATCAGTTATTTTATGCACGAATCAAAAGATATCAACCGTTTAATTTGCAAATAATCTGGAATGTGTTCAAGTTCAGATCTGAAATCTGTTTCTTTGCCTATGATGAATCGGTGGGCACATATTTTTACGGGGAGGGTTCAGCGAACCATTTACGTGTACAAATCTGTTGTGCATGAGCTTTGGTTCGCTTACACCGTCCCGTAGACATATAATCGTGTCCACTCTAACTGAGGCTGCCTCTGTTTTTCCAAACTTTGTTATCATGCACGTTTGCAACTCATTCACTAATAAATTCCCGTTTGATATGGATCAGCTGTCTGGCAGCGACGTCGGCAGCGACGACGAGCACCATGACGTCAAGACTCGCCGAGTGCTGCGGAGGCTGCGGAGTCGGCCAGTACGTCTCCTACCTCGACGTCGCCAAGGGTGTCTACAGGTGCCCCTTCTGCACTAGGAGGCTCGGCGGCACTGACTTCAACTGCATCCTCACGCATGCCGAGAACATCGGCCACACCAACCCCAAGGTCGGCGCGTCGGTGAACCCCAACTCCTTCCGCGCCAAGCACTTGGCGCTCGGCATGCACCTCCGCAGCATCCAGCGGGTGGAGATCTCCGGCGGGCGCATGCCTCCGCTCAAGCCCAAGGCTCCCTAGGGGAGCAACAAGTGGAGGCAGAGGCAGATGGGGTAGGCGGAGTCCTGGACGTGTGCTGCTGCTGCTGCCTCCTCCATTTTGTTGTTGGGATCCCTTTGTTGTTAGCTAGGGATCCCTCGTTGTTATGTTGTTAGTATGATGGTACTGTACTGCTGTGAAGAACCTCGAACCCTACTATGTTTGGCTGCTGAATGCAGCTTATTATCTATATTATCTATCCCTATTCTACTATATGACCTTGTGAATTTATCGTACATTCCCTGTAGATTTGCTTCTAGATTTAACTACATACATATGGACTAGATGGAGTACTAGATTGGGCTCCCTACTAGATTTGCTGCCATATTGGGCAAACAACGAGGGCCAAAAGGCACAAATAATAATTGAAGAAAGACGAAATGCAAGCTTCTCTAGATTTGATACTAATTAGGTGAAAAAAGGCAGAGAGAAGGAGGCGAGAAAAGGTACCGTTAAAAGGGAAATGCCAATGGCCGAGAGAGACAAAACCCAGCTCCCGCTCACGTGCAACCAAACGCTATCTCGTCCTGTCCCACGCGGTCCCTTTCTACCAGCCCCACGCGACGCGGGCCCACACGACGCGGCCCCACACGTCGGCACGGAGCGGTCAACTTAACGGGAATCCTGCCGTCTGAGCTGCCTTCTGCGGGTTTCAAACAAGCACTTGGGGAAAACTGAGGAAAAACTAAGGAGCTGGGGAAAACTGAGCACAACTAAGGAACTGAGGGCAGGAAAATAGAAATCCCTTTATTAAAAGGAGTACCTTAATTACCAGTAGTTTCCCTAGAGGCCCGGCTGCCACCGGCTGGTAGGACAAAAGATGTTGTGCAAGTTTCTCATTGTAAGCACGTACGACTATATACGGAACACATGCCTATGGTTATTTAGTACTTGGATACTGTTTTATTATTATCTGCAAATGCCTAGTCTTGATTATTACATGAGTTATCTTATCCATGCAGCGCCCGTTCATCCATCCCTATGCCTACAATATTTTAATCTTGCTGTTTACTATAATCACTGCTGCTGTCTTTATTGCACTGCTGCTTATATTTCACTACTGCTACTGCTATAAAACTGTTGCTACTGATAAACTATTGCGAGCAAGTCTGTTTCCAGGTGCAGCTGAATTGACAACTCCGCTGTTAATTGCACAAATATTTTTTGGCTCCCCTTGTGTCGAATCAATAAATTGGGTTTTACTTCCCTCGAAGACTGTTGCGATCCCCTATACTTGTGGGTCATCACACTCCCACTTAATTTCTTGTAAATGCAAGCATCTTCATCGTTTTCGATGAAATCAAAAACTCTTTGATTATTTCATCCGGTGAAGATTCCAACTCCGTTATGCTCACTTCATCCAGTGAAGTTTGTATACCTGTCTAGTATTCTATGGACTAGGAAAACTCTCAGTTGTATCTTGTATACACATTTAATACACAATTCTGTTAAGGAATGTATTTATGTCATCCTACTAACATTTCGTAAAATAAACATGTAGCGATTACTAGAACAATCTGTATAGACTATAAGCATCGTTGCGAAAGATCTAATCTTATAGTAGTCAACTCTTTAAACTTTGTCGTAAACAAACTTTCGACAATTCGAGCTTCTTCACGGATATCATATCCAAGTCTATTAATTTTATAGATCCATTTACTTTCAAAAAGTATTTATTCCTTCACAAGGTTTACCAAACTTTCATGCTTGATTATAGATACTATCTTTGATTTCATGGCACTTAGCCATTTTTAATGGAGTGAGGGTCCATCACAACTTATTTGTATGTAGTTGGTTTATCATTGTTAAAAATCAATCATTTGTCCACAAATCATTTATTTGATCACAAAATAAACCATACCTACAAGGTTCAATAGGTACTTCGATCTCAATGAGTATAACACTTTGTAGACATGGGAGCTATGAGTGTCGTGGCCATTTCCGTAACCATTTCCGATGTTGTTCTATTGTACTCATCATGCTCAGGTTCATCAACCTTATCAAGTTCCATGGTCCTCCTTCTCAAATACTTCGCTAGAAACAATTTCTTGGAAATAAGTAATAAACATCGACAAACACTTTTGTCTTTGACTTCATAGTGGAAAGAATTCCCAATTTGTCCTCTGGGATAACCAACAAAGACATTCATCCGATTTTGGTTGTAAACTCATTTACTTATGCTACGCATACCAAAATTTAAGAAAGACTGTTAGGGTTTATACCCAAGCCATAACTCGTATGGTGTCATTTCAACGGATTATGATGGCGCTCTATTTAGTGTAAAAGCGGTAGTCTCTAAAGCATAATCTACAAAAATATAATGGCATCATTTTATTTTATATCATCATTAATCCAACAAGGTTTGGATACGTCTCTCGAATACTCCATCCTGACTATGGTGTTCCGAGAAACGTGAGTTGTGGAACAATTTCGGAACTCTCTTAGATGTTCGCTAAAACTCGTAATTCAAATATATTCACCATGATCCAATGATAGATATTTGATATATCTATTACGATGATTTCCATTTCATACTGAAATTTATTTGAATCTATTAAAATGTTTCATACTTCTTCCTCATTGAATAAATATATCCATATATATATATAAACACTCAATTCATTGTTGGAAGTTTTCATGAAGTAGAAGAATCTTCCGCACAAAACTATTCCCAATGAACCATATACATCGGCATGTATGTTTCTACTAAGCTAGTAGCCCGTTCAACTCTCTTAGACTATGAACAGTGTTTCAGTCAATCTCTTTTAGAAAAGATTTGCAAGTGCCAAATGATTCAAAAATCGAATGACTCCAAAAATCCATTTGCACGGAGTTTCTTCATGCATTCCTTTCTAACATGACCTAAATGGTGGTTCCACAAATAAGTGGAATTCTAATCATTTGCCTTATGGCATTTTAGCATCAGCGTTATGCATCTGTGTTTCACCAATAACTTATCCATCGTACATGGAGTATGGTCATAATTTGAACAACTCATTGTTTTCATTTGACCAGAGCAAAATAAAATTTATTAAGTTCTTTATAATAAATCTAAAAAGCTAGGTAGAATGCCAACGACGAACACAATAACACTTTATTTTGTTCCAGACGTGCATTATTACCACATTCCTTGTCAATCACTTAGGCCATTGTATTCTTGTATTGCGTTGTGTTGTATGACACCTCATACCAACAAATATGGTACAAATACCCAAGAATTACGTTGTGTGACCAATCAAAGAATACATTCATAACATGTATATCATCTATATACTCCTGAGCTAGACTTTCTAGTCTTCTCTTTCTTTCTGCCAAAATCTTTTGTAGTTTCTCTTTCAACTTTCCTCATATTTCAGAAAACACTTCAACATCAATAACTTCTAGGCTTGTTGGTCAAATACCAATAACCTTGAGGTTCGTACTTTGAAGTTGATCATCTCATCTCATGACAAGTGTTCCGGATTTCACTATTGGTAACTTTCTAATGTGATGAACAATTTCACTCATAATTTATCCATCAAATCATGACAACTTCATGATGAAGCTACTATGGCTCACATGGATATGCAAATAACGTTAGTGCCCAACTTGTTGGAGGATCGGGACGCCTAGTGTCTTCAACCTTCGTACATTCCCATAAAACTTATGAGTTTATGTAGTCTCACTAAATTATATTCTATCATCTTGTAAGAAGGTCTTAGATATCACATATATTTCACACCTTGCTTATTTCTGAAAACAAACTCTTCAGCTCCTTACTTTTCAAACAGATTTGAACTTCAAGTTTCACGGAGACAAGATAATTTTAGATACTAATTGAAACCATTGCTCTTTGAATTAGCAATTTGAGGATTACCAAAAGTTTGCAATAGTTATTAATCATTTCTTGATTCTTTAACAATACGGTACCAGTCCGTGAAGTTATTTGTCAGATTTAACAGTGTTTCTATCTCAATTACAAGCCTAGCGCAAAGTAGAAAATGGATGCCAATTCTACAAAATTTAATTCAAATACAATCTATACTATGTTCAGGATAAATTGAGTTAATATTAATACTTAAATTAACTAGGTGAACTCCCACTCAAAACAACATCCCTCGTGTTGCCTTAGAGGTCGTTTGGTATCCATCATTTGAGCCTGAAATCATGGAATTCATTTTAAAATTTCATAGGTGGACTGTTTGGTTGCCACAGAATTGGACCATCATTTCATTTAGGAAATCCAGCAAAATGATGCCATGTGTAATCACAATTCTGAGCTGAAACCTGTCATTCACAATTCCTGTGGCAACCAAACAAATTCAGTATTGAATTCTACTGTCATTTACAATTCCTGTAACAACCAAACAAGTGTCCATTTCTGAAATTACAATGTAAATGAAATAAATACATGTATTCATTTCAAAATACTACAAATAAAATGAAAACCTGGCTTCCAAACGACTTCTAAGATTGTTGCAATCCCTGCTATCTCAGCGTTTTGCCGGTGCGCATCGTGGGCCAGCGTATTAGTCGCGCTCTGTGGGACCATCTCCAACTCCATGTTCCAGCACACAGGCACAAGCAGGCGCACGCGGCACGCCCCTCTCAATCCCCTTTCTCAATACACAGACGAGACCATGCTCGCTCCCCTACTGGTGACGCGCTCGGCGCCGCCTCGATTCCGGCCGTCCCCGGCCACATCCGCCGCTGATGCTTGCCGGCGAGGCTCTGCCCTGGTCTCCTCCTCCGTTTTCCCTGCAACACGATGCTTGCCCACGTCCGTATGCCCAACTGCGTGAAACCCTAACTCCCGCTTCGGTCTCGATCGCCGGCTTGGTTCCAGCGTCGCCGCGCCTTGTGCTGCTCTCCCCTGCGGCCTGCGTCTCCTCTACGACCATCTGAGCTCCTTCTGCACTACATCGACGCCGACAACCACCACCTGGTTCTCTGCGTCGACCTCGCCTTCTCAGCCTTCGATGGTGTTGTGCTGCTGCTGCCTCCATGGGCTAGCTGTGGCCTACCGCACCATGGTACGGTGGTAGGCTGCGGCTGTCCGACGCCTCTGCGCCCACCACGATTACCAGCTCGACTACAAAAACCTGGTTGCGTAACCGTATCATATCTTGCCACAGTTTGTGCTCTACCCTTAAATGGAAAATTGTTGTTATTTGATATGGCACTGAGGAATTTCAGATATTTCCAAGACATGGTGTAGAACTTGATACTAGGTGCTCAATCAACCACAGTTTCTTTGAGGATGGGGGCATTTTCTCTGAAGTGAAAAAATGTTAAAACCAAGATGGCGGGCTTCGCTTCTCGCGGACGTTCGTCTCCAGCTTTTGTTGTTCTTAGTGGTCCCAACAGTGATTGAATTTATCCTTGGGCTGAGTGACAATATGAAGATGTTGGTGGTGGCAATCACGATAAAGGATGCCCCACTACTGAAGAGCTGCAGCTTACTGCTCCAAGGCATATGGATGATTGGGAACCACACTTGAAGGCTATGTCAAAACCTTCTATCAGGCAAGCAAGGCACTGGCAGCTCCCGGACCATGGAGTTTGTCAAAATCAGTCGTGATGCAGCCTTTAATAAAACGACGATATCTAGGGGGGGCTGGGGTTGTATCTGCCATGATGAAATTTCTGCTATTTGTTTTGACGTGGCTGGTTTTCTACATATTCCCTTTGATGCTCTCCAGGCCTAAGCCCTTGCTATGCTTAGGGCACGTGGTATTTGAGACCGACTGCGTGTTTTTGAAGCAAACAATTGAGTCTTTAACACATGATTACTCTCCGTTGGGGATTCTCTTTAGTGAGCTGAAATTTAAGTTGCCTCCTGTTCATAGATGCTAAAATTATGCATGCTCAGAGAGATTGCAACAATCTAGATAGATAGCTAATAGATTTCTGCAGTTGTTGTTTGTTTGAAATACGGCGAAGGTTTGTCTTGCTATATTTTTCTTCCATCTCCACATCTAGGTTTTGTTCAAATTTCCCTTGGTACTGCTATCTACGTTAGTTCTAATTTTGTACAATCAAATTACTATCGCTTGATCATTGATATTTGGAAAAGATTTTGTTTACAACATTATTTTGACCTCATGATTGTTCATTTTCTTCGTCCTTTGGTTGACTTCTTGCTGCTAACTACTCTTTGTACGAGCTGATATGTTTTGGAAAATGAGATCACACTCTTAAATGTAATACACAATGATTTGACTTATATGATTACTCATGTACCTTTATTCTGGTGTAGTACAATGGAACCCATACAATATGAGCTACATTTTCACACGATTGATATTTTTACAGTTCTGTCACTCAAGAGGGGCTTCAAACGCAGGTGTGGTAAGCTTGAAATGAAGACAGTCTACCAACTGCATGGTGTTGATTACTTCCTATATTAGGTATTAGGTCATCTTATTGCTATTGCTTTTCCATGTTATCAATTATTTTGTCGACTGCAATATTTACGTTTTTCAATAACGACTCCAATATTATGTAACTGAATGCTCTAATTAATATAATTATTGGTCTGCCGTAGTAAGGAACTAATTTTGCTCATCTGATATATGAGGGAAGTTACTCCTGAATTGGTTACCATTTTTTAGAATTTAACTCAATGGTGTAGTGGTGTTATGGAGAATGTTCCTACATTTAGTAAGATTATTAGTCTGTAGTACTGAAGAACTTAATTTTCTTATCTGAATTACGGGGGAAATTGTTCCTGAATTAGTCACCACTTTCTTAGAATTTAACTCACTGTAGTAATCGAGCAGTAGGTCATATGTAATTCACAGTACACCTACATGAGAAGAACTCAACAGAAAATGGTTTGGTTTAGTGGTTCCCATTTTCATGTCTCTGACTGCTCGATAAATATGTGGGTCGAAAATGTAGTGGTGTTTTCCTAAAGATGACCGTAGCTTTAGAGGAATTAAGAACCCTTACTGATCTTGCTAGGAGTATTTTTTTCATGCAAACAGTACGTAAACATATTAGCACCGAAACAAGTATTTCCGTAATTTGGATTTGTATAGGAGGATACCTTTCCATTCTTCAGTTGAGCGAAAGGTTGAGAAGATGCTGGCAATGACGGCACTGCGACACCGAGTAAGAACTATTAATCGCCTGCTCGAGGTGTTCCTGTTGGCGACCTCACCGGCTACCTCCCCGCACATCCTGTCCCGCTGATGGAGGAAGGGATGTCAGTTTGTAATTAGATAATTTACTATTTTTGGGACATATTATCTTAGATAATCAGATTGCATAATTTTCTGAAGGACAATCAATAATTAGAAGCTGATTCATAGTTGAATGTGCAATTGGAAACCAAATCATAATTTAATAGTTGTGTGCTTCAAAATTACTTATCTGAATAAGATGTGTAGTATGGCATGGTTCAGGGACCAATTTGTGTGCTCATTTCAATAACAGAAAGCTTGAGAAAGTTGATCTTGTCCTAATTACATGAAGATGATCTTTTCAAGTCATTTACGTTTAGTTTTCTCTTTTTGGTGGAAGAACTGATTAGGTTGTATATGAAGTTAGTTCTCTGTCTAAAAATGGCCTACAGTTAGCTGGATGTCACTTTCCTTACACATAAACATATGGATATATAATTGTATGAATTTAATTCTTACAAGTGTATATTTTCTTTTCAAGTTAGTTATTGTATCATAATGTCATTGCCAAGTTCTTACTCATGTCCTACGGTTTCATTTAAAAGATTGCTCAAACGGTAAAAACATCCTTCATATTGTTATTTTAGAAGCCTTATCTTTTGAACTTGCTACACGAGAAACTATCAGAGGATAATTACAAGCTCTAGAATTATGTTGCAGTGAGCTCTATGATTTTGGTAACTTGTCATTTCATCATTGCACTATTGACCAAGGGAACATGGTGTCTACATACTTTATTCTCTGTCAATCTTCCATCCGATTATTTAAATTTAGTTATGGTCTCAACTTGCTACGGAGATGCAAGGTAACATGGGAACGCTAAAGCTAAGTGATTTTACTTAACTCGAATAAATTTCCCATTCAACATCATGTACTCTATGTAGCAATATGATATATGTGCTTTTGCAGTTATTTGATAACATCGCTGCTCTTGATATTCTGTTGGCATCCAATGAATGTGTTGATTCAGTGATTACCGTAGGAGCAATATGGGCTGGAAAAGAGTTGTGTGTGTATTACATTTGACATTAAAATTCCTATGCCAGCTTACCCTTTGTTTATGGATTTTTCACCATCTGAGTTTTTCTGTTCTTAAGTCCAACTATCTCCAATCTTTCCAAACTCTAAATAACAACAGGAAGCTGATATGTCTTTTCTTTGTAGGATTAATATCCAATGAGTTGAGTTCATGTTTTCAAGTGTTTTAAAAGTATGGTGTAGTTGTCTTGGAAAAGGAAGTATGTCCTAAATTCGACCATTGGCCCCCGGTGTGTCGATGTATGAGTTGGTGTTTCAATTTTATAACATAAGGAACTAAGAATTTATTTTAGTATTGAAGGTGTTGTGCTATGTATTGTTTCAGAGTTATTCTACATGCAGTTTATTTATCTATCAATGGTCTGTATGTCTGTGTCCCTAATGATGTATTCCAGTGCTCATGTGAGTGCCTTTTGCGGCAGGGTCTGAATTTTACTTGGATGGCATTGGACGTCGATGGCGGTGGTTTGGGTGAGTACGCTCTTTTCCATAGTATGTTCTATCCTTCTTTAGTTTTACTCTGATCTCAGGTTTTTCTTATGGTACTTTGTTGCTGATCATATTTGTGTTCTTTTGTGGACGATTGTGTGTTTTTAGTCACCTGGCAAGATAACGTTTTTAGTCAGCTGGATGATTGTGTGTTTTTATTCACCTCTTTATGTATTTTCTTTTATTTGTGTTCCTTCTCTATGCATGATCTCAGATAATGGTATATGCAAGTTAGATCAGAAACAACATTTTGGTAGTATATTTGTCGGGCCATTATTAGATATTAACTAGATCGTAATTGTGCGCGTTGCCGCACCCGTACATTTATTTTACAATGATATGATTTTTTAAATATATGTAGGCATGGAACTTCCAAGTTAAATATGAAATAAGATACATGAAATTTAGGGACAACAAATTGAGCTTTCTGGATAACAGTACTTGGTCTTAGAAGGATAATACTAAGGAACATATAACAGGGTAAATATGTGACCACAACTGTAACATCAGTCACGAAAACCTGATTCAGAACTGCTAGGAGTTTGAGCTACCAAACCATATCTATAGGGTAAAAATAATGATCTAAAAGAACCACAGAAATAACCTTAAACAATCTCACACTGGAATGATAAAAAACATATGTCACCTTGTTCAATATTGATTTCTTTAATGATTTGCCATAGGTAGGTTGTGAGGGCCACTCGTTCTTGTACATCATAAGTCACACCATTTCGCAAGCCTTGATCATCAAGGCCATACCTTGTTCACATCTCACCAGCAGGTTATGAATTGATGATTTTGTAAGCCTTGATAATCATCGATAAATTGACATTGTCCTGTTTCAACACTGGAGATAAGTTATTTCAAAAATTATAAGTGGTTTTATCCACCATTACAAACCATTATATTGAGTACCAATCAAAAAATATTTCATTTAAAGGTTTATAAGAAGACTACCAGACAAAAAGGAGCTAGGCATGAATGTAAGTTCTCTTTGCTGTAAGAAAATCAGAATAAGTATACACAAAGAGAAAAGAGAATAAGACCTCCATGCTTTTGAAATTTCAACAAATTAGGCTGGATTTTTCCTTTCCTGTCACCTTCACCGCAGAGAACAAACATGTATAATCGACCATCACATTACTGCATCCTATCTCGGAAGGTCATTCTTTTTCATCTTTGGAAATGCTCACCAATCTGAATGAATGTATGCTAAATTATGAATTTATTTAGTTATTCACTATTCAAGTTAACTTTCACTATTTTCGGGGAGAATAATTCAACGTGTACTGTCAATTACATCAGTTTGGGTACTGTTTATTATTATGTACTTAGCATAAGTGCATAACTTGCCCAACTAAATGTGGCATCTGTGACATTGTAAGATTAGGATCAATAATTATTTATAATGTATTTCACAAAACTAAGGAACATAATTAGGTTATTCTGAATAGTTAACAATTGATTTGACCTTTTAACCTGAACACCACAAGGGAAAACATATGACTGTTGTTTCTAAACTGAATGTTTGCTTACATGTCCATATTTACATGTTTTACAACATTACTGTAAGAAGACATTTGCAGCCCAACATGTACCTGCGTGATCATGTATGCTGCAAGGGAACTTTCACCTCCATAATCGAAGCTAGTCCCTCTGGAACGCACATGACCTAACAAAATTGCCGGATAGTTTTTGTGTATACTGTATAATACTTTGCCTCTGGCATTAAAATTGATCTGTATAATCACATAGATCTTTGTCCAAACTCACAAACTTTGAACGGTGCAACAACCTAGCGTATCCACGATACCTCCCAGTTCTGAAGCCAGCAACATCTATACAAACTGAATACAAAAATGTGCAGGAGTTACATGTTTGAAACTGGGTTATGAATAAAATTTGCTGAGAGCCAAACACTATGGAGCTCAGTGCATCGACTCGGGAGTTAGTGGCACGGATACGAAGCCAGAAAATGGCCACACATGTGCTACCTTGATCAGCAGGCCAGCAGAGAGGGGCAGTCACCTGAGATAAGAGAAACATATGCAGCTGAATCGATTCGCTACAACGTGCAGCCACAGATGAACTGACAACCACAAAGCATGTCACAAGGTATTAATGCAGAAATCAGAAGACCAGATTATTTACATACTTACCTCAAGATCGATTCCCCACATATATGGCGGATCTACACTAACCGCATGAGGCCGGCAACCTAGGAAAAATTCATGGCTGTCGGAGAAATCTTAATTTGTGCAAAGAGGGGCGATAAAAATCAAACCTCAAAATCGAATCAATGGAAGATTCATGATGCATAACTCCTTAAAGTCATGGCTGCACTGCGGCCTCACCGTTATACTCCCCGCCGCTGCCATGCTCGAACCCGGGTGCATCGACACTAACTCCCCGCGCCACGAGGAGCGCCTCAACCAATGTAACACATGAAGATCCAGCATCACCTCTATGGCTGCACGGAGCTCCCTTCACACCAACTGTCTCCGCCGCCTCGCCATCATCTGTGAGGCGTGAGTGAGAGCTAGGGTGTTGGGTGTACAGTCGCAAACACTCTGTGATTGTGTTTGGCGGCCTGACGCGACGAAGCATAGATGTACACATATAAGCTCATAGCGCATGAACTCAACCAGATGTAGACTGGTGAAACAGTAACGTACCTCCATTAATTGTTGCCGGCGAGTGGCACCCTTCATTCGCTTCAATGCCGGTTTCAATCCCGCAGCGTATCACACAACGGCTGCAGAGACGCTTCGCCTTTATCCTGGGAGGAGGAGACCCAATCGATCGATGGGCTCACATCTCCTCGGTCGCGTCTCCCAGCTTTTCTCTCTCGGGCCGAAGGAAGTGGATCCCCTGGCACTATGGTAGGCCTCAAGTAAAATTGTTGGCATGTTTTGAGGAACTCTTGGCCCAACTAATAACAGAACGTCCAGGTCAACCTCAGGAGTAGCGGCCCATACAAGGTTGGACGGCCTATGACACGCACGTACCGTGGGAATCAATTCCAGCGACGTTTCGGCTTGACAAGTGAGATCTGGACCATTTATTTGCATGATCGGACGGCTAAGAACGCTTAAGCGCTGTGGTAACTCCTAGCTAGGTGAGTTTTACTGTTAACTAATGTGAAGGTCTATGGATTTCCGAATTTGGAACATGCTAAAAAAATAAACGTTCCTTTGTTCATCGTTGTTGCCTCAGGAGCGTGACTAAGTAGGATGTTATGTATCTAGGGTTATGTGATTCTTCAAACAGAGCATGGTTTGGAACTTTTATTTTCGCAAAATATATCTTTGGAACTAACTGGCCCATACCAATCTGCAATAGATGTTCTAATCTATTCCCAGTTATTCGACAAGCAGCAAAGGATCAAAAGGGAAAGCAACAGGCCCATAATCTCTTGGCCCCTAGCCGCGGAAATTGAGAAAGCTCTGTCCGCCATTGCCCAGGTTTCAACCGCAGAAGATAAAACAAAAGAAGGTTGGGTGAGACCGGAGCTAGCATACCTGTAGGTAATTGTTCATGCTAGCTTTACGAAGGATGGCCAAATTGTGTTCAACCCGAAACTTCATACGGCACTGCCTTTGCTGCTATTGGAGAAGCTATTGTGAGCCTACAAGGACTCAAAATGGCACCAATAATTTCCTCAAACGATCTGATCCTAGAAACTAAATATGTTTCAGTTATGAAGTCTTTTCAAAACCGCATGGACATGTTTGAAGCTAGGCTGATTGTTCAGAAGAATATGCAACTCAGTGGCTCATAAGTCATAACTATGCCAATTTGGGCATAGGGACTTCTGTGTTTGGTGTGATGCAAAGTGTGGTTCTGACATATGTCGAGGGCGTCTTTAAAAGACCGTTATCGCGACTCTTCATGTAGGCGGCGAGGCGAAGCTCGCCTATTCATCTAGTGTAAGTGTACTCCTGTTTTGTACGCAAGTGTACTCGTGTATTGACTGAGTTGTACTCGTCTTTCGTAGATATATGTAAATGTACTCATGTGGTAGTAGTCAAGTGCTGAATATGCAAGTGCATATTTCAACTAGTGCTATAGGGTTGTACTTGTTGTGGCAAGGCTTGGTACTCGCCCGTCACATGCATGGGCGCCCTCCGTGCCCCGCGCCCCACGTACTCGCTCGCGGGGCCAGAGCGGACACACGTACTCGCCCCCACATGTTCAGGGTACTTGCTGGCGCGACGCCGCGGCCGGATTCGCTTGCTGCGCTCCCGGGAGGACACGTGTCGTTCGATCGTACGTCGTACAGGAGGTTGTTTCCCTTTGTAAAGGTTGGCCTCTAGCTAATGGTATCCGGCTCGGCCTGGCCAAATACCCACAAAGCCCGTCAGGTCATCAGGCCATGGGCCAGGCCGCAGTGTTAAACGCTGTTTTCGGGTCAACATTTTCAGACCCAGACCTAGGTTTTTCGGGCCAGGCTGCCCATGGCCAGGCGTACTGGTGGGTGCAGCCCTATGTTGCAATGCACGGCTACTCAAAGCTATAATCACCACTACTTTTTTCTAGAACGATCGAATAAAATTCACTAGCTAATAGGCTTATAGCACTATATCTTAAACAGACCGAGCAAATGAGGGAAAACAATTATAGACAAGGTTGTAAAGCAACTCTCACTGTTAATTGGTCTAATATAAGGAAAATGTCTAATATAAGGGAAAATAAAATATATTCTGTTTATGTTCTCCAAAAAATATTTGTTGTTTTCTTTGAAGAATATAATTTTTTTTACTCAATCAAATTTTACGTATTAAAGCTTATGCCCGGAACTCTTAACGTCTTTTGCATACAAATTTTATACACCACTACCCTCGCATTTGCGAGGACCACTCTGCTAGTTATTTCCCAACAGTAACCCACCTGGATAAATACAAAGCTTTTGAGAGTATGGACAACAAAGAACTAAGCATTTTACGTAATAATATTCCAAACTATACTATTAGGATAAACCTTATTACATCATGTACAATTTCTTTTAAATGAAACAAAAAGATATGAAAATTATGTGTATTAGTCTCTGCCTAAGAACAAGTACAGTGTCTGTTTTTAATAAAAAGACAATGCATTTGTCTGGAACTTCTTTTGTGCTCAAGATATATTTCTCTTGGTTTCCTCGGCTGTACATGATCTTGAAGGCAACGAAATTTCCATGACGGCTATTCCTTGGTCGCACCCTACCACCATCCTACGCAAAGTAGTGTGTCCTCTAATAAAATGTTAAAAAAATGGAACAATGTAAAACATAATTTAAAATTATTTAACGATTAGGTCTTAAACCACACGTGTGTTCATAGATAATTAAAAATTGGAGTGTTCTGTGCTATGAGACAAAATCTGAAGCAACAATAGCCAACTTATTTGCAGTACTTCATGCAGTATGGTTCTTACTCAGGAAATATGCTGCGTTTGGTATTGCTATTGACTATGATAATCCTGTTTCAAACGGGTTTTTCTTATTTACAATATCATAGTCATACACAGTTCAAGTTTCTCTTGATTTTCACTTTCATGGTGCAGTAACAAAAGTATCAAACTAGCAGTTTAACTAAAACGATGATGTGAAATTGCTCGATACCTTGTGCCATCAATAAATCCAAAAGCATGAACCGAGCCAAGGTTAAAACCAATTATGCTCTCAAGCCTGCAACCATATAATTCAATGTTACTCTTCGTGGCAATTCATATGTTAATAGGTAGTACTAGTAGTATTATATGTCTTCTCCCTCGAGGCAAGAGCAATATACTTGTAGATTTCGGAGTCCCATAGCCGAACAGTTCCATCAAATGAACCTGTAATCAGCAATGAAAGCTCTGGGAATAAATTGACAGCTGTGATACGTCCTGCGTGTCCTTCTAGCTTTTCAACACATCCCTTCTTTCCATCACATCCTTCAACGAGTTCCATTTCCAGGTCCCAGATCTGATTCAACAAAACAAGTCATGCCATGTATGTACGGCAGCTTAACAAGTGCATTACTCGGTGGTCAGTGTGACACCTGTGCTGCCCCGTACATAGTGCCAGTGATCAGATGCCATCGATCACGGCGTTTGAAGTAATCAACACAGAGCAGGCCTTCCGGACACACGTCCAAAGTGATAATGCAACCGCCATCAGAATGAATGCTCCAGATCTATTAATTCAACGAACCAAGCAAACAAAGTCAGTTTCAACATGTCATACAAAACTAGTACTACCTCTGTCCATAAAAGAAGGTCGTAAATTTGTCTAAATTTAGGTGTATATACTATATAGACACTATTTAGTGTATAGGTACATTTAAATCTAGACAAAGCTCCAAAATCATTTTATGAACCGAGAAAGTACTACAAATACAAAAGGAGACTAAAAAATTAAACTAAACCTTGACCGTGCCATCCAAGGAAGCACTGGCGAAACTATCTGTATTTTCTGTGTTAAACTTTAGCTGTGTCACTCTTTTTGTGTGCCCCTCGAAAACTCGAGTACTCTCCCATTCCTTCTCCCAATCCCAAACCTTAATCAGGTGATCATCTTGGGACGATGACAGCACAAAAGGTTGCACCGGGTGCACCGCCAATGATGTGATGGAACTATTGTGAGCGTCGAAGCTCGTGACATCTTGGCTTTCATCGTAGCTGTAGACATAGATGCATCCATTGACATCACCCGCGACAAGCCATTTCTCTCTTGGGATGAATTTAGCTGCATGGACTGCATGATGAAAATTGTTTAGCATAAATTAGACATGATGTCATATGAGGTGTAAAGAGTAAAGAAGATCAGAAAGCTAGCATGCCTTGTTCCTCGGTGACTTCAATGGAGTTCAATGTTGTCTGCAGAGTAAACAACATACATAACTTTAGTTACTTCAAATTATGCAAGCAGCGACAGGCTGTTAAGGAGTACTGACAACGGGGCGCCAAGCCACTCACCATTGTCTGGTAGTTCCAAACACGAAGGTTACCACTGTGATTCGTCGTCACGATCCTATAATAACAATTTGCAAGTTATGTGCTGTATTTATTTCTTCTTGTACGACTGAAACTAGAAACACACACTCACAATGGCTCCTCTGGATGCACATCTATGGACGAAAGTTGATAAGAATTCTGCGTGGCTATGATCTGATCCAAATCCAAGAAAGCAGTAGGTTAGTGAAACCTCTCGATCTTATTTTACCGGACATCCATTAACAGATGGGAGGAAATGGAAAATCACCTTGATTGTCGATTGAGTTGACTGCCAGATTATCCCAACGGCAACAACGGAAACAGAACAAACAAGACAAAAAAAAAGAGCCAGATATATTACCAAAGGCTTTGTTGATACAAAAAGTTATTTCTCGTCAAAATGACGTACCCGGGCTGATGCTGACCGTTCAGCTCGTGTATGACAAACAGCCTTCAACGTCATCTCTTGCACCGAATAGCCTGCTGTCTCCGCTTTTTTGAAGAATTCATCGTACACATCGGTGATATAACTTTGCCCGACATGCTTTAGGTCATGATCGGCCACGGCGACGCTATGCAGTGCGAGCAATTCAACGCTCTCTGATGGTGGCTTCGACTGCTTTCGCATTGTCAGGTTGTGGGTGTAGGTGCACCTTGGCGGAACAACGCCGCAGAGCGGCAGCTTGGCCAAGTAACTGCTAGAGCTCTTAGACACAAGCATGAACGCTACACGGTCATCTCCATTGTTGTGTATCTGCAGCGAACAGTGGGCGGCCTTTTTGGGTCGAAGGAGAAACATAGCTCCACGAGGTTGACGCTGAGCTGTAAGAATGAAATCTACTTACAAGCAGGCTCCAGTCAATACAAACAATAATTGTGGCTGGTCGGTACAGATGATTATTTTGCATATGGAACATTTGGATAAGGTAATTATACAATTAACTGTGGGAATGCACACAATAAAAGGTAAACTGCCATTTTAAAAGCCGTGCACATGAAGAATTTTTTCCTGAAGTAGAGACCCGGTGGTTAGTTTTTTTTCCTGAAATGATGGCAAAAGTTTTGCCATTTTCCAAGGATTAAGAAGAAACGAGTCCAAATATGTAGGAAACTGATACTTGTAAGGTTATCTCCCATACAGATAGATCTTGTCCATCGGTGTTCAATGACAAACCGCAAGCAGACTGTGCCCTAAGGACATGTCGATTTTGGAGCAAACCTAGCCAACATTTGGGGCAGATTTGCGGTCGCGCGGCTAGGGTGTGCGTCCACATTGCACGAGTATTTGTCCGCTACGTCCTCCATCAGCCACATACACTGCCACACCTGCTCTCCTAGCTCCCACCCATATCATACCCTTTGTCGACTCTTCGGCACCATCACCTGCAACTGCCGATTCAGCCACTAGTTCGGTGTTCTAGTGCCGCGCTAGAGGCCTACTCCCCGGTCATCCCCCCCTCCTCCCCTCCCACCCTGGCATGGTAATTTTCAATCCTCCCATTTCCCCTTTTTGCAGCACCTACGTACGGAACTCATTGCTCAAAGTGCATTCTACCTTATCGAGTTATCGCAGATCCTAGCGGATAGTTTGGGCATGTTTTTCTACGACAATGTCAAATGATGATACTAAGATCATGTCGGTCGTGGCTCTCCTCGTCCATAATCTGGACAACCATGTACAAAAATACAGGGCTCGATCAAGGGACGCGGTCCAGCAAGGGATCACAATCGAGAGGCCGGCCATGAGCAACTCTCGCAGGATCACTTTCATTGGACCGATCCATTGTTCAGGACACCATGTTTCCCGAGGTGGTTTGAGATGTTAAGAAGCTTTTTCTGAGGATTATGCACAGAGTGAGGTTCTACGATGACTACTTCAGTTTTAAGAAAGATACCATAAGTAAATTTGCTTCACTTCTTACTAGAAATGCACTACACCTATTAGGAATTTATAATGCTTGCGCACGAAGTATCCAATGACCTAGTGGACGAGTAGAGTCGCATGAACGAGTTCACTTGCCTTGAGTCAATGTATAGGTTTTATAGAGTAGTGGTTCAAGTGTTTGCATAGGTACACTTGAGGAAACCAAATGTTGCTAACACTGCACGCCTATTGTCGATCGACGAGTCTCGAGGATTTCCTAGTATGCTTGGAAGTATAGATTGCATGCATAGAATCATTGTCCATCCGTGTGGCATGGACAATATCATGGCCATGCAGCGTGCAAATTCATTTTTGAGGGGTTCGCATCTCAAGATCTCTGGATTTAGCACTTTTTTTTAAAGTATGGAAGGCTCTCACAGTGTAATGACCCAATCTGCACAAACCATATTTTCTTTAAAAAAAAACTTGTTTATCATCATGTACTATTTGCTCTTCATCTCATGTCATCATGACATCTAGTTGCATGGTAAAATCCCTTACAACTCAATTTTCTCTTATGTGCTTAATCAGTCATCACATCAATCTTGCAAAAGACTTGTCCTAAAATCTTTGACCTGGCGGTTTACCTAGTTTCCATATGGTTCCCTTAAACCAATGTTCCTTTTCAAAATTCTAGGCAAGTTTTTAGTATTTTTACTACTTGATAAACCTTCTTTTGCAAATAGTGGCAGAATTCTAATGTACTGGTTTGGTGAGGTTTCTTTCAAAGAAATTTTCTGAAACTCCATATCTGGAGCTAATACGTCAGCTAGCAACTCCAGTATAATTTTTTTTGAGTATTATTTCACCTTCTTGTATTTTAAACCCACACTATTTTTTTAGCCAATCTGAATTTATATTCAAAACTACTATCGAAACATCTTACAAAAAAAATCTGGAAACGTTCACAATGGTGCTATATCCTGAACACCTGTGATTTTTTCTAGTTTTTAGTTTGGAGGTTTGATCCCTTAGATTATATTTTTCTACAGCTGGGAGCTTTTGTTTACCACAAATACAAGGAAAAAAAAGGGGTTCCGTCCTTCTCCAAGGGACGAATGCTCGTGGAGTTTTCTTTTCCTTGACCCGCCGCCGTGTCTCCCCTTGAGCAACTGTCCTCCCTTTTCTTCTCTCAGTTCCTCTCTGTCCTCCCAAAACTGCGCCAACAAATCCGCCTCGCTCCGCCACTTCATCCGTCTGCAAACCGAGTTGAGTTGAGTTTTTCCTCGATCAGGAACGAGTGGCCGTGCTGGACGCAGACATGCACGCCGTTCAGGCGCCTCCGTGACCTCCCCATCCTTCCGGTGAGCCTCAAACGCATCCAGCACGTCTCTGAGTTTCTACTAGTCTTCTCCTTTCCTCACCGGTGTTCTCTCCGGTCGTTTCTTGCAGTGAAGTGCGACGGTGGTACTGCCCGTGGTCCCGGCTTCAGCAGTGCGCCGCCGGACTCTGGACCGCCTACCTCGATTCCGACCTCCCCTGTCCCTGCTGGCAACATAGGAGAGATCCTGGAGCATCCAGCGTCTTCCTAAACAGCTACCGGTCCCTGTCTCCTCTTCCTCGATCTCACGGCCCCGTCGTCGCGTTGCTGCCGAGGCCGCCCTTGACGAAGCTCCCTTGCCGATCTGTTCTGGCGAGCCGATTTAAACTCAAGGACGAGCTAGGTGAGATCAAGACTCAATTGCATATTTTCCTGCTCCATTTAGCGGCTTGCTGTTACCATGCGCGCTGGTGTCATACGAACTGATGACACGCATACTGCTGCCTCTCCAGACAGTTTTGATGGATGTTACCTTCCCAGTAGGTGCGCTAGGTACCCAGTTTGCTAACGCAAGAAATGGCACACATTTTGGTTTAGAAAATCACTATAAATGATCAATCTCTGAATTCCTGTTCGCATAACTGAAGTACAAAACTGCACGAACGAAACAGCTTCATGTTCTTCTACCCAGCAAATCACAAGATGTCATGCGTGTTCACTTGTAAAAATTCTAGGAAAATAACCACACCTCCAAATGAGATGAACTTTATATGTAAATTCGTGTTTTGGAATGCACTATTTACTAGAAGTATGTTTTCTGACACTACTCTTACCAAATAAACAAATTTATTTAGTTATTAGAGCCCCTAAAATTCCTCTACTCACCTTAGAAAATTCATAATTTGAACTCCATGACTCAAAATCCTTTGGTTGCAGTTCCGCAGTAGCTTCATATTTCATTATGACAGAGTAGCTTCATACTTCATTATGACAGGGAAGTACATGCATTTCATATTTGTTTCGCTTGGTTCTACTTCCTTTATTGATTGTTTCTCTCGAATGTCGTTTCCGGGCATTGTTTCTGTTATTATCGGTAGAGTCCAGCAACGAGGAGTACTACGAGGGTGACGCCGCTCGTACCGGGACGTTGATCAGCAAGGCAAGCATCACCTTGTTGAATTCTTATCCCCTCCCTTTATTAATTTATGATGCTCTATGTCTTCATTATTATCGTCATCAATTCATTGCTATCTCGGTTGCGCATCTTGTTTGTCATAGATATTGTTGATGCTTATATCATGCCTAGGAATTTCTTGATGTTCATGATCAGTGTGTCATGCCATTAATTTTGACTAATCAAATAAGTGAGATGTGAGCGTCGAGGATTCATGCCAATCAATGGTTTGTTTGTCGGGTGGTTAGCCCGCTTACACCGTTGCCGTTGGATATTTCCTTTCACCCACGGTGGGAGTGTTGGGGTCGATGGCATGCGTTAGTCAATGGCGGTCACCTGTGAACTGACCATCGAGACTCTCCCGCGTTGGAACTGGGTAGCTAGCCTGGTTCCGACCAAAGTAAATTGAGTGTTTGGGGCGGGTAAGAGACTCTAAGTATGTGTATTTGTAGGTGAGGCTAGCCTAGGTGACTCCTTCAAGTCTCTTGTGTGAATTTATCTTTGTTCTCTTGTAAGAGACTCTAAGTATGTGTATTTGTAATCCTTCCTTTAAAGCTTGTGTTGTGGTATCCAATTTGTTTAAGCGTGCCATGCACCATGCGTGTATCATGTGAAGTTCATGGTCTGCTTTCTTGGGTGTGGGCTTCACTTGTATGTAACTGGATGGTCTTTGCAAGACGGCTTTTCCCTAAGACCTACACTTGAAGGCCACACACTTGAATAGTACGGTTCCAGGGTTTCCTTCAACTCTTCGAGTGATGCAACCTTTGGACCGATCTCGACTCGTATGCCGATTCATGTCACTGACTACGGTCCATTGTGTCCCTTTTGAGTTGATTTAAATGACACACAATGACACTCGTGTCCTCCAATGATCTTCAGTGTTCACACGACTTGCAGAAGGTAATGCTCCCACGATCAACTATGGCATCAACTAACACCACTATGACAAAGGGTACTCTCTAGCCGACGGTATCTATCCTTGATGATCCACATTTGTGAAGACAATACGCATACCTAAACATGATTAAGTGAGTAGGATTTTTAAAGAGAAAGAGGCTTGTAGGGAGGATATGGGGCGTGCAGTAGGTGTGTTGCAATGTCATTGGGCTACTGTTTGGTACCTAGGACATGGAGAAAGGGGACATTATGGGAGGTCATGACTACTTGTGTGATCATGCACACATGATCATTGAGGAGGAGCGCGATGATAGTGTGTATGACCAAGGCTGGGAATTTCAGGGTGAGTTTGTTGATAGCGAGACCGGCGCAAGACTTGGTAGATTTTCTCCATGTGCATCATGAACTGCGAGACATCTCAACTCATAGATGACTCCATGATTATTTGTTACAACATATGTGAAATAGTGTTGTAAACCAGTAGTCCTCATTATATTTAAATTCCAATGTTTATAATAAATTATGAACTATTTTGTATTTTTTATGAACTTGATGCTACAATTTGTGCTACAATTCGTTTTATTTACAAAATTATTTGTGTGTGTAAAATAGCTAAAAATTTCCTCAAATTGCAAGAACACGAACCAAATGCAAGGCTCAGTTGGGGTCGTTGGCAACCGTAAACGGACCTAGGCCTCTTACCAGTCCGTCGGCCACCGCATACCGACCAAAACAGATAGTCTGGATGTGGCCCATTGGAGATGGGTCAACATGGAGGATCTTACGCTCCCATCCTTTTGCGTCCCAAGCGGGCCCGCACACTACTAATTGTAGCGCCCCTTGTCCCGTCGTCCTCACACACCCACCACACCAGCATTATATCTTTTTCATGTAAAAAAGCATTATCCCTTTCGTCTTGTTCCACTCCTTCCGTCGCCCCTTGCTCCCGCACTTGTGCGCCTATCCTCCACACCGATCGTCAACATGATTCCAAATTCATGCCAAGAAACTACACTAGAAGAGGATGCATGCAGCCAACTTCGAGTCTAATCGACATAATAATTGATAAAAGAGCAACTATGAGGCCAACCCCTTGTCGCCAACCATTCATTCCTCAAGACCATATTTTGGATGGTAATCCTTGCAAAAAGTTACACTTGGGCAGCGCCCAAGGTTTCCATATAACCCGCTTGTTGGTGATGGCAATCGCTCCAAGGAATAGCATGCGGTATGGGGACACCGATAAGTAAGAAGTGTCAGTGCTGAACCTCCACATAGTGACACTCCAAGTTTGCGGGCCTCCAGGTGTGTTCATGAAGGTGGATAGACAACCTCACCAAGGAGTGTAGAACCCATTAATGTGATTAGAAGTCGATCATACCCTGGCTCGTATCATCATCCACCCATGCATGTTTCTGTAGCAAATTTTCCGATTTGAAATGAGAAGGGGACAATGTTCATAGGACATCCACCATTGATCCAAGATGACTCCGAGCATGGAGCATCCTTCCCATTTCTAACATGGACCAATGTAGGAGCATAAACGAGGTCCATGCCATCGGCGTGCAAGGGTTCCTGAGACCCACCCAAATCCCCCCCCCCCATTGTCCACTTTGCTTGACCAACAAAGGCGATGAACATGTGCATATTTATGAAGGTGTAGAATGGCAAGTCCTCCCAAAAGATCTGGGTGACAAATGGCCTCCCAATTTACCTTACACTTCCCTTTGTCGATCTTATTAGTACGGGCCAAAATAAAACCCTTCGTCAACTTGTTGAAACTTTTCTTCAGTCGAAGAGGATCATCAAGCGCACTGAGGATGTTCTCAAGGAATGTAATGATTATAATAATAGCCTTTTTTGGTTTTCTTATCTAGATTGATAGTTCGACTTGGTTTAGCAGAACATTTTTTCAGGTTGTCTGCATGTCAATGAAGAGGTAAGCAGAAATCTTTGTTTTGGTTGCATAGTCTTGATGGGATTGCAATAGACAAACTTTCATTATGTACAAACCATAACTTGTGGGAATTTATTGCAAACTTGAAGTTCTAGTCCAGAAAAAAATCACCTTGCACGTCAAAGAATTCACTATACTCAGAAGATTAGAGGCTCTGAAAATCCTAGCGTGAGCTCAATGGAGTAGCTTCCTGGTGATGGACGCCTTTGTCCAGCATGAGTCGCCTCCCTCGTGGATCCTCAAGCGCCTCTAACCTGCAACGATAAATGGGAAGACTATTGTGGCAGTAGGGGTCTTAGCGTCAGATGTGAAGTCAGTGATGCTCATTAGGAAGTTGTCGGGGAAAGGATGGT
>NC_061511.1:274135618-274183053 GCF_022539505.1 Lolium rigidum
GTGGGGGTGTTAAAGTATATGTGGATTTTCTAGCCCTTTCCATCATGTCAAACTTTTGGTTGCGTTGTGTGGTGGATGAAGCTTGACATAGGAACTGAGGTCTTGAGTTCAATCTGTGGCTTTCGCAAGTCTACTGGTCGTTGCTTTGCCCCCTTCCTATCCACATATATATGCCTCTTGAGCCATTTATGGGATTCCTCAATGCAAGTGTTGGATTCTTCGAATCACACATGAGAGGGGTGTTATAGTATATGTGGATTGTCTAGCCTTTTCCACTATGTGTTTTTCATTCCGTTGGTTAGTGCATGAAGATTGGCACCCCCACCCATGCTCCAATGAATCTTCGGCCCAGCGTGCATAGAGGAAGACATTTTCTTGTGAGCTGGTAGAGAGGACGTGCATTGCGCCCTATAGGTCCATGCCCTAGCAAAAAATGACAACACCCAACTTCAAGAACAACATAGGAAACCTAGAAAACCTTTCAAGGAAGGGATGACTGCGGCAGACCCACTGCCTACCCCGACAAGCTAGTCCTAAGGTTTCCCTCATTTCCTAGAGAAGAGACGGCATAAACATGACCATGGCGACGCCTCCATGGATGAGACGAACCCCACATGCATCATCGTTCTCTTCGGCATCGCCATTCAAGGTTCACCTTGGCCGGCTCGCCAATCTGAAGTCCACCGGTGCAATAGCCCTGCAATATTTGGAAAAGATCTCCTTCGTCTTCTTCTAAGGATGGGAGACACCAATTGCTGCCGGCAAGATCTAGGCAGGGAGACCCAAATCCACCCCAGCATGTTACCATGGACAACCACCGTGTTGCAGCCAAATCCACGATGGTCGACCAGCACAGGCACTCGAGGCCATTGGTGCCTCGTGGCTCGAGCATCGCCGGTGATTATAATTGGGGGCAAATATGAGCAAACATATCACACACACCGATAGGTGTTATGCTGCCCTCAGCCATAGCACGCCGGCTACTATCGAAGGTTCTTGGGGTCTCCGTTTTGGCGTCTCGTGCTCCTCCATATGTTCCCACCATCGAGGGTCGCCTCTACGCTCAAGATAGAGGTCTAACCGCAGTGAGATACGACGAGAACCAGCTGCCACTATCCGCCAAGTGGTCTTTCTCGCTTGCTTCTTACGGTGGCGGTAGTATGGGTAAATGATAGCGACCGGAGATGCAGTCATGCGGAAACCAGGGTCGGCGGCCAGAGATGCGGTAGTGGCAGATAGCGTGGGTGGAGCGAGTGCGCATAAGGAAGTTGGGAGCACAATCGGCGGATCTGAAGGAGCAGCAGACTCTCCAGCGAAGTACGGCCGGTTCATTAGCCGACGAAATAAAAGTCTAAATTACCCTCTTGAATTAATGGTGGGATTTGATTGGTACTCCTCTCCAACTTACGGAGTACTGGGCACCGTAAAATTGCTCAAGTTAGTATTATGTACATAATTTTGCCATTTAGAGGAGGGACGTTCGAAAACACGTACGGAATGTCAAAGATGTGGACAATTAATGTTTGGAGTTGCTAACAGAGGCGGGGACAGTCAAAAACGCGTATAGTATGTACTTAATTTTGCCGCCATCTATTTTTTACCAGATATATTCTGTACTGATTTTATTTCATAGAGATGTGGTAAAAAATATTATGTGATTTGTATAATCCCATGGTTTTCAGATAAATCCTAATCTACATCCTACTTTATTTTTTGAGATGACCTACATCCTGCCTTGGTAACACATGTATTACTTTGTAGATGTCTGTTGGGCAGCGGCTCATGCAGTTTTCTCTTTTCTGGTTTTGTTGTTGCTGCTGGAAGCAACCAATCTATGTCCATCTATTAACTATATCGACCTTGTCATGATGAGGAGGAAATGCTTGGAGGGCTTATCCTCCACCGCCATTGTTTGCAAATGCATGTGAATGGAGGGATCTTTGTGCAAAATGACCATGACCATCTCTGTGTGTTCCTAGATCAGGGGTATGTCCTACTTTCTTTCTTATGATGACCTACGTCTTATCTTGATAACACAGACTTTGTAAATGTCTATCGAGCAGGGATTCATGCAGTTTTTTCTTTTCTGGTTTTGTTGCTGCCAGCGAAAGCATGCACCGATTTTGAATCAGATTGACGATCTATTTTTATAGTCGGCTCTCAACGCATCGATACTCAAATGTTAGCATGTTAGCGCCATTTTTGTGACTTCAAAGTTGCCACCATACGATCCAAAAAGTTCTCACTGGCTCACTGCATCGGTGCTAAAGTTGGCATGGTAACTAGTGGCTGACGCAGGAAAAAAAGGTCCTTAATTTTTACCACACTAATAATAAAAAGGATGAGAATTCATATGTTAGTGCCCTTGAAAATCTGTTTTAAATGCAATGATGTCATCATATTGTCGTTTTTATCGGCAAATAGCATAAACTTTTTGAATGCAAAAAAAATGAAAAACATTTAACAAGCCACTTTCCATCAGATTCGCATCACTTGATTTGGAGAAAATCAATAGGTGAGAGGACGGCGCAGGGAAGCATCCAAGCACGCATTAGCCCATTATTATAATTTTTCTAGAACTTCATTTGTACTTTCTATGTTTTAAAAACATATTTAAATTTATCTAAATATGGAGATATATAGATATATTTTAGTTATAGATACATATGTTTCTAAAAAAAAATCAGTTTTTTAAGACGAAGAGAGTTTATCTTTCTGATTAGATATTTTCGAAGCATGCAAAGGAATTTGGTTGTTCGGTAATATGTGTATGCTGATGATGAAAAAGAGAATGACAGTACCTGATCTATCTGGGCGCACGAGTCGTTTTTCTTAGTTTCAACCGCATTTAGTTTTTGAACAATATCTTCCAAAGTAGGCCTTTTACGTCGGTCCTCCTTCCTACAGAGCATAGCTATTTGTATACAAACCCGCACTTGGTCGCAATCTTCCTCAATTGATGGATAATTTGGTATCTCCAGTAATATTCTCTTCCAGTGGTCCTGTACCTTCAACAATTAAACAGCGATTAAAAGCACACATATAGATTAGTAAAATTCATTACAGGAGTACTTATTTTCGGCAATCACAAGAGTTGTTTACAAATACAACTTTAAATATGTCACAAGGCATCTGCGAAAGCAAACTATGCTTCGAGACATATAATTTTATTGTTTCGTTGCATGTAATTAATTTTAACAGAAAGTTTGAAGCAGTTAAGCAAAAAACATTTTTTTTTGAAGTAGTTAAGCAAAAAACATTAAAGTATCCTATTTGTACAAGGACCAATTAGGGGCAACTCTTCGACCGTACGGGTCTTTATTCTTACTTGTTCAATAAGTTCCCGCTCGTCCATGTCAGCAGCTAGACGATAGTCCATTCCTCTGATCACTATCTTCATAATTATAACGCCCAGGCTATATATGTCATACTTATCTGAGATTACTTGCTTGGTTATGTATTCCGGTGGCAAGTATTCACTGTACAATCGAGGGCATAAATGATATGCATAAAGTGATCAGAGCAAACAAAAAACTAACAGCCTAAAACATTGCTGAAATGAGAAATGAATCCTACATTGTCCGGACAGTAGACATTTTACCGAGAGTAGCACTATTTCTGATCCTTGAAAGTCCATAGCTTCCAATTTTTGGAACCATTTTCTCATCTAGCAATATAGTCTCTGGCTTTAGATCAAGATGCATAATAGTAGCATCATGGAGGTATTTTAAACCGCTGCATATCCCCTTAATTATGTCGAAGCATAAGTCCCAAGAATGTGCATCATGTTTTTCTGCAAAAGCAAAGAAAAGTAACTCGCAGCATACCAAAAAAAAAACAGAGAACGGGGGTTTTCCTCCTTTTTGGAAGAACAGACATACCAAAAAGAAACTCATGAAGGCTTTTGTTCGGCAAAGACTCAAGGCATATAGCCGTGTGTCTTCTTATAGCACGTACTAGTCTCCCTTGGTAATCTGCAAGTTCTTCCACCTCTTCATCGCAAAAGCCCAGTAATTGCACAACATTTTGATGCTTCAACCTCATAAGATTTTTAAGGTCATTTTCAATTGATTGATCAAGGCTTCGATAGGGAACCTTCACGACAATCACATGTCCGTTTTTAAGCACCCCCTATCCAACATTGCAATGATTAGCATGTGTGTGGGAACATCAACATTCGTCCTCTCAGTAACATGATACAAATTATAGAAAAATAAATGTGTTTGACCCATTTGGTTCGTCCACATTTGCTCCACTTAAGTTTGCATTCGTTGCCTTTGGTGGATAATTAGGAATAAAATAATGGAAAGAGAGATAGGAATAGCTAAAATGAACCGTGGCAAGTCATGGTTTAGCTGCCTTTGGTAGAATATACATGAGAGAACTGATGTTTGGCTTAGAGACTCACCGGCCACCAGAAATCGTTGAGGTGATTATGGCTGATTGTATTCACCATGCTTACTTAATAGTATCTCTTTCCCCAGCAAAAAAATAGAAAAAGGATGAACTACACTAATGCTAAAAACTATGGGTGAACATTGTGGGTGTCTCGCACACAGCACCTACCCTATCTCTTATTATAAGTTTGTGCTACTCTCAAAGGTTTTATAACTGCAAAAGGGCTTTTATGCTCTTAGGCCTTTCACAATGGAAGGTTTTTAGCTTGGTATCATAGGAAAAATACTCATGTGGGACAATAGTTAATGGGGCAAGATAGTGATGTTGCATTCTTAGTTAAGCTACAACCTTTGCATGGATCATAGATAAAAAAAAATGGATAACCCAATCACACACATACATGTCATTAAAAATCATTAAATGTAGAGATAACCCTTCGAAAACATTTTTTTAAAGAGGTTGTCTCCTATGGTAATCTGCTAAGAGACCCTCCATTATGAAAGGCTTTAGCTGCCCACTCGATTTCCCAATATTATACTCCCTTTGTATGGTATTATAATTATAATATAGCCAAGTTCAAGGAGTCTGATTACTCCCTCTTGATTAGTGCATGTTCTAATAGCTGCACATGCATGGAAGTAGAGAGAAAAGTGGAACCATGTTGGTTGAACAAATCACATGCATTGGGGTCCGAGAGAAAGCAAAGTGATTATTAACAAAAATCAAGGATAATAAATACGATATGCCTTATGATTCTTAATATAATCTAAAAATAGTGAGAAACATCATAATCCCTAACTGAGGGAGTATTAGTCCATTTCCTTAAAATATTGAATGTTGTTATTTGATATCTTTCTCTACATGATATGTTTTCTTTTCTTTTTCAGACATTCCACGTTACAAATATAGCTTTGTAAAGGTACGGTTGCGACTAGTAGTACTAATATATTGTCCAATCTTTTTATGGCATCGGAAAGTTGGCTAGTCCCCATTCCCCATGAAATTAAACTTCTTGTGAGTAAATCCGGTGGTACTTCACCTCTTACGCTGAGAGTAGCATAGGTAGTAACATGTATTAAAAGATATTTTAGTAACAACTCATGCAATGACAACTAGATATTTTAGTAACATGACATACAATGAAATGATAAAAGAGAGGATGGTGGTAAACTGAATTGTCTCTTATATTACTATGCTTGCATTTAATGATTTTGTGCTCATGTTTGATTTTGATTAGTGGACTAAAGTTTTTCGCCTATGATCATGTGTAAGAGTCATATCTTAGCTAATATACAACATTGTTCTCTTCTCTCATTAAAATAGTACTACATCAGCAATTTACCTATGATAACGTGTTAAAAAATTAGCATTGGGAAGACCCACAATATAACATTTCTCAAGAGAAGACCGTTAATTTGGTTAACAAAATATAAATTATCTACAAAAGCTATACAATTAGATTTATATTTTAAAAAGCTTTCCTATGATAAAAAAAGTATAACATATAATTTGTATTTTCTTGACCAAAATAATGGTCAAACTACTTTCTCAAACTACGTATGTGGTTGTGTTAAAATGATCCGGAAGTAGTAGAACACTAATCTAGTTGATGTCCACCTTGACTGGTCTAGGAAATTTCTTTGTACCATAGGATGGAATGGACTTCTGAATACTCATAAATGAGCACTCTGCAAAAATATCTAAGGTAATAATAAGTAGACGGAAAAAAGTAAGGTAGAAACAAATACAACAAATTACTGTATAATTCAAAAAAGTATTTTGCAGCATCATTAGAGAGACATGATAATAGAAACGAGGATTACCCTGTAATATTTCCCTGACGAACCAATGCCCATGAAGCGATCCTCAGCAAAATTATTTGTAATATCTTCTATCATTTTGGATGATAACTTCCAAGCGTCGTGACTTGTATGGTGTAACTTCTCCTCCATGATATTCATTCTAGGGAAGAAATCCTGCTGGCCAAGATTGATTATTCATTTACATAGAAATAATTAAGATGCCTTAGAAATACACAGATGGAGCAACCGGTGGCTAAACAACACGAAATGTAACATCATCCAACATGCTAAGCGCACCTCGTGACGTCCCCAAACCATCCTCTAAAACACTTCAGGACGCGCCGCACAGAAAACCGTGGCTGGCGTGCCTCAAATGTCTTCTCTACCCAACGGACCCAATAGCATGTCCAGCGTCCTGAGGCCATTCCTGCTCCATAGGCCCCCCTGCAGGCGCGTTGGGTGCAACGTTTTGGTGGCGTGGAGAGTGGGGCCAGCTGTGTCATTAACACAAACAGCATGCGATAAGCTTTTTATAATGTCGACGACGGCTCCCGCGGTTGAGGCATGTGAGATGTCTTGTTGGCCTTGTGCCTTCTCCATGCCTCACCGCCGTGCCTTCCCCACGTGGCGGTGTTAATGCCACACTGGTCCTTCTCGCCTATTCGCCCCTGCTTCACCGCACCGCCTCCGCTTATGAAGCCCATCCTCTATAGCTATCACCACTACACTCGCCGGCGTCATATGCCACCTCCACCTCCATGTCCTAGCCAAGCATCTTAGACGCAAATGTCACACCTGCCACACCATGAAGCACTCCATGCGGGGCAGAAACGACCATGTGTCGGAACCTCCACCGCCACCTACACATCAAGCGCCACCTTTGACCAAACCCGCGTAGTCGTAGCCTGGGCCTGATCTCAAAAAGGACGACATGGCGTAGTTCTTGGAGCTCGCCGCACAGGTCATCGACGATGGGGAACACGAGGTGGCTGTGGATGAGGCGGTGGAACAGTAGAATGGGACTGGAGCGAGGCGGCGGACCCAATGCAAGCGGCGGCAACATCTTAGGGATGTCGTCCAGGTCCACGAGTAGGCAATAGAGGCTAGATGGAAGCATGTCACCTAGATCTTCACTGAGCGGGTACCAACGAAGGAGGCTGATCAACTACTCATGTCGGCTGAGCAGCAGAGGATCCTCGTTCTCAACGCCCAAACTCGCGTCGAGGCTGCCACCTAATGAGTGAAAAAGTGACATGTTTTTCATTACATAAACGTATACTTTTTGTCTGATTACATGCTCTATCTAACTCTAACTATATCCTAAATACATGATTACAAGTTAGGATTCATTTTCATGAGAGATTTGCAGAACTACTAGTTTATTAATTTTTCTTGTTTTTGGTATGTCCATAGATGTTCTGAATGTTTATGAACAAAGCACGAGGAAACGAGCTAAAGGGAGGCAATGTGGAGGAGTTGCATGCACCAGGACTTGGCCATTTCAAGGGTGGAAATGAGTCAATTTTCCATCACAAGATAATAAAGATCCAAGATTACGGTGTTGTATGCCTCATCGAGCCGAAGGATACCTAGATCGGAGTTCGTATGAAAAACTGGCGCCCAAAACACTGAAGGAGAGTAGAACATTTTATGAGCACTAGTACGGTCGTGACATGGGCGGCGCTGGGGGTATTCACCTGTCTTCCCTGGAATACCCAAGTTTTTTACGCGAAAAAATGTAGATATTTGGCCCAGCCCAACAAGGCAAAAACCAGGCCATCGCACGCACGCTTGGTTTCACTGAACCATGCAATCCCCTTTCTCGCCCGCAGCACGCACACAAGGCGCCTCTACCTAGACCTGCCCACGACCGCCACCGGCGATGCAGCCCGGAGCAGCAGGTGATGGCCCCGCTCCCGTCGTGGCGGCACCCCGGCCCCGCCGACCCGCACCCCTCCTCCCGTCCGCGCCGCCCCGCCCCAGCGTCACCGAGCAGCGCTGACGGTGCGGCCGCCTTCCTCAGTTCCTCGCCCCCAATTTTGTTCCTTGCTTGATTTGCTTCATTCCTTGCTTCCTAGAGGAATCATCCACTCCTACTAGCATAAGATAAAAGTTGTTGATATGGAGGGTCCTTACTTCCCCGTTGGCCGGCCTAGAAGGGGTGTATGCAATGGTGTGATCAACTACCGCTTCAAGGTTGATATGTTTGTGTCTATCATTGATAGGCAAATTGGTGAGCTGAATGGCAGATTTGATGAGGTAAACACATAGCTACTTATTTGCACGGCAACATTTAGTCCACTTCATCTATTTGCTGCTTATGATCAAGTGAAGTTGGTTAAGCTTGCTACAAAGTTTTATGCTTCTGATTTACAAGAGAGGAACTGGCAAGGCTTCCATGACAACTAAACATGTACTCCCTCCGTCCCAAAATATAAGGTGTCTAAGGATTAGTTAAAAGTCAATGTTTTTAAAGTTTGACCAAGTTTATACACAAAAATATAAATATTTACAATACTAAATCATTATCAATAGATTCACCATAAAGTATATTTTCTTAATATGCCAATTTGATATTGTAGATGTAAATATATTTTTTCTAAATATTTGGTCAAAGTTTATAAGGCTTGACTTTTGACCAATCCTTAGAGGCCTTACATTTGGGACGGAGGGAGTATGTTGCTAATTTGCGTAGAGATGAAAGGTTTCAAAACTTGAAAAATCTGTCAGAGCTTTTAGTTATGCTTGTCAAGACAAAAAAAAGTATGAACAATATCATATTGTTTACAAGCTTCTTAAGTTGGTATTGATTCTACCAGTAGCCACTGCTAGTGTTGAAAGGATGTTCTCTTTAATGAGCTATTTAAAGAATAAGCTAAGGAATAAAATGGGTGATGACTGTTTGAACTATTGTATGGATATATTTGTTGAGAGAGATTTCTTCAGGCAAGTAAAGAATGAGGATATCATCAATCTCTTCCAAGATGGAATATCATCACTTTATCAATCAAAAGGTACCTATGTATTCATATCGTTATGGGCTTATAAATTGAAATATTGCTATTGTTGTTATGCTTTTGTAGTAATCGCTAGATGTGCGTACCGCACATGTCGGGCTCGTGCGGTATTACGTGTGCCTCCATTCGGGCACGCTATTGTTGTTATGCTAGTGGTGTTTTATTCATATATTGTTAGTATTGTGGTGTTTGATTCATATACTACATTTAGAGCAAAAAATTTTTTTGGGCGGAATACCCAGGTGCCATTTCCTGGCGCCGCCACTCGTGATGACCCTACCACGCGCCTTAGGTCGCGAAAATGCCATGAACTGATCTGATTCTTCACAGATTTCGTCCTTGTTTATTTCTATACTTTTCTTAGGTGCTAAAGTCGGTTGGGGACTATTGAATGCCCCTCATAGGCCTATATTTAGGAGGGAAGAGCCACCACAAGATCCAATCTCAATCACATCTTTGTACGGCGCAGCCCTGCCGCCGTGCCGCCTCCATAGATATTCATCAGCACCACCACACCATTGAAGGAAGATAAGAAGAAGAAGGCTTCGGATAAGGAGACATCAACGCCATCACCATCTTCGCGTTCATCATGATCCTACCATCCATCGCGTTGTAATAAAAAAAAATTAGTGTTAATCTTATACATGTATCATATTCGTCCACTCATGTTCGTTTATATGATGTTTTGTGCCACGTTTCTAAAGTAGACTAGTTTGGGATATGAATAAACCATGGTATCAATATGAAATGAAATAAAGATTTATGTTGTTTAGTTGTAGCATGTAAAAGTGGTGGTTTTCATGATGATGTATGTTGTGCACCATGCAATATTTGCCATTAGGAACAATGAAGGTAATCATCGTTGAGCATGGTTGGAGGTACGTGCATATCGCAACATTTTCCCTACGATCAGCAACAACTTCGTGGAGATTCTCCATGTGGGTGTAGCTAGCGTTGTTCACGGGCCTTGTTTTGCCATGCCGGAAATTTCAGGGTATCATATTCAGTATTTTATGCACACAGGAAGCGTAACCATTGTGGGAACCTTCGGTGGCGGCATGGTGGTCTTTTCGAACGCTGATATGGTAGGCCTTGTACCCTGTTTCATAGATGGCAGCATGGGGCTGGTTGTTGTAGGTGAGAGGTGAGAGATAAGGTTACGATATAGACAAAAGGTGAGATTGAAACTAGGCTCGTATGCAACCAAATAGGCCGAGGCTTATGTCCCTCCTGCGCAAAAAAAGGCAACACAAGCTACCATAAAATTGTACAAGCCAGCCCCGGTAGCGTTTGCAACACGACATGTCTTCCAAAACTTGCCTCCGTCAAAGTTTCATGCACTCTACCAAACACGATCTAGTATGCTACTGATTGCCAGCGTCGAGCCCCAGCCGAGGACATGATCATGGATAGGGCATGGCACGGGCTCCTAGTGCTGACAATAGTACAATTTCCGAGCCGAGGGAAGCCGAGACTCGCGGGGGGGGGGTAAGTAGGGCCGCCACACCGGCGTCCATGGAGGAAGAGAACGTCTAGCGGAAGGCGCATGGGAATCCACGGGTGTTGGCCGGGGCAATGGACGTGATGAAGCTACGATTATCGCTAAGTATTGGCTTAACATGTTTAGACCATGCGGGTGGTGGTACCGAGGTTTGACCAAACCTGCACGTACCGGGGGGTGATATAATAAGAAATCTTGTACGGTAAAATAAAAAATCTTGCACCCCCCTCCTACCCAAATTAACTAATGCAGCCCAGTTATACATTTGTACACGATATAATATATGGCAGCGCTAATTAATTTGGCCCGGATGGAGTAAGATACTCGAAGCCAGCACCTTAACAATTTTTTAGTGAACTTGTCAAATATATTTACTATTAATTAATAGTAGTATATTAATAAAGCTCGGCATTATTACGTTTTAGAACAAATAAATAGGTGAGGCAATACCTATACCAAGAAAATGATTGTCACCTCATATGTTGCTAGGAAGTAATAACTTTTTTTTTTGGATAAAGAAGAAGCAATTACTTGAAGGCAGTTTCTAACACATGGTAATTGCCATTTACGGCATAACTCAAATGTGAACGTACCTCTTGTACATGCAACCCTAGGTCACCAATCATTGTTTCCGTCTCATTCAATCGAAAAACAATATCTTTTATGATTGGCCTTTCTTGGCGATTCGGCCGCAAACATTCCATTGCTATCTCAATGCATGTCTTTACCTGTTGACAGTGTACTTCGAGTGATCCCGTCCTCAATACTTCTTGTAGCCTTTTCTTCCAATTATCATGTACCTTCATATTGGAACGTAGAGTAAGAATGGATTGGTATAGGTCTACATAAAGAAATAGTGATATTCAAGAAATTGAAACTTCTTTTTATAAGACAGAATAGACAGTTGAGTTCAAACTTATTACTAACATAAGGAGGAACAACGTATGTTTACCTGCTTGACAAACTTGCGAGGAGGCATGTCAGCAATGCTTTTGTAGCGTTCAGATCCGATCATAACCTTGGTCATTATAACTCCCAAACTAAATATGTCGAACTCTTTTGAGATTATTTGATGGTTCACGTATTCTGGCGGCCAATATCCTCTGCAGATCACATCATATAGGGTACAAAAAAAATTGTCAATAATTTGGTTCAGCAAGTTAAAAGACCAAATAACATCATAAGGGAATACTGTAAAAACAAAAGACAGGATATGTACGTTTTCATTTTTGGCCTTCACAATGAAGCCAACAAAAGTGAAAAACAGTTTCCATTTGTGGGGCATTGTCCAAGTAAAAATGAAAAACAGTATGAAGCATAATCGCCTTTAGATCCATATATCATTACTTTTTATGAATTTACATCCAGACACTCTGCTCCAATATATTATTCAAGGAGACTGATCTTGATGTTGGCGTTGGTTTTTCCAACAAAAACAAGAACGAAGAAGGAGAGCTTCATGAGTTCGATCCGACTCCTAACTTAGCTGGAAAGCTTTCGTCTTAAAAATGGAAAAAAGCAGCAACTTCTATCGTGGGAATAATAACAGAACATGGCTCTCTGTTGTTCGTGAACATTGCTCTATAGTGTGTTCTATCTCCTATATCCTGAAAATTTGCACATTGCCAGTAACACTATAAAGGTGAAATAATGGAACCAACTTTTCATATGACAAACCATTACCGTGTTCCTACAGAATTAATTGACTTTCTTGTTTGATCTTCGCCTAGGAGCTTTGATAAACCGAAGTCCGCAATTTTAGGTATCATAGTCTCACCTAACAATATATTATCAGGTTTTAAGTCCAAATGCCATACAGAAAACTCCAAACCATCACGGAGATATTTCAAACCGTCACAAATGCCCTTAATAATTCTGTAACGCTTCTGCCAACTAAGTCCTGTGTATTCATCTGCATGAGGGATAAAAGAATGAACTTAGTGAGCGTCAGGCAGATAAACTGTTTTTCATTATTCACATGCCAAGTAGAATGCACGGGTTGCATGATTGTAATTACCGTGTAGATGACTGGCAAGGCTACCGTTGCTTACATACTCGAAGCAGAGCACGGTATGTATCTCTTCAGCAGTAACTAGTTTTCCTTCATATTCTGTAACAAATTTTTCTGATTCATTGCAAAAGCCTACTAGCTCCACAATATTTGGATGCTTGAGCCTCTTAAGGTTCTGGAACTCTTTCTGAAATAAGCTGTCATCAATTCCTGTGATCTTGAGTTTCTTAAAAGCAATCTCTTTCCCATTTGAATTCACACCCTGTTCAACATCTCATGTTAATAGTTTCTAAATTACAGCCAAAGTTGTTGCTCGTGTGCTATACTGGTGATTATAACAAAACTGTAAGTAGTGCAACAAACAGTTTCATTTACTCTGTCGCAGCATTCACATAGCCTTCTGTATATCCGTATATATTTCTTCTGCTATTAAAGATTGGTATTACAAAATACAGCGAAATGAAACTAAAAACTGTAGAAATTGACCAGGTTGGGCCATTGGAGCCCTTAGCCCTCAGGCCCAAGTGCTTACTGCATACACTACTACTGGAAAAGGGACTTTGCCGTGCTTACACGGCACTCACAAAGGCAATGGTGCTTTGCCGAGTGCTCTCGACATGGAACTTGGTGAAGTCTTCACCGTGTGTATTTGCCGATGACTCGGTATACAAAAGTAACTTGACGGTGCGGCTGGAGTAATGGAGTTTCCATCTTTGCCAAGTGTTTTACATGGAGGAAAAATGCGATAGAAGTGGTCTTTGCCGAGTGTTTTGGTGAAAACACACGGCAAATAAGTCTTTGCCATGTGTTTTTGTGCAAACACATGGCAAACGTTTAGGTGGGAAACTCTCCGCGCGCGGGAAGAAAATGGCGAGAACCTCGAATGCACGTTGGAAGATAATGGTCAACGTGGCCCCAATTCTTAAAGACATAACGGCTCCGTCATACGTGACCAGCAAGGTCACATGTCTCAGGACCTTGTCGTGCTCAATTATTTGTTGTGTGTATTATCGAAACTTTGCCGTCCTTAGTTCTTGTGTTTTTTTCTCTCTCTTTGCCATGTCCTTGTCATTGCCATGTGTTTTCTATGATCTTTGCCTTGTGTGATATCTTTATTGGGTGTTTTCTTGCGCCCACTTGGCAAATCCTATCATTGCCGTGTTACGGGAAATTTTGCACTCAGAAAAGGTAGTGGAACACGGCAGCGTCGTGTTTCCGGTAGTTCATAGTCTGTGTGAAAAAAAAATCTGTGTAAGATCTGCAGGATCATGGTGCGTGGATTGATTCACCGATACTCAAAGGCTCAAAGCGGGTAATTTCTTAAAAAGGATGATATTTTCTATCTTACTGTTGATTGATCAGATTTTCCTTTTTCCTGGCTTATTTATTATTTTACAGAAGATTATGACATGAGTTTTTGGTGGCAAGCAACCATAACGAAACCTCAATGAAAACGGGCATCACTTCTAGTTTCCACCCAAGCATGCACTAAACATTCTCATTGGAAAACATTAAGCATACCTTGTATACTATACCGAAGCTACCACGTCCAATCTCGTTAGCAAAATTATTTGTCATCTCTTTCAGCTGTCCAAAAGATAGCTTGCTTGGCTCATCACCGGTTTGTTGTGGTAGCGTGTTCTCCATGATACTGTTTCTTGTTTTCAAAAAAGAAAAGGAACTCTTAGCATAATATTGCATGCATATGCATTTTCTATTACATTTTTCTATTAATGGGAAGCATTAATATCAAGTTTTTGTCAATAATACACTGTCTATATGGCAAAAAGACGTGACAAAAAAAAGTCATGTCAAAGCGATCAACTGCACATAGCAACGCGCATCAACCAGCGTCTTTGATTTCACCAAATCCATAACAAAAAAAAAATCCCCCAAAACAACACTGAAACAAAGGGGTCTAATGTGTGAGCGCAACTGTTGATGGGTCCAATCACCAAGGGCAAAACATAGGTTGTCATGCTGAAAAGCAAGTCCGAGCAAGCTCTAAGAAACAACTTTAACAAGAGAACAGCGTGCAGACACCACCATTGCTTGGTGCAAAGAATAAAGGTAAGACATATTCCCTCTTGCCCAAAATATGTTGCATATAAGGTTTGGTCAAAGTCAAACTTCGTAAACTTTAATCATCTACATTGCTAAAAATATAAACATATACAATAAAAGAATACTAACTTTAGAATTGTTATGAAACATATTTTCATATTATATCCATTTGGCATGGTATATGTTTGTATTATTATCTATATTCTTGGTCAAACCTTTACACAGTTTGACTTGCACGAAAATTATGCGCAACATAAAATGGGCATGAGGGAGTACGGTTTTCATCATGGGACATCCCGTGCAGGCAATCACTATACTTCATTGCGGTCCAGTACATTTGAGAAATTCAAAGCATGACGAAACTTAATGATATTTATCAGCACGAATCCCAGAGCAAAAAATAATGTGAAACCATATATATGCACGGGTCCTCCCATACAAGGGACAATCTCCACTCTCCTGGAAGAAGCCAATGCAATACCTCAACCACCGACCTCTAACACTCACCTGATTTTGCGTAAAGTATAGTGGGCATGCAATTCACCGTGTGACCCGCAACACTAACCGCAAAACAGAAGCTCCAAGCAGCAGTAAAAGACAAGCGAGGGGCGTATGTAGGGTTGCAGGCGGCGCCCGCAAACTATCCCACAAAATTAAAAATTATAGCAAATGGAGGTATGGATTAAAGACACCATGGAGGCCGACAACGACCAGTCGCTAATTCAACCAACATCGCCTGCTGGTGCTGAGACGAGAAACACCATGGAGTTGGTAGTATATCTGTTGGCAACCTTCGTCGTCGAGTATGATGCTGCCATCGCCACATCAGTTGTGCCTATGTCCACCAAAGGTGATGTGATCAATGGTGTGAAGATATCGGACGTCCATATCACACCGATGGCTACGCACTGCATAACGATGATGAGACAATCATGGACACACAACCAGTTCCCTCCTTTTTGACGACTCCCCCGGCGATCATGTTTCCATGGCCACCACTATATCTTTGGCCGCCGGTGATAAGATGATGCAACCATCAGCTGGCTCTACTTCCATGCCCACAGTGATGAACCATCATCCATGGATCGACCTTGACTTCTTCCATGTTAACAGCTTGCTCTACTTCCAGATGCAGCGGAGCACGCCGGCGTGTCCTCTAGATGTGGCTGGAGCAGTTGGGAGCGGCTAATGCTTTTCTTTTTGGTCCTGGATTGGAAGGCACGATTACAAATACTCACATGTACATATACGTTTCATGTACAGCTCCGTACCAAGTATAGATAGTTCGGAGCAGCTTTAAGATTAACACTTGTGCTAAGTTGTCAACATCTTACTAGGGGTCTAAGGGCAGAGGGCATTCTCTATAATATTCTATCTACCTATGATATAAATATGATGTTTCATACTTCCTCCGCTCCACGAAACATGTCGAAGGTTTGTCAAAATTTAGATATATCTATTACTATTTAGTGTTTATTTTGACAAACCTTTGACATATTTTATGCCACTCGTGTCTCTCCCTGTCCTGTCTCTGTAGGCCTGCTGCAGTGCTGCGAGTTCCAGAACCAGTACAACACGCCCAAGAGAAAAAGTTCACACAAAATTCACAATACAAGGTCAAGCAATCATCTGAAAAGGGCAAACAAAATGAGCCGATTGTACGTCACCTTAGGTAAATGCATAATTTATAATTGAAGCCTTTGAAAAATTCAGTCATATCCTCTGTCCACGGTAACCAGGAACGATACAGAGGTTTTAAACGTTATTTTTTCTTTGCTGCTCCAAAGTCAAATATCAGACGCACGATCGAATACAAAAGGCACTTACAAAGGTGGCTTATGGGCATTTTGGGGCGTCATCAGACCATAGTTGGCAACGGCGGCGGCGACTGTGCCAAACAACCACCGTGATCCATCGGCTATGCCAAATACGAGCTAACACTACCGTCCACCCCAAATCAGATAGGGAAGAAGGAATGTACCAAATTCGCGTCGTATTTTTCGTCTGCCAGAAGGAACAGATGGATGGGAGATATGAAACAGAGATGGCTCAACAATGGATCTCGTCCTACAGTACACGGTTCAGAAGAGGGCAAGGCAAGGGAGAGAAAATGGTTTTAAAAGGACCGTTCGTGCAATCCGACGACGCTACATGGTTCTCTTTGCTAAGATTAAAATGCATAAATAGTCCACAAACTTATAAGTGCGGATTAAATTAGTCACCGTGCATTCGAAATACCAAGTTTCGGTTATTAAAGATGTTGTTGGTGTTTTCTACGATCACCGGTGCCAGAAGTTGTTGTGCGTCTGTCCACGTGGCAAAAAGCGGAACCCACTCAACAGTTAACAAAACGTTTAAGTTAAAGAGAACCCATGTGCAGGAGGAGTTTTTTTCGATAAAGGACGCTTTATTACTTAAAATAATTTTAAGCATTACACCCAGCCTCTGCATAACTAGGATGCACATAGCCTGTGCAATAGGGGGTTATGTGCAAAAATATCGTTGACTCGAATTATATTCTCGTGACTTGTTCTTCCTCCTCTGCATAAGGGCATGTCTAGCGGGCCGATTCATCCGGTTCTGCGTGACTGATTCGGATCGCCCGGATGAACGGATAGATCATGCATGATCTAGCGGGGCGATGCAAACGGAGCAACCCATCCACCCCGACCCATCCATTCATCAAATTTGGGAAATGAATGTGTCGGCATGAACGCTGCGCAGACATCGCTCATGTCCGGTCATCGGCCATTGGGCCCGGTATGTAAGTGTCATATAACGCTAGCTAATGGTTCATTAGGAGCCGACAACCAGTTATACAAAAAGTCTCGCATAAACTAAAAGTAAACGTCCGCTGCTACCCCGGTCGTTCACGTCTACACCTCCCCGCCAACGATGTCATCCTTGTCCAGGGCCGCCCGTGCAGCCCATATGGCTGCTTCCTGGCGGCGTTGCTTGAGGACGGCCCAGCGCGGTTCCCCCTGCTCTGGGTCTCTCGGCGCCGCTCGTCCTCACGGTGGGCCAAGGCGGTGTTGAGCTCAGTAGACCGGTGCGCCCTCCTCTCCTTGTCCTTCGCTGAACGCACTGCCTCCTCCGATGCTTCCTCCACCGCCTGCCGCGCCGCGTCGCGCAACATCGCTGCCCTCGCCTGCATCGCCGCGGACAATTCCTCGCCGTGCTCCCGGCGGTCAAGGTCACTTGTGGCGGACCTGCGGTGCGTCTTGTGCACCTGCGGTCCTCCTCCTCCTTGCCGAGGAGGGACCAAGCCATGGCTAAGGCTGCCGCCTCCGCCACGCGGTCCTCCTTCGCTGCATCTTCGGCGACGCGATACGCCTTGTCGCGCGCCGACATCTCCGCATTGGCGGTTGCGTCGATCGTCGCCGCCTCCGTCGCTGCTGCCGCCGCCTCCCTAGTTGCCGCCACGACGCGGCGTCGCTCTTGGAAAATTATGGTGGCAGCATTGCGCGCCGCAGACTCCAAGAGCGTCATGGCCGCCTCGTGGCGTTCGACACGCACGACCACCGCGGCGGCCTCATTGGCCACCGCTTGCTCCGCCTGCTGCAGCGCCTACTGATCCTGCTACACCGCCGCCTCGACCCCATCCACTAGTTCTTGCTGCGCCACGTTGCATTTGTGCTCGAAGGCGGCCACCTAGTCGTACGCCTATTCGCGGGCCATCTCGGTGGCCATGATCTCGACCTCCTCGTCAAACGGACGAGGCCAGCGGGCTCGGCACATCTCCCTGATGTTGTCCCACTTGGAGATATTCCGACGAGGCATGTGTTTTTCTGCGTCGATTGGGTGTGTTGGTCGACGTCGCGCCGTTGGCCGCCATTTATAGCCCTCGTTCTTGGGCGGGAAATGGCCATCGGGCGCGCGAAGTATTCCGTCCGCGGCGGGAAACAAGGAAACGCGCGCAGGCGGGAAACCAGAGCCACCGTGGGCGGGAACCAAAATGATGCGCGAGAACCATCTACGAGGCGCGTGAAGCCGATGACAGCTTTTAGCGTCCCATCGCCATTTGAGGCAAGGTGTCATCGTTGACATCGGGCAGAGGAGGGCACTGGTCGGGCCGCTGGACGAACCGTCCAACCAAAACGGACGGGCATCCACAAACTATCCACGGGCCGACCCAAACGAATAAAAATAGACCGTTTGGGTCGGCCTCCTAACTCCCTTGGCATCTTCGACGATCTCATCTTCTACTTGAGCGACAACCGGACCACCTTGGACGACGTGGATCGGCTCTTGGCTCTGCTAGAACTTATCGTCGTGTCGACTGTACCGTGTTGCTGTTTGTCTGCGATGGCGACCAGGCTAGCCCATCGGTGCGGGTGGCGTTTGCCTGCCAGAAGCTGACAACCTCTAAGCTTGCAGACAAGTCAAGGCCTGTGGGTGGGTTCCCCGCCGACAGCCTCCATGTGTCGCGTGCGGCCGGCTTTTGCCGGGATGTCCCACCCCAACTGCCTCTTCTGCAAAGTGGACTGTAACAAGAGAACATTGTTATTGTTATAGACGCATAGTCGATCTACCGAGAAATCAAACAATCACAACACAATGACGACATCGAGATTTGTTAACGCAGTTCGGTAACTTATCTACTCTGCGGGGCATTACTACAGGGGCTCCGCTCCATTGATACCGTTGCACCGACCGTCTTGGTCGCCGGCACAAGCCGCTAGCCCCCCTTCGGGCTTGCTTCTATCAATTCGTCATAGGTTACAATATGTGGTGCCCTCCATATTATATGGGAGGTCTAGGCTACTAGAGTTCGACTCGAATACTACACATAACCTATCTACACATATTACAACTTAGAGTCCAAACGTAACCCAACTCGTACATAATATTTGACACAAACACAACAGCTCTACCTTGTCGAATATTCTCCGCCACCTTGAGTTTGTCTAAGCATCAAACCATCCATGTACTACGGACTCGAATTGTCTTCCTCCACCAACTGCAATCTCTTCTTTATGTTCAACACTATCACATACCAGCCACTGATCTACGTGAAAGTTATATAACTTGAAAAAATTTCACCGTTGCCCTTGAGTCATCTTGAGTCAAATTCACAGTTGTCTCATCCAACACTTTCGTAGATTCTCTATGGTCGACTCTTGTCCAACACTTGACGTCTGTCCCGGTAGACCCAGTCACCAACTTGAACATGGTACTTGCCAACACTGCTTCAGCACCCTTGCATACTTGTCACACAACATGTCCAACTACCAATGTTGTCTCCGTCGCCGTGTTCCGTGCTTACCGCATGCCTCGTCGCAGTTACCGCGTCGAGCATCCGCAATCTTGGACAAGATCCCCCGGGTACCTAACCCACACAACCTCAGGCCCCACTGCATTAGTCATACCCGACTGATGCCGAGTTCCACGCATCTCTCAGACCCTAAGCTCCAGTCCGAACAACGTGTCTCTCACTTCCCACTGAAATAGGCTCAGACTCTCTGTTGACTTACGTCGTAGCCCCTCCATCAGCCGAGTGGAATCTTCAGTTAGACTCCATCTCCACCTTCAACATGATTCCATGGATGACCAGTCCACCCGCACCCCGTTGACTTCAAGCACTCATGTACGTGTACGCCTCTTGAATCAACCCCGTGCCATCACCATGTCGAAACACGCATCCCTTAGGCATGCACCACTTGTTTCCACGCCACCGAATCTAGAAACCATCAGCCATCACGCCCTTATGTCGTCGTCGCCGATCCTCACCGTCTTCTGTATCTGTGAGACTATTCGGTCTAATCCAAATCATCTTCCGTGAATAACGGATCGATCACATGATACTTCCATCTTAGCATTGTCATCTCGCAATGCCTTCAAACATCCTACTATATATTTTTTTTGAGAAACACGACGGGAACGTCGCCTCCCACTGAAAGAATATTCCGCCTTTATGAGACACACAGATGTCAAACCTGGGGTTTGAACTCTGGTGGGCTGGGGGTACAACCACCCTCCTAACCACCCAACCTCTGGTTGGTTCTCACATCCTACTATATATGCCAACATAGGTTACAACATGTGGTGCTCTTCACATTATATGGGAGGCCCAAGCTACTAGAGTCAAACTCAAACACTACACGTAATATATCGGGAGCGGCGATTTGGCTCCCGGGAGCATTTGCTCCCGGTTTTTTCGAAAAATTAGAACAAATCGAAAACTAATCAAAAAATTCCGAAAAAAATCATGCACGTACCTGACCATGGCACGCACCAACATGTAAAATGTCGTTGCAAAATATCATCGTATGCGCCTGGACAAAAAATGACAAATTTCTGATATGAAATGAGATCCAAAAATTTGAATCTCAGATCTGGAAATTTGTCATTTTTGCCCAGGGCATACGATGACATTTCACAGCGAAATTTCACAAGGTGGTGCGTGCCATGGTCAGGTACGTGCATGATTTTTTTCGGAATTTTTTGAAAAGTTTTGAAAAACAAAATTTGCTCCCCAAAAATCCGGGAGCAAATGCTCCCGGTAGCCAATACGAATTTCCGTAATATATCCACATATATTATAACTCTTTCTTCGCCGGAGAGGGTCGGCTTGCGGTTGGTGGTGGTGGATCTATCGATCTATCACCGCGTTCCGGCGGCGAGATGGAGATGCATGGAAGCTAGCGACGGAGTCGCCGGTGGAGGGTTGGAGTGGCCAGCTCGGGATGGTCGCCGACGTGGGGGTCCGACCTGAATAAAGGCGGTGGTCCTAGGGTCTCTCTTGCGTGAAGAGGAAGACCTACCGGAGGCCTGGACTCGTGATCTAGCCGGAGTGTTGAGTTCCGGAAGGCTCCGCCGGCGAATGTAACAGTGCTTTTTGCCTGGAGTTTGCCGGATCGGTGGTATTCGGTCGTGCGCACCCATGCTTTTATTCCGACCGATTGGTTCTGGAGGGAGCGGCGCGAAGCTCTTTTTCTGTGTTGACATCAAGTGACTATGGATCCATGATGAAAGTCGGAAGAAGAGAAGTTCATGAAGGCCGGAGGGGAGGACTAGCTAAGGGAGGTTCAAGTCTCCGCGCTGTTGAGGGACTTGCTTGGTGTTTTCCGGGTTTCACAGCAGCGGTATGAAAGTGGGGGCAACAACACAGGTGAAATTCAGAGTCCTACTTTTCAGGGTGAAAACCCAAGGTCTGGCCTTAACTGGTTGTGCCTGGCAATGACCTTGTTGGAGGCATTGTTTTGAGAGCGGGGACTATCTTCAGGGTTAAAACCTAAGATTGTTGATCGGGCGACGACGGTGTTAGAGCACTGTTCCCTTCTTGGAGGCGTCGTTTTTGGAGAGTCTGTATTTCAGGTGTTGTCTTGGCGGTGGATGTATTGCTCTTGTTTGGCCCGAGATACTGTAGCGGGACTTTTGTTTCTTAGTTTTCTTTTCCTTTTTTGGCTGTGTGCATCCGTAGTGCCATTAGGGTGGTGCGTTGTTGCAGAGGCTGGGTGTAATTGGTATCTTTTTGATATTAATATATTCCCTTTATCGAAAAAAAAATATTATAACTCATAGTCCAAACGTAACCTAACTTGTATATAATATTTGACACAAACACAACAAACACCATCTCTGACGATGAGAGGCCCAACCGCCAAGGGCATCTCAATGAATTAGCCGCATAGTGAACTCACCCTAGACGTGTTGGGAGACCTAGCAGGAACGGAGGATATCAGATGGCGACTAATCGATGGACCATCTTCGGGAAAACGACCATGTTGGCGATGATTGAAGGCACCTCGGCTCTTTGGTCGTGAGGTAGAGGGCGACTAGGTGGCGCTTAGTAGACGACCGGAGGGACACGGGGGTGGCCTGAGCGACGACAAGATGGAGCATTTGCGGCGGTGAGTTCGGGTGCTTGCGGAGCACAACGTGAGGAGGGCTACATGACGTCTGCTTCTAGAAAGATGAGGCTGAGGTGGGCGATTGTGGGTAGGTGGTGATGGAAATTTGCTACGGGATTGAAATGGTTAGGGTGATGATGAAAATGCAGCCAAAGAAGACAAGACTTGCAAGAAAACGCATCTAATTGACCCTTATTTGGTATTCTAAATGTTCGGTGACTAATTTGCTCTTACAAGTTCATGGACTACTTATGTATTTTAATCCTTTGCTAATTATACCGGCAGTGCACCTCGAGGGCAGATCTGGCCCCTTCCTTTTCTACCCAAAGGCCTAAAATTTGGGAAAATCTATGGGTGAAGCCAGTTCAGAGATTTCCTTGTTTCACAGAATACCTTCTCCCGTGTGGGAACAGGTGTAGGAATCTGGATCTGGAGACTCCGCACCAGAACTGCTCGAACAGACTGCGATCTGCAACACACTACTCCAAGCGGGGCTGCGATCTGCAACACACGCCTAGGACTAGGAGAAGCTCGCGGCTACCGTCTATAGAGCGGGCTTTCTACGCCAGAGACCACCGTCGGCAACGAGGGAATAACAGGCGGCGCGCCTGCTCGTTTACTTGGGAAGAAGAAGAGTTAAGGGAAATCCTGCACTACGTAACCCTTGCGGCTATGTTCACTAAACCATGGTGCTTCAGAAATTACGAGCGCTCCAGGATTCAAGAATAGTTACCGGCATGAAGAACAAGAGGCACAACATGACAACAACGATATCAGAGCTACTGCTACAGGGGTGATAGAACAGGGTTGCGACTTGCGAGTGGTTAAATGAGATTTTTGGTTGGTTGCTGATTCTTCTTTTGAGAAGCTTGCTAGCTAGAACATGTAAAAGCATAGCAGTTGCAAATGCGTGTACCTGGAGAACAGGAGGAGAAGACCTGCGACGCGATGCAATCGGAGGGACACGGGATAGGAATGAGCAGCTTGGTTCTTTAAACAGGAGAAGAAGAACCGGGAGCGAGGTGGCCGGATTAAATGTGAGTATACTAATACACGTGTGAGATTTATTTAAATTAAGATGTATCTAGACACTATTTAACATCTAGATACATCTAGATTTAGATTTAGACATACCTCAGATATATATTTATAGACGGAGAAGTAGATTAAAACTGCAGATCTAATAATTAGAAACTTCAAATCAGCTTGGTAATGAGAAAAGTCAAGATCTAAGATTCAGATCTCGAGGCTAGCCACATTAAATGTACAAAAGGTTGATCTAATATAAAAATAAGTTCAAGAATATAGCTAGCTATTGGTTAGACTGCGCATAGTGGAGAGGAACTTAGTCTAGTCTAAGTTACTACTACCTCCATCATAAGACTTAAGGCCTATTTTTTCAGAAAGTCAAACTATGTTAAGTTTGACTAATTTTTTTATCAAAAATTATTAACATGAAAAGTACAAAATCAATATCATTAAATAGATAATAAAATATATTTTCATATGGTACTCCCTCTCTCACAGTTTATTAGGCGTGCACGTGCCCCTAGGTCGCAAATTTGATCAAGTTAGCACTAGTTATACGTTATAAAAATTATATCATTAGAAAGTTCAGATATTCTATTTTCAAATGATATAATTTTTGCATTAGATAATTTAAATTATATAGGTTAAATTGGTGACCTAGGGATGCGGGGAATACTAGTAAACTGAGATGGATGGAGTACCTACAAAATATCATATTTATTCATAAATTCTTCTAAAAGTTTGGTCAAACTTTACTTCATTTGACTTTCTGAAAAAAATATACTGAAAACAATGCTTAGATGGCCTCCGCCTCCGCCTCCGCCGCCGCCGCCTGGGCCGCCTTCGCCGCCACCGCCTACAACCCCGCCAACTGGGCGTTGAAGTGGGTCCTATCCCTAGCCGCCTCCGCCGTCGCTTCCTCCCTGGCGGCGATGGCGATCGCCAGCTCTCGGTTCTCCTGCTTGATCCGCGTGGGAGAAGGGCCCCTCCGCTAGAGCGAATCCAGGTCGGAGCACATGTACCCCCGAGCCATGATGACCGCATAGCTGTGGGCTTCCTCCTCCGTTGCCCAAGCCTGACGGCGCAGGGCATCCCCAGCCAGGGTGTCGAAGGACGCGAGCAGAACCCGCTAGTCGCCGGCGCACTCGAAGTGGCAGGGTACGACGTCGTCGTCGTCGGTGATGTCGTGGATGACGGCGTCCGCGGGTGGGGCCGCCGGAGGGGCCGCCATCGCCGCCCGCGCCTTCGCGAGCGTCACCCTGGCGTCAGCGAGCTTGGCCCTAGCGTCCGCGATTTTCGCCCTAGACGCCGCGAGGCGCTCACGTCCTTGCGCGCATTCTGCCGCCTCCGCCGCCTCCAGGTCCAGCTGGTCGCCCTGAAGCACGGCGGCGACTATCTGCTCGTCCTCCTCCGGGTGGGCGTGACGGCACATCTGAACAACCTGATCCCAGCTAAGGTTGTGCTCGGCCATGGATGGATGCTAGGGTTTAGTTTGACGTGTGCCTGTCACCCCCGCCGGTGTCCACCATATATGGCCACGGTGGGGCGGGAAACGGCATTGTCGCGCAGGTCGTTTCCCGCGCGCACGAAACACCGGCGAAACTTGTCAATGTATTGGGCAAGCGTGGGAACGAACAACTCCACGCGAGAACCGGTAATTGTCGGCGGCGGGCCTCGACGGGACGTAAAACGCCATTAACGACCTTGACGCTGTCTCCGCTAAAAAATGTGTCCGCACTGCTGGAGGTACCCCCGATGCAAACGGCCGCCCTGTGCCGCATGGCGTCCGCGGGCCGATGCAAACGGACACAACCGGACATTTCGGACGTCCGAAATGCGTGGGCCCATTGGAGATGCCCTGATGGCACAGAAAAAACGACGTGGTCGTCTGTCATCTCCATCTACCGCGCCATGCGGCCAACACCCCTATTCAATGACGACGTCTTTCTTCCCCGCCGGGATGCTGGGTCTCTAGGCATATCGAAGAAAGAGCAGCTACCGCAGCGATGAACGAATGCTGGCTATGGGGCGTCGACGTGGGAATCGATTTCTTTTTCTAAGCCGAGAAGAGGTGAGTTGGTCAGAGGAAAAGACTTCCCTTAAACCCTAGAGCCCCACCGCCCGAACACCCCTCCTCCTCCTCCCCTCATCGTCACGCCTAGAGGTGATGCCTGCTGAAGGCCGCGCCGCCGATGAAGGGGGCGGCGGGGATTTCAACCTTGGCATGTGGTCCTCGCTCTGCGGCACGGCAACCTGGAGGCCGATTGCTGTGTGGCAGTCGCCATGGCTGGGGTGCTGCTCGGCGACTCTCTCATGCTCGTGGCTTCTCACTGCAGCCTCTGGGCGAATGTTGTTGGTGGTGACCTCGGTGAGGATATTTGGATGCTAGAGCGGCGACTCTGGGTGGTGGTGGCGGCGCCATCTTCTTCGCGATAAGAGGCAGTCGTGGGTGGTGCAGGCCCGTGTCCTTGGCCGTGCAGGTGGCAGGGTGGCGGCGAACGTGTGGTGCAGCGCTCAAGGCTTTCCGTCGGCCCGCGGGGTTTCATATCTGGGGAGATCTCTGCCCCCGAACGGTGAAGCTCGCAGCCCTCGACCCGATCTGCACGATTTTGGCTGGGTGGTTGGTGGTGGGGTTGGTCGGGATCGGGGGAAACCCTGGACGGTGGTTGCCACAACGTCGTCGACGCCCTTGGCATCGATTCCCTCCTTGGAGGCTTCTTCGAGGTCCGCTCTCCCTCCCCGCGCAACCCCGGCCCTCGGTGAAAACCCTAGTCCCTGCTTGGGCGGTGGCAGCGTCACGATGTCGTTCCCCTTCTTGAAGGCATCGTCTGGGGTTTCTAGGGTGGTTGGCAAGTTTCTTCCATTGTGGGTGGTGGTTCTTGGCGATGCTTCTTTCGCGGCGTCGAGCTAGGTCTAGAGATTGCTCCGCAAGCTTTGGTCTGGTGGTGGTTTGCTCTTTGTCTGCCGATCTTCCGGTTGTACCTTCGTTCATCACCGTGTGTGTCCTCTGGACGGTGTTGTGGGTTGGCGGTGGCCGTGGTGTGGTTTCTGGTGCGACAACTTGTCTTGATCTCTCCTATGAACTTTGGGTAGACACTGTTGTGGTGTGTTCTTGGGGGAATCTCTCTGCCTTCCGACGGTGCGGCGCCCTGCGATCCGGGGCGAGAGGGTTGGGATCCCTCTTCGGAGTTAGACACCGTGAGCTGGTCTCCTTTCGCTCTTATGGCAGCGATGCAAGCAGCGTGTCTCCAGATGATGCTCCCTACCGCCCTTACTTCTATTGGTGTCCACGTTTGAGAAGACGATGGCCACTACGTGTCAAGTGAAGCTTCTAGTTTTATCTTGTGTTTGCTTGTTTCACTGTGTCATGTAAGATGTGTTTGCTTTGCTGTATCATTCGCTTTCGTGGCTTTACTAATTTAAAGTTGTGCTTAGGCCTTATGTTTTAAAAAGGTAAGTTGGTCAAGAAGACTTCCTTATTGTGCGATAACTCATATGGTATAGATTGTAATTACTAATTACCATTGGTTTAGGTTACTTATCTTTGCCGATGCGGCGAGGGAGAATAGGCCAGATCTTGGGTGTATGGAGACATGTCATTCCTTCCAAGGAAGTAAATCCTGATAGCTCGGCCATGGCTGACATTCGGCTGACTACGGAAGTGGGTTTGGGCAGGCGGCTTAAGGGCCATATCCCTGACAACGACGGGCCATAAGATTCACAGGAATCTGTTGGACATACGCCCAAGAGGCAATAATAAAAGTGTATATTATTGTATCTTAGTGTTCATGATAAATCTTTACATCCCATGCTATAATTATATTAACCGGAAACATTAATACTTGTGTATTTTGTAAACATAAAAGAGTCTCTAGTAAGCCTCTTGTTAAACTAGTTTGTTGATTAGTAGATGATCATGGTTTCCTGATCATGAACATTGGATGTTATTAAATAACAAGATCATATCATTAGGTGAATGATGTGATGGACATACCCCCACAGTAAGTGTAGCATATAGTATATGATCAAGTCATTAAGTTCGTTTTGCTTCAAGCTTTAAGATACATAGTAACATAATCCTTCGACCATGAGATCATGTTAATCACCTACACCGGATGGATGCTTGGATGACATCAAACACTACTTCGTAAATAGGTAGTTATAAAGGTGGCATTAAGTGTTCGGAAAGTATAGGTTGAAGAACGTGGATCAATAGTGTGATTTTTCCATCCAAATGACGGATAGATATACTCCGGGCCTTCTCGGTGGAATGTCATCCAATTAGCTTGCAAGCATGTGACTGGCTCACAAGGGATGTCATATCACGGTACGAGTAAAGGTACTTATCGGTAACGAGGTTGAACTAGGTATGAAGATACCGATGATCAAACTTCAGATAAGTAAAATATCGCGCGGCAAAGGGAATCAGTATCGTATGTAAATGGTTCTTTCGATCAAGAAGTTATCGTTCAATATGTGGGAGCTATTATGGATCTCTAGGTCCCGCTATTAGTTATTGCTCGAAGAAGAGTCTCGATCATATCTGCATAGTTCACGAACCGTAGGGTGACACACTTAAGGTTCTATGTCGTTTTAAGTATATATGGAATATGGAATGGAGTTCGAATATTGGTCAGAGTCTCGGATGGGATCCAGGACATCACGAGAGTTCCGGAATGGTCCGGAGAATAAGATTCATATATAGGAAGTCACATTCCAAGTTTGGGAATGGTCTGGTGCATTTATCGAAGGTTGTAGAAGATTCTAGAATCATCCGAAATAAATCACTATGGCAGGCAGAGTCCCGGAGGGACTCCACCAGCCCTAGCCAACCCACCAAGTGGGAAGGTGGAGTGATAAGGGGTTGCCCGATCTTCTAAGTAAGCACGGTGGTGGTGATGAACACACGATGAACACAACGAGATAACACGATGAGGAGGTGGAGATAACTTGTATGACGCCGACGAAGTCTCTCGATTGATTCATGTTGCCAATGCAACAGCTCTCAACCCTACAAGGTATTCGCAACTCCACACACTTGCGCACGTAGCCTCCGACCACGAACCGGTAAATTGAAATCCTCTAATCCCCAATGGAACAGCAGATCACACAAACTTTCAGTAGCAAAAACACCAGATCGATGCACATTGGTGTATAGATTCGATAGAGTTGCAAAGCAATCAACTATGAACTAGGGTTTATCTTAAACATGGTCTAAAGCTATTATGGGGGAGTCCTGGGCACTTATATCGGGGTTCAGGACGACCACAAGTCAAAAAATAAACAGTAATAACCGACCCAGATCAGGATCTAGTCGAGACTGACTCGGACACGGCCGGCCTGGGGGCCGATCGACCGGGCCAGGGACCGGGCTGGCCGGTTTGGACCGGGCTGGGGTGCCAGGGCTTCTGGACATGGCCCGTTTGGCACCAGCATGGAACCCGGTGGGCTTCGGGCTCATCCGGCATGGTGGCCGGTCTGAACGGGCCTGGGGCTGGTTCGGCCGGCGTTGCGGCCGGTTCGGCCGGGCGTGTGGTCGGGCCGGCCGGCGTGGCAGCCGGTTCTGCCGAGCGTGGCGCCGGCCTGGACCTTCTCTTCCTCCTTCGCGCATGCATCCCTCTTCCCCCTCGCGCGTCCATGGGATGTCTTCATGTCCAGCTTCATGTCCAGCTGCTCCTCTTCTCCTCGTGCAATGCTTGCTCCATCTTCGCACATGATCATACATAAGTAAAAGGACTTAGGCAGTATAAAGTTATCATCGACCAAAGTACCATTTAGGAGTGAATTCACCTGTTCGTTAAGTAGCTTCGCACGAGCCCTTGTAATGGGTCCAATCGTGACTTCATTGGACTTGAGCTTCACAACAGCTTCATCTTCATCTTGTAATGAAGGAGATAGTAGTTTGGTAGGGATGTCCTCATCATCTCCCCCCCTTCAAAAGGCGTCGCCTCGAAGCTCCAAGGTCTTCTCCGTCATATGGTGTCAAATCATCCACATTGAAAGAATTGCTGATACCAAACTCATCAGTTGGAAGATCTATAGCATATGCATTGTCATTGATCTTAGCAAGCACTTTGTAAGGACCAGCACCACGAGGAAGAAACTTGGACTTCCGTAGCTTTGGGAACCTATCCTTGCGAAAGTGAACCCAGACCATATCACTAGGCTTGAACAACATCTCTTTGCGCTTCTTGTTCATCCTTGCAGCATTGTTCTTGCCTTTCTTCTCTATTAGCTCTTTAGTCTTCTCATGTATCTTCCATACAAAATCTACCCTCTTTGATGCCTCCATATTGACTCTCTCATGTATGGATAGAGGAAACAATTAAGTGGAGTGGTAGAATGTACCACCCTGTTATAAGCAAACTCCACATGCGGAAAACAATATTCCCACTCCTTCAAGTTCTTCTTGATCATGGATCTCAACAGTTGTGACAATGTTTGGTTCACCACCTCAGTTTGACCATCAGTTTGGGGATGACAAGTAGTGCTGAAAAGTAGCTTTGTCCCCACCTTTCCCCAAAGTGTCTTACAAAAGTAGGTCATGAACTTGACGTCACAATCAGAAACAATAGTATTCGGGACGCCATGTAGACGTATAATCTCCCTGAAAAAGAGGTTAGCAATATGCGACACATTGTCGTGTGGCAGGCAATAAAGTGACATCTTAGAAAATCTATCCACTACCACAAATATAGAATCATGGCCTCTCTTAGTACGCGGCAAACCCAACACAAAATCCATACTTATATCTTCCCATGGTGTAGTAGGTGCCGGTAAAGGAGTATACAAACCGTGAGGTTTCAGCTTGGACTTGGACTTGTTGCAAGTAATGCACCTCTTTACATACTTGTCCATATCCCGCCTCATGTTTGGCCAATAAAAGTGATCAGCGAGCATGAGTAACATCTTCTCACGCCCAAAGTGACCCATCAAACCTCCAGCATGTGATTCCTGCAATAAGAGCAAACACACAGACGATTCTGGAACACATAATTTGTTAGCTCTAAACAAGAACCTATCATGTATGTGATATTTCTCCCATGCTTTACCAATAGGACACAAGCGATATGGTTCAACAAAATCATGATCAATAGCATACAAATCACATAGCACTTCTAATCCAGGAATTTTAACATCAAGTTGAGTTAATAGCATATTTTTCCTAGATAGAGCATCAACAACAATATTATATTTTCCCTTCTTATGCTTAATAATGTATGGAAAAGACTCAATGAACTCAACCCACTTAGCAAGACATCTATGCAAGGTAGATTGAGCTTTCAGATATTTCAAAGCTTAATGATCAGAATGTATGATAAATTCTTTTGGCCACAAATAATGTTGCCAAACCTCAAGAACTCTAATTAAAGTATACAATTCTTTATCACATATAGGATAGTTCAACTTAGCACCAGAAAGTTTCTCAGAAAAATATGCAATTGGGCGACCCTCTTGCATCAACACACCACCAATTCCAATACCACTAGCATCACATTCAATCTCAAATTGCTTATTGAAATCAGGAAGTGCAAGCAACGGTGCAGAAGTTAACAATCCTTTCAGTTCATCAAAAAGCATGATCTTGGGCGACGCCCCACTCAAATGCAACACACTTTTTAGTCAATTCATTCCAAGGTGCAGCAATAGTACTAAAATTGGGCACAAAACATCGATAAAACCCAGCAAGACAATGAAAACTTCTTACTTGACTCACATTCATGGGAGTAGGCCAATTTTGAATTTCTTCAATTTTAGATGCATCTACCTCCACTCCATGTTTAGAGACAACATAACCCAGAAATATGACCTTATCTTTGCAAAATGTGCACTTCTCAAGATTACCAAAGAGTTTATTATCACGCAACACTTGCAAAACATGACGAATACGCATAATATGATCAGATTCATTGCGGTTGTAAATTAATATGTCATCAAAGTACACAACCACAAACTTGCCAGTAAAATCACGCAAAACATGGTTCATCAATCTCATGAAATTACTAGGTGCATTAGTTAATCCAAAAGGCATCACTAACCACTCATATAAACCAAATTTTGTTTTAAAGGTTTTTTTCCATTCATCCCCTTCTTTCATCCTAATTTGATGATAACCACTACGCAAATCAATTTTAGAGAAAACGGCAGCACCACTCAATTCATCTAGCATATCCTCTAAGCGGGGAATAGGATGACGATATCGAATAGTAATGTTGTTTATCGCTCTACAATCTACACACATGCGCCATGTGCCATCTTTCTTAGGAACTAAAATAACAGAAACAACACAAGGACTAAGGCTTATGCGGATATAACCTTTGTCGAGTAGCGCTTGTACTTGTGTCTGAATTTCCTTCGTCTCTTCGGGGTTTGTCCTATATGGCGCTCTGTTGGGCAGCGAGGTGTCGGGGATCAAGTCAATTTGATGCTCAATACCACGCAATGGTGGCAATCCTGCGGGCACCTCCTCCGGGAACTCATCGCTGAATTCCTGCAACACATTAGAAACACCAAGAGAAATAGGGGTCATGTCGTTAGAAACCAAAAGCTCACCCTTGTATATGAGCACAAGAGGCATGGTTGTAGGATCCTCACTAAACTCTCTCATATCTTCTTTGGTGGCTAATATAACTAAGGAATTCACTCTCTCACTTTTCGTTATATCACTCACGACATTACAATTCTCTCGCCTATCTATAGGTGCATCCTCCAAGTGTACTTCAGTTTTCTGACGAGATTCATTGACAATTTGTTGTGGTGACATAGGCTGCAAGTTAATTTTCTTGCCCTTGAACTCCAAGGTCATAGAGCCATGGTCGACCCAATAGTAAATGACACACCGTCATAGGAACCACATCAAAATCAATGGAATCTTTGTATGGCCCTATCTCAAAATCAACACGCACCATGTGGTTTACCTTCATCTCACCATTTTCACTCAACCACTGAATATAGTATGGATATGGGTGCGGTAGATACTTCAGTTTCAGCTTGGCACATAACTCCTTGCTTGCTAAATTGCGATAACTTCCACCATCAATAATGACCTTGCAAGCTTTATCGGGACCAACTAGTGCCTTTGTTTGGAACAAATTGCAGCGTTGAGTAGATGCACTCGGCTGCACATTAAGAGAACATTGTGACACAACAATAGTGCGAGCTTCAGGCGGATAAGCATCTACACCATCACAGTCATAATCATCATCTTATAGAGCCTCCGGATCAGCATCATATCCAGTCTCGTACTCATTGTCCTCATTAATAATCATGACCTTGCGGTTAGGACAATCTCTCTTGAGGTGACCCTTGCCACCACATGTATGACAAGCCATATCACGGTTGCGCGCTGTAGTCATACTAGAACCACTTCCACTTGCAGTAGGTTCGGGCTTCTTTGTGTTAGACACATTGGAGACCGGTTTGCTAGATGAAGTAGGAAACGGCGCGGGACGCATTGATGGCACCGGCGCTGTAGAAGGTGGCGCCTGAGGCATGTAACGCCCAGCTCCCATAGCATGGCCTTTGATTTGCGCCTCTTCCGCTAACTGTGCTTCGGCTTCTCTTGCATGATTCATATTAGTCTAACGGTGATGACGAACAATGCCTTTGATATTATACTTCAAACCATGTAGAAAACACTGCATTATCATCTCAAGTGACTCACGAACACAGCCACACTGCATAAGCATCTCCATCTCCATGAATTAAGCATCAACCATCAAATTACCTTCTCTCAAGAGGGTCAACTTATCATGAGAACAAAACAAGCTTGCATAGTTGCCTTCATCTCACGCCATGTAATAACAGGTAATTCTCCATCTTCTTGACGAGCACGTGTAATTCCATCCCACCAACGCAATGCATAGCCATCAAATTCTGAGGAAGCAAGCTTGATCTTCCTATCTTCAGTATAGTCATGTAAGCGCCATAACTTCTCAACTTTCAGCTCCCAAGTGAGGTATTCTTCAACATCAGAACCTCCTTCGAATTTTGGTATTGTGAATTTTGGCTTACCCAAGCCATCGTCTTGCGTTTGTGGACGAACGCGGTGGCCTCCAACAGCGGCAAAACCATGACCATGGGCGCCATGTCCATTGCCACGACCAACACCACGCCCTCCAGCAGCGGGTTCTTCTTCAAAATCACCATGATTACTGTTCTCATCTTCATGATTTGACTGTTGTCGTTGTTGAGTCAGATTATCAATGGCAAGAGTCAACGCTTGAATGTTGCACTGAATATCCGTCACTTGTTCTTGAATTGTATTGACTGTCTCATATTAGTAGTGTCAAGCTTCTTGGTGACCTTCTGAATGTCATCATTAAGCATTTGGCCTTGTTCGCGGAATTCACTTCGCGTCTCATTACGAAGAGCTTCATACTCCCTCCAAGAAACAATATCAGCTCCATCCTTGTTTTTCTGGTCAACAAGTTTAGCATCACTAGCAGACATGATTAGTAGGTTAGTGCACTTAAACAAAAATCTTTGGTGGTACTCTCACACACACTCAAAACTGATGAGAAAGGTAAATCTTACCGCTCCACAGTGAATTAGTATTGCTTACCAACTTGGATTGACAAACTAGTGCACGGATGTAGCGAAGCGAATATCAAGGGTATAAGAACAATCACACGACAAAGCAGGATATATGTGGGGCTGTAGGTGGGCTACCTATTTGCACCAATAATAAGCTCTAGCGCTGATCGTAGAACAACCAATGATACTCGCACATGGCGATAAATGTGGCAATGCAACTTATATGGATGAAAAAGGTTGCAAAGCACTCGAGAGACGCTAGCAAAGCTCAACGGGACAGGCACAAGATGGCTCAACTACCGGTGCAGGAAAGTAAACTTAGGCCTTCACTTGATTCTAGTAGCACTTCGCTTTTCTTTCTTTTCTTTTGATTTTCACGCGCAGCACAATGTATCTCTTTTTGTTTATTTTCAATTTTCTCTTTTTTTGATTTTTTTTGATTTATGACTCTACTCCTTTGTAACACGGCCAACAGATATTGCAAAGCACCAAAACCCTAATGAGAGCCTATCAAGCGGTAAAACTACTCTCTTCTGGGAAAGTTCCTAGTCACTTATATCGAAAGGCTGTGTCTATGGTTGCGAACAAGCAAAATGTATGATATGTGTACTCGGAGCAACAAAAAGCAAACACTAGATGATAAACTAGAAGATGTAGAAACACAAACCCTAGACAATTGATACGTGCAGTCGACACGTCCGTTGGGAACCCCAAGAGGAAGGTGTGATGCGTACAGTAGCAAGTTTTCCCTCAGAAAGAAACCAAGGTTTATCGAACCAGTAGGAGCCAAGAAGCACGTTGAAGGTTGATGGCGGAGGAGTGTAGTGCGGCGCAACACCGGGGATTCCGGCGCCAACGTGGAACCTGCACAACACAATCACAGAACTTTGCCCCAACGTAACAGTGAGGTTGTCAATCTCACCGGCTTGCTGTAAACAAAGGATTAGATGTATAGTGTGGATGATGATGGTTGTTTGCGAAGAACAGTAGAACAAGTATTGAAGTAGATTGTATTCGATGTAAAAGAATGGACCGGGGTCCACAGTTCACTAGAGGTGTCTCTCCCATAAGATAAATAGCATGTTGGGTGAACAAATTACAGTTGGGCAATTGACAAATAGAGAGGGCATGACCATGCACATATATGATATGATGAGTATTGTGAGATTTAATTGGGCATTACGACAAAGTACATAGACCGCTATCCGAGCATGCATCTATGCCTAGAAAGTCCACCTTCGGGTTATCATCCGAACCCCTTCCGGTATTAAGTTGCAAACAACGGACAATTGCATTAAGTATGGTGCGTAATGTAATCAATAACTACATCCTCGGACATAGCATCAATGTTTTATCCCTAGTGGCAACAGCACATCCACAACCTTAGAACTTTCTGTCATCGTCCCGAGAATTTAATGGAGGCATGAACCCACTATCGAGCATAAATACTCCCTCTTGGAGTTAAGAGTAAAAACTTGGCAGAGCCTCTACTAATAACGGAGAGCATGCAAGATCATGAACAACACATAGGTAATAGATTGATAATCAACATAACATAGTATTCTCTATCCATCGGATCCCAACAAACACAACATATAGCATTACAGATAGATGATCTTGATCATGTTAGGCAGCTCACAAGATCCGACAATGAAGCACATAAGGAGAAGACGACCATCTAGCTACTGCTATGGACCCATATCCAGGGGTGAACTACTCACTCATCACTCCGGAGGCGACCATGGCGGTGAAGAGTCCTCCGGGAGATGATTCCCCTCTCCGGCAGGGTGCCGGAGGCGATCTCCTGAATCCCCCGAGATGGGATTGGCGGCGGCGGCGTCTCTGGAAGGTTTTCCATATCGTGGCTCTCGGTACTGGGGGTTTCGCGATGGAGGCTTTAAGTAGGCGGAAGGGATAGTAAAGGGGCGTCACGAGGGGCCCACACACCAGGGCCGCGCGGCCAAGGCCCAGGCCACGCCGCCCTGTTGTGTCGCCACCTCGTGGCCCCACTTCGTAAGTCCTCCGGTCTTCTGGAAGCTTCGTGCAAAAATAGGACCCTGGGCGTTGATTTCGTCCAATTCCGAGAATATTTCCTTACTAGGATTTCCGAAACCAAAAACAGCAGAAAACAGCAACTGGCTCTTCGGCATCTCGTTAATAGGTTAGTGCCATAAAATGTATAAATATGACATAAAGTATGCATAAAACATGTAGATATCATAAATAATGTGGCATGGAACATATGAAATTATCGATACGTCGGAGACGTATCAGCATCCCCAAGCTTAGTTCCTGCTCGTCCCGAGCGGTATAACGATAACAAAGATAATTTCTGGAGTGACATGCCATCATAACCTTGATCATACTATTTTAAGCATATGTAATGAATGCAGCGATCAAAGCAATGGTAATGACATGAGTAAACAAATGAATCATAAAGCGAAGACTTTTCATGGATAGTACTTTCAAGACAAGCATCAATAAGTCTTGCATAAGAGTTAACTCAACATAAAAGTAAAAGAAAGGCCCTTCGCAGAGGGAAGCATTGATTGCTATATTTGTGCTAGAGCTTTGGTTTTGAAAACAAGAAACAATTTTGTCAACGGTAGTAATAAAGCATATGTGTTATGTAAATTATATCTTACAAGTTGCAAGCCTCATGCATAGTATACTAATAGTGCCCGCACCTTGTCCTAATTAGCTTGGATTACCGGGATTGTCATCGCAATACACATGTTTTAACCAAGTGTCACAAAGGGGTACCTCTATGCCGCCTGTACAAAGGTCTAAGGAGAAAGCTCGCATTGGATTTCTCGCTTTTGATTATTCTCAACTTAGACATCCATACCGGGACAACATAGACAACAGATAATGGACTCCTCTTTAATGCATAAGCATGTAGCAACAATTAATGTTCTCATATGAGATTGAGGATATATGTCCAAAACTGAAACTTCCACCAAGGATCATGGCTTTAGTTAGCGGCCCAATGTTCTTCTCTAACATTATGCATGCTCTAACCATTAAATGAGTGGTAAATCTCCCTTACTTCAGACAAGACGAACATGCATAACAACTCACATGATATTCAACAAAGAGTAGTTGATGGCGTCCCCAGGAACATGGTTATCGCACAACAAAAAACTTAATAAGAGATAAAGTGCATAAGTACATATTCAATACCACAATAGTTTTCAAGCTATTTGTCCCATGAGCTATATATTGCAAAGGTAAAGGATAGAAATTTTAAAGGTAGCACTCAAGCAATTTACTTTGGAATGGCGGAGAAATACCATGTAGTAGGTAGGTATGGTGGACACAAATGGCATAGTGGTTGGCTCAAGGATTTTGGATGCATGAGAAGTATTCCCTCTCGATACAAGTTTTAGGCTAGCAAGGTTATTTGAAACAAACACAAGGATGAACCGGTGCAGCAAAACTCACATAAAAGACATATTGTAAACATTATAAGACTCTACACCGTCTTCCTTGTTGTTCAAACTCAATACTAGAAATTATCTAGACTTTAGAGAGACCAATTATGCAAACCAAATTTAGCAAGCTCTAGGTGTTTCTTCATTAATAGGTGTTTCTTCATTAAACATGAGCACAACAATTGCCAAGTATCAAATTATTCAAGACATTTTAGAATTACTACATGTAGCATTTCCCGATTCCAACGATATAACAATTAACGAAGAAGATTCAACCTTCGTCATGAATACTATGAGTAAAGCCTAAGGACATATTTGTCCATATGCAACAGCGGAGCGTATCTCTCTCCCACACAATGAATGCTAGGATCCATTTTATTCAAACAAAACAAAAACAAAAACAAACCGACGCTCCAAGCAAAGCACATAAGATGTGATGGAATAAAAATATAGTTTCAGGGGAGGAACCTGATAATGTTGTCGATGAAGAAGGGCATGCCTTGGGCATCCCCAAGCTTAGACGCTTGAGTCTTCTTAAAATATGCAGGGGTGAACCACCGGGTCATCCCCAAGCTTAGAGCTTTCACTCTCCTTGATCATATTGTATCATCTCCCTCTCTTGATCCTTGAAAACTTCCTCCACACCAAACTCAAAACAACTCATTAGAGGGTTAGTGCACAATTAAAATTTACATGTTCAGAGGTGACATAATCATTCTTAACACTTCTGGACATTGCACAAAGCTACTTAAAGTCAATGGAGTAGAAAAATCCATCAAGCATATCAAAACAGGCAATGCGAAATAAAAGGCAGAATCTATCAAAACAGAACAGTTCGTAAAGACGAATTTTATTGAGGCACCAGACTTGCTCAGATGAAAATGCTCAAATTGAATGAAAGTTGCGTACATATCTGGGGATCACGCACGTAAATTGGCAGATTTTTTTAAATTTTCTACAGGGACTTCTGCTCAAATTCGTGACAGCCAGCAATCCAAATCTAGTATTGACTTTACTATCAAAGACTTTACTTGGCACAACAATGCAATAAAATAAAGATAAGGAGAGGTTGCTACAGTAGTAACAACTTCCAAGACTCAACAAAACAGTAGCAAAATAAAAACATGGGTTATCTCCCAAGAAGTGCTTTCTTTATAGCCATTAAGATGGGCTCAGTAAATTTAATGATGCACTCGCATAAGGATGAGAGTTGAAGAAAAGAGAGCATCAAAAAGCAAGTATGGAACAAATTTAAGCCTAACCCACTTCCTATGAAAAGGAATCTTGTAAATAAACAAGTCAATGAAGAACAAAGTGAATAGCATAGGAAGACAGAACAAGTGTAACTTCAAAAATTTCAGCATATAGAGAGGTGTTTTAGTAACATGAAAATTTCTACAACCATATTTTCCTCTCTCATAATAATTTCCAGTAGCATCATGAACAAACTCAACAATATAACTATCACATAAAGCATTCTTATCATGAGTCTCATGCATAAAATAATTACTACTCCCAACATAAGCATAGTCATTCTTATTAATTGTAGTGGGAGCAAATTCAACAAAGTAGCTATCATTATTATTCTCATCACCATAATCATCAAATGTAGGAGGCATAGTATAATCATAATAAACTTTATCCTCAATAGTAGGTGGCACCAAAATACCACTATCATCATAAATGGGAGGAAAAGTGTCATCAAAGTAAATTCTCTCCTCCATTCTTGGGGGACTAAAAATATCATGCTCATCAAAGCCAGCTTCCCCAAGCTTAAATTCTTCCATAGCATTAGCAATAATAGTGTTCAAAGAGTTCATGCTAATAACATTGCTACAACTATTTTGCAAACAAAGTTCCATGGGTTTTTTAATTTTCTCTTCAAACACCTCATGTCCTAACTCAAGATAAATACTATAAAGATCTCTAATATTTTTGTTGTTTTCCATTAAGCCTAACTAGTGAAATCACACAACTTAGTGTTCTCAGGAGTATTCATTTTAACAGTAGTAAATAAAGCAAACTTAAATAAAGTAAATGCAAGTAACTAATTTTTTTGTGTTTTTAATATGAAGAACAAGACAGTAAATAAAGTAAAACTAGCAACTAATTTTTTTGTGTTTTTGATATAAGAGCAAACAAGCAGTAAATAAAGTAAAGTAAGACAAAAACAAAGTAAAGAGATTGGAAGCGGAGACTCCCCTTGCAGCGTGTCTTGATCTCCCCGGCAACGGCGCCAGAAAAAGAGCTTGATGCGTGCAGTCGACACGTCCGTTGGGAACCCCAAGAGGAAGGTATGATGCGTACAGTAGCAAGTTTTCCCTCAGAAAGAAACCAAGGTTTATCGAACCAGTAGGAGCCAAGAAGCACGTTGAAGGTTGATGGCGGAGGAGTGTAGTGTGGCGCAACACCAGGGATTCCGGCGCCAACGTGGAACCTGCACAACACAATCACAGAACTTTGCCCCAACGTAACAGTGAGGTTGTCAATCTCATCGGCTTGCTGTAAACAAAGGATTAGATGTATAGTGTGGATGATGATGGTTATTTGCGAAGAACAGTAGAACAAGTATTGCAGTAGATTGTATTCGATGTAAAAGAATGGACCGGGGTCCACAGTTCACTAGAGGTGTCTCTCCCATAAGATAAATAGCATGTTGGGTAAACAAATTACAGTTGGGCAATTGACAAATAGAGAGGGCATGACCATGCACATATATGATATGATGAGTATTGTGAGATTTAATTGGGAATTACGACAAAGTACATAGACCGCTATCCAGCATGCATCTATGCCTAAAAGTCCACCTTCGGGTTATCATCCGAACCCCTTCCAGTATTAAGTTGCAAACAACGAGACAATTGCATTAAGTATGGTGCGTAATGTAATCAATAACTACATCCTCGGACATAGCATCAATGTTTTATCCCTAGTGGCAACAGCACATCCACAACCTTAGAACTTTCTGTCACTGTCCCAGATTTAATGGAGGCATGAACCCTATCGAGCATAAATACTCCCTCTTGGAGTTAAGAGTAAAAACTTGGCCAGAGCCTCTACTAATAACGGAGAGCATGCAAGATCATAAACAACACATACGAAATAGATTGATAATCAACATAACATAGTATTCTCTATCCATCGGATCCCAACAAACACAACATATAGCATTACAGATAGATGATCTTGATCATGTTAGGCAGCTCACAAGATCCGACAATGAAGCACATAAGGAGAAGACGACCATCTAGCTACTGCTATGGACCCATAGTCCAGGGGTGAACTACTCACTCATCACTCCGGAGGCAAACATGGCGGTGAAGAGTCCTCCGGGAGATGATTCCCCTCTCCGGCAGGGTGCCGGAGGCGATCTCCTGAATCCCCCGAGATGGGATTGGCGGCGGCGGCGTCTCTGGAAGGTTTTCCGTATCGTGGCTCTCGGTACGGGGGTTTCGCGACGGAGGCTTTAAGTAGGCGGAAGGGCAGGTAAAGGGGCGTCACGAGGGGCCCACACACCAGGGCCGCGCGGCCAAGGCCCAGGCCGCGCCGCCCTGTTGTGTCGCCACCTCGTGGCCCCACTTCGTAAGTCCTCCGGTCTTCGGAAGCTTCGTGCAAAAATAGGACCACGGGCGTTGATTTCGTCCAATTCCGAGAATATTTCCTTACTAGGATTTACGAAACCAAAAACAGCGAGAAAACATCAAGCGGCTCTTCGGCATCTCGTTAATAGGTTAGTGCCGGAAAATGCATAAATATGACATAAAGTATGCATAAAACATGTAGATATCATCAATAATGTGGCATGGAACATAAGAAATTATCGATACGTCGGAGACGTATCAACAATCTACTAGAAAAACGTGATGGAAGAAAAAGATACGCGAAAACAAGATACGAACAACAACTAAAACTCGAAATTAGTGCGATATAAGGCTATGGCAAACCCTAACCCGAATATTTTTAGCTTTTTGTGGATAGGAAACACTCACAAATCGACTATGGGGTGGATTGTGGATGGCTTACCGAGGAAACTCTGAAATCTGATACCAAGATGATAAGGGGTTGCCCGGTCTTCTCAGTAAGCACGGTGGTGGTGATGAACACACGATGAAAACATCGAAGATAACGCGATGACGAGGTGGAGATAACTTGTATGACGCCAACGAAGTCTCTCGATCGATTCCTGTTGCCAATGCAACAGCTCTCAACCCTGCAAGATATTCGAAACTCCACACACTTGCGCATGTAGCCGTCGACCATGAAGCAGTAAATTGCAATCTTCTAATCCCCAATGGAACAACAGATCACACAAACTTTCAGTAGCAAAAACACCGGATCGATGCGAATTGGTGTATAGATTCGGTAGAGTTGCAAAGCAATCAACTATGAACTAGGGTTTATCTTAAACATGGTCTAAAGCTATTATGGGGGCGTCCTGGGCACCTATATAGGGGTTCAGGATGACCACAAGTCAAAAATAACAATAATAACTCGGACACGGCCGGCCTGGGGGGCGGTCGACCGGGCCAGGGACCGGGCTGGCCGGTTTGGATCGGGCCAGGGACCGGCTGGAACCAGGCTGGGGTGCCAGGGCTTCTGGACATGGCGCGGTTGGCACCAGCATGGAACCCGGCGGGCGCCGGGCTCATCCGGCGTGGCGGCCGGTCTGACCGGACCTGGGGCCGGGCCGGCCGGTGTTGCGGCCGGTTCGGCCGGGTGTGCGGCCGGGCCGGTCGGCGTGGTGGCCGGTTTGGCCGGGCGTGGCACCGGCCTGGACCTTCTCTTCCTCCTTCGCGCATGCCTCCCTCTCCTCCCTGGCACGTCCATGAGATGTCTTCGTGTCCATCTTCATGTCCATCTTCATGTCCAGCTTCATGCCCAGCTGCTCCTCTTCTCCTCGTGCAATGCATGCTCCATCTTCGTACGTGATCATACATAAGTAAAAGGACTTAGGCAGTATAAAGTTCTCATCGATCAAAGTACCATTTAGAAGTGAATTCACCTGTTCCTTAACTAGCTTCGCACGAGCCCTTGTAATGGGTCCAATCCTGACTTCATTGGACTTGAGCTTCACAACAGCTTCGTCTTCATCTTGTAATGACAAAGGTAGTAGTTTGGTAAGGATGTCCTCATCATGGAGTCCATGGTGGACTCCGATACGTCCAAAACATATCTACTTTCCCGAACACTTTTGCTATTGTTTTGCCTCTAATTTGTGTATTTTGGATACAACTAACACGGACTAACGCTGTTTTCAGCAGAATTGCTCCGGTGTCTCGTTTTTGTGCAGAAATTCAACTTTCGGGGAAAATCCCCGGAATTTATGTCGAAGGGCTTATTTTTCCGAGAAGATTCACGGAGCCGAAGGGCAGACCTGGGGAGGCCCAGGCCCCCGGACACTAGGCCGGCGCGGCCCGGGAGGGGCGCGCGGCCCTAGAGTGTGGCCCCCTCGGCCAGCCTCTGACGCCCCCTCTGGACTACTTAAGGGTTTCGATCTAAAAACGCGAGACGGGAAGTCGAAGTCGCCGTAAACCATCCGAGTACGCCGCCACCGTCGCGAAACTCCGTCTCGGGACCGAAACTCCGTTACGGCACTCCGCCGGGATGGGGAATTGGAGGAGATCATCGCCATCATCACCACCGACGCCTCTCCATCGACCAGCCATGTTTCCCCCATCCATGTGTGAGTAATTCCCCCGCTGTAGGCTGAAGGGGATGGTAGGGATTGGATGAGATTGGTCATGTAATAGCATAAGATTGTTAGGGTATAGTGCCTAGTGTCCGTAATTGGTACTTTTATGATATTGTTGCAACTAGTTATGCTTAATGCTTGTCACTAGGGCCCGAGTGCCATGATCTCAGATCTGAACATGTTATTGTTTCATGATGATATGCATTGTTTTATGATCTTACCTGCAAGTTGTATACACGTATTGTTGTCCGGAACCCGAGGCCCCAAAGTGACCGAAATTGGGACAACCGAAGGGGAAGGCTATGATATGAGGATCACATGTGTTCACGAGTGTTAATGCTTTGCTCCGGTGCTCTATTAAAAGGAGTACCTTAATTTCCGATAGATTCCCTAGAGGCCCGGCTGCCACCGGCTGGTAGGACAAAAGATGTTGTGCAAGTTTCTCATTGCGAGCACGTACGACTAAATATGGAACACATGCCTATTGATTGATTAGTACTTGGATACCGTTTTATTACTATCTGCAAATGCCCTACTTGATTGTTACATGAGTTTCTCTCATCCATGCAACGCCCGTCATCCATCCCTATGCCTACAGTATTTTTAATCCTGCTGTTTACTATAATCACTACTGCTGTCTTTGTTACTCTGCTGCTGATATTTCACCACTGCTACTCGTTATAAAAGCTGTTACTGCGATAAACACTTGCGAGCAAGTCCGTTTCCAGTGCGGCTGAATTGACAACTCCACTGTTAAGGCTTTCAAGTATTCTTTGTCTCCCCTTGTGTCGAATTAATAAATTGGGCTTTACTTCCCGCGAAGACCGTTGCGATCCCCTATACTTGTGGGTCATCAAGACTATTTTACAGGCGCCGTTGCCGGGAGCATAGCTTTATTTGCAAGTTCACTTGGATTGATATTGTTCGCTGCAAATTCTCCATCATGGGTAAACCTCGCGATACTAAAGTCGCCATATTACCATCCACTACAAGAAAAGGTACAACTATGAGTACCTCTGCTGCTCTTGATTCACCATTTGTGATAGATAAACTTGTTTCACCACCACAAGCTTCACATGTTGGTACTTCTGCTAGATCTGAAAATTCCTCTTATAATTTTGATGATGCTTCTGCTATGCTTGATAATGATGGTTCGTTAGGATCTTTTCTAGATGCTACAATTGCTAGGTCTAGACAAATTGAAAGTACTGAAACTCCGAATGAAAATGTTGCTACACCTGTTAATTCACCTGAGTCTGTTGAATACTCTAGTGATGATCTTGATGAAGATTATTTAGAACTTGATGATGATTTTATTGATAAATGCAATGCTACTACTGATGCAAGAAAAAATAAAAAGTTGCTTGCACAACATACTGTTAGATATAAACTGTCTCCTGATCCTAAATTTGCCACATCTCCTATAAAAATTAAGGATAAGGATTATGATTTTTCTCTTGATTTATCTCATATATCTATTGTTCGAGAAAACACCTTTTTGTGAGTGCCGAAAAAGAAAGTCCTGTAGAACACATGATTGAGCTGTCTACTCTGAGTAGCTTGTTTTCTGATGATGTTAAGAAGCGTACTTATTTCGTTGCTAAAATTTTTCCTTTCTCATTAAATGATGATGCTAAAACTTGGTATAATAGTTTTCCACCTGATTCTATTAATAGTCCAAAGGAATTGCTTGATGTTTTCTTCCGGAAATACTTTCCTGCTAGTGCTCAACATATTGCTTTGCAGAAAATTTATAATTTTGACCAGGAAGATGGAGAGAAATTGCACGAGGCTTGGGCGAGATTTTGCTCTCTTATTAGAGCTCGGCCTGAACATGATTTGGAAAAGCATGATTTACTTGATATATTTTATAGTGGATTTACCATTGAGTCTAGGACATACCTGGATAGTTGTGCTGGTTGTGTTTTCAGGAAAAGAACTCCAGACGATCGTTGAAGAATTATTGGCTAGAATAGGCCGGAATCATGATGATTGGGCTACACACTGAACCAACCCCGACACCAATATTGAAGAAGAGGGGTATGATTAAATTAAATGATGAAGATATGAGGGAAGCCAAGAAATCTCTTAAAGAGAAGGGTATTAAATCCGAAGATGTGAAGAATTTACCCCCATAGAAGATTTATGTAAGATCACTCCCCTTCATCCATGATTGAGGTACACTCTCTTGAACGCTTTACTAGGGAAGATATTCCGTATTCAAAACCTCCTGCTCAATGCTTAGATGAGTTTGATAATTATATTGTTAAGCAAAATAATTTCAATATGAGAGTAGAGAACCATTTAATGGAAAATTCTCGAGGTATTGGCGAATTGCATGGTATAGTGGAGAGAACCTCCAATGATGTTAAGATGCTTGTTAAACATTTTCATATGATTCAAACTCAAATTGATCAACTCACTAAAGTGCAAAATGACTTGTTAAAAAATAATTCTAAAGAAAAACATGCTTATGAAGTAACAACTAGAGGCGGTGTTTCCACCCAGGATCCTCTATATCCTGAAGGGCATCCCAAAAGAGTTGAACAAGATTCTCAACGAACTGAAACTAGTGCTCCATCTAAGAAAAATAAAAAGAAACATAAAACTGTTGTAGAATCCTCTGAGCCTGTTAATGATCCTAATAGTATTTCTATTTCCGATGCCGAAACTAAAAGTGGTAATGAACATGATAAAGATAATGATAAGAATGATGCTTCTGATAAAGAAGAGGTTGAAGAAGAACCTGAAAAGCATGCTAAAAATAAAAATTATACTAAAGAAGATTTTATTGCTAAGAAACATGGTAATGAAAGAGAACCTTGGGTTCAAAATCAAATGCCTTTTCCTGCTAAGAAACTAAAATCAAAGGAAGAAGAACACTATAACAAATTCTGTGATTGGATGAAACCTTTATTCCTGCAAATCCCTTTGACTGATGCTATTAAATTACCTCCTTATTCAAATATATGAAAGATATTGTCTCTAATAAAAGGAAAATTCCTAATGAGGAGATTTCCACTATGCTTGCTAATTACTCTTTCAATGGCAAAGTTCCAAAGAAGCTTGGCGACCCAGGTATACCGACTATTCCTTGTTCTATTAAGAATAATTATGTTAGAACTGCTCTATGTGATTTGGGAGCGGGTGTTAGTGTTATGCCTTTCTCTCTTTACAAGAGACTTTATTTAGATAAGTTGATACCGACTGATATATCTTTGCAAATGGCTGATAAATCTACTGCTATTCCTGTTGGTATATGTGAGGATGTTCCTGTTCAAGTTACTAATAACCGCTTGATATTAACTGATTTTGTTGTGTTGGAAATGCCTCGAAGATGATAATATGTCTATTATTCTTGGGAGACCTTTTCTTAACACCGCAGGGGCTGTTATTGATTGCAATAAAGGAAAAGTTACTTTCAATGTCGATGACAAGGAGCATACCGTTTATTTTCCCAAGAGGATTGAGAAAGCATGTGGAGTTAATACAATTTCTAATGTGAGAACTATCGTAGTGGGAACCGATGTCTACGGGTGCTTCTATTCTTGTAGACAGTGTTGGGCCTCCAAGAGCGCGAGGTTTGTAGAACAGAGAACAAGTTTCCCTTAAGTGGATCACCCAAGGTTTATCGAACTCGGGGAGGAAGAGGTCAAAGATATCCCTCTCAAGCAACCCCGCAATCACGATACAAGAAGTCTCTTGTGTCCCCAACACACCTAATACACTTGTCGGATGTATAGGTGCACTAGTTCGGCGAAGAGATAGTGAAATACAAGTAATATGGATGTATATGAGTGGTAATAGCAATCTGAATAAAATATGGCAGCGAGTAAACATGCAACGTGAACGGTAAATAAACGGAGTTTCGATGCTTAGAAACAAGGCCTAGGGATCATACTTTCACTAGTGGACACTCTCAACATTGCAATCATAATTGAATATAAATATAAGCACTTCACTATGCTATTCCGAATTACTCTCCGGCAAGATAACGAACACTAATTCATCATGTAGGCAAACCTTAAAGATGTATTCCCAAGTACTAATAAACACCCCACGCTGTCACCGTGAGCATTCATAGGAGGTACTAACACA
>NC_061511.1:274183153-274200966 GCF_022539505.1 Lolium rigidum
GAGAACGCCGCCACATCGCGAAACTCCGTCTCGGGAGCCAGAAGTCTCCGTTCTCGCACTCCGCCGGGACGGGGAATTGGAGGAGATCATCACCATCATCACCGCCAACGCCTCTCCATCGACCAGCCATGTTTCCCCCATCCATGTGTGAGTAATTCCCCCGCTGTAGGCCGAAGGGGATGGTAGGGATTGGATGAGATTGGTCATGTAATAGCATAAGATTGTTAGGGCATAGTGCCTAGTGTCCGTAGATGGTACTTTTATGATATTGTTGCAACTTGTTATGCTTAATGCTTGTCACTAGGGCCCGAGTGCCATGATCTCAGATCTGAACATGTTATTGATTCATGAAGATATTCGTTGTTTATGATCTTACCTGCAAGTTGTATACACATGTCGCTGTCCGGAACCAATGGCCCCGAAGTGACAGAAATAGGGACAACCGGAGGGAATGGTAGCGACGTGAGGATCACATGTGTTCACGGAGTGTTAATGCTTTGCTCCGGTACTCTATCAAAAGTAGTACCTTAATATCCAGTAGTTTCCCTTGAGGCCCGGCTGCCACCGGCTGGTAGGACAAAAGATGTTGTGCAAGTTTCTCATTGCGAGCACGCACGACTATAATTGGAACACATGCCTATTGATTGATTAGTACTTGGATACCGTTTTATTATTATCTGCAAATGCCTGCTTGTGCCTACGATATTTTAATCCTCGCTGTTTACTAAAATCACTACTGCTGTCTCGTTACTCTGCTGCCGTTATTTCACTCACGCTACTTGCTATAAAGCTGTTACCTACTCGATAAACTCTTGCGAGCAAGTCTATTTCCAGTGCAGCTGAATTGACAACTCCGCTGTTAAGGCTTTCAAGTGTTCTTTGTCTCCCCTTGTGTCGAATCAATAAATTGGGTTTTACTTCCCTCGAAGACTGTTGCGATCCCCTATACTTGTGGGTCATCACACACCACAATTTCATAGAGACATCCAACTCAAATCATAACTCAGTGAATAAGTATTATGTAAAATATAGCCTAAGAGACCCACACGGTGCACACACTGTCACCTTTACACATGTGGGACAAGGAGTCTCCGGAGATCACATAAGTAAAATCCACTTGAATAGCATAACGACATCTAGATTACAAACTCATCATATGGATCTCAATCATGTAAAGCAGCTCATGAGATCATCATATGGATCTCAATCATGTAAAGAAACTCAACAATAAAGTAGAAGAATGGCCCTTCGCAGAGGGAAGCATGGATTACTATATTTGTGCTAGAGCTTTTTATTTTGAAAACAAGAAACAATTTTGTCAACGGTAGTAATAAAGCATATGTGTTATGTATAAGATATCCTATAAGTTGCAAGCCTCATGCATAGTATACAAATAGTGCTCGCACCTTGTCCTAATTAGCTTGGATTAACATGGATTATCATTGCATAACATATGTTTCAACCAAGTGTCACAAAGGGGTACCTCTATGCCGCCTGTACAAAGGTCTAAGGAGAAGGCTCGCATTGGATTTCTCGGTTTTGATTATTCTCAACTTAGACATCCATACCGGGACAACATAGACAACAGATAATGGACTCCTCTTTAATGCATAAGCATTCAACAACAATTAAAATTCTCATAAGAGATTGAGGATTAGTTGTCCACACTGAAACTTCCACCATGAATCATGGCTTTAGTTAGCGGCCCAATGTTCTTCTCTAACAGTATGCATACTCTAACCATTTGATCATGAAAATCGCTCTTACTTCAGACAAGACGAACATGCATAGAAACTCACATGATATTCAACAAAGGTAAAAGAGTTGATGGCGTCCCCAGAAACATGTTTACCGCTCAACAAGCAACTTATTAAGAAATAAGACACATAAGTACATATTCTTCACCACGATAGTTTTTAAGGCTATTTGTCCCATGAGCTATGTATTGCAAAGACAAAGAATAGAAATTTTAAAGGTAGCACTCAAGTAATTTACTTTGTAATGGCGGAGAAATACCATGTGGTAGGTAGGTATGATGGACACAAATGGCATAGTAATTGGCTCAAGGATTTGGATGCACGAGAAGAATTCCTCTCAATACAAGGCTAGGCTAGCAAGGTTGTTTGAAGCAAACTCAAGTATAAAAGGTGCAGCAAAGCTCACATATGAACATATTGTAACTATTATAAGACTTTACATTGTCTCCTTGTTGTTCAAACACCTCAAGCAGAAAATATCTAGACTCTAGATATCAATCATGCAAACCAAATTTTAACAAGCTCTATGTAGTTATTCATTAATGGGTACAAGGTACATGATGCAAGAGCTTAAACATGATCTATATGAGCACAAAAATTGCCAAGTATCACATTATTCAAGACATTATACCAATTACCACATGCAGCATTTTCTGTTTCCAACCAAATAACAATTAACGAAGCAGTTTCACCCTTCGCCATGAACATTAAAGATAAAGCGAAGAACACAATTGTTCATATGCAACAGCGGAGCATGTCTCTCTCCCACACAAGTATGAATTTATTCAGAGAATGAAAATAACAAAACGAAAATAAAAGCACACAGACGCTCCAAGTAAAGTGCATAAGATGTGACTGAATAAAAATATAGTTTCAAGAGAAATGACCTGATAATTTGTCGATGAAGAAGGGGATGCCCAAGGCATCCCCAAGCTTAGATTCTTGAGACTTCTTGAAATATGCAGGGATGAACCACGGGGGCATCCCCAAGCTTAGACTTTTCACTCTTCTTGATCATATTGTATCATCCTCCTCTCTTGACCCTTGAAAACTTCCTCCACACCAAACTCAAAACAAACTCATTAGAGGGTCAGTGCATAATCAAAAATTCACATGTTCAGAGGTGACACAATCATTATTAACACTTCTGTACATTGCACAAAGCTACTGGAAGGTAATGGAACAAAGAAATCCATCCAACAGAGTGAAAGAGGCAATGCGAAATAAAAGGCAAAATCTGTCAAAACAGAACAGTCCGTAAAGATAAATTTTAAAGAGGCACCAGACTTGCTCAGACGAAAATTCCCAAATTGAATGAAAGTTGCGTACATATCTGAGGATCACTCCCGTAAATTGGCAGATTTTTCTGAGTTACCTACAGAGAATCATACCCAAATTCGTGACAAGCAAGAAATCTGTTTCTGCGCAGTAATCCAAATCTAGTATCAACCTTACTATCAAAGACTTTACTTGGCACAACAATGCAATAAAATAAAGATAAGGAGAGGTTGCTACATTAGTAACAACTTCCAAGACACAAATATAAAACAAAATTGCTGTAGTAAAATAAACACATGGGTTATCTCCCAAGAAGTGCTTTCTTTATAGCCTTTAAGATGGGCTCAGCAGTTTTAATGATGCACTCCCAAGAAATAAGAGTTGAAGCAAAAGAGAGCATCAAGAAGCAAATTCAAAACAAATTTAAGCCTAACATGCTTCCTATGCATAGGAATCTTGTAAATAAACAAATTCATGAAGCATAATGCAACAAGCATAGAAAGGCAACACAAGCACAATTTCAAGATTTTCAGCATATAGAGAGGTGTTTTAGTAACATGAAAACTTCTACAACCATATTTTCCTCTCTCATAATAACTTTCAGTAGCATCATGAACAAATTCAACAATATAACTATCACATAAATCATTCTTATCATGAGTCTCATGCATAAAATTATTACTCTCCACATAAGCATAATCAATTTTATTAGTAATAGTGGGAGAAAATTCAACAAAGTAGCTATCATTATTATTCTCATCATCAAATATAGGAGGCATATTGTAATCATAATTAAACTTATCCTCCATAGTAGGCGGCACCAAAAGACCATTATCATTATAATCGTCATAAATAGGAGGCATATCATAATCAGCATAAACTTTCTCCTCAATACCCGGAGTGCTAAAGAGATCATTTTCATCAAAACCGACCTCTCCAAGCTTAGAATTTTCTATATCATTATCAACAATGGTGTTCAAAGCGCTCATACTAATATTACTACCAGCATGCAAATAAGATTCCATAGGTTTTTTAATTTTCGCATTAAACCATTCATGTCTTAACTCAGGAAATAGAATAAGAAGCTCATTGTTGTCCATTATGCCTTACTAGTGTAAAACAAGAAACAAAAAGATGCAATTGCAGGATCTAAAGGAAATAGCTTCGAGCACACACACAATGGCGCTAGAAAAGTACTTTTACCTGGGACCGGAGTATGAGTGCCTTTTACCTTTCCTCCCCGGCAACGGCGCCAGAAAAGTGCTTGATGTCTACGGGTGCTTCTATTCTTGTAGACAGTGTTGGGCCTCCAAGAGCAGAGGTTTGTAGAATAGCAGCAAGTTTACCATAAGTGGATCACCCAAGGTTTATCGAACTCAGGGAGGAAGAGGTCAAAGATATCCCTCTCAAGCAACTCGCAATCACGATACAAGAAGTCTCTTGTGTCCCCAACACACCTAATACACTTGTCAGATGTATAGGTGCACTAGTTCGGCGAAGAGATAGTGAAATACAAGTAATATGGATGTATATGAGTGGTAATAACAATCTGAATAAAATATGGCAGCGAGTAAACATGCAACGAACGATAAATAAACGGAGTTTCGATGCTTAGAAACAAGGCCTAGGGATCATACTTTCACTAGTGGACACTCTCAACATTGCAATCATAATTGAATATAAATATAAGCACTTCACTATGCTATTCTGAATTACTCTACGGCAAGATAACGAACACTAATTCATCATGTAGGCAAACCTTAAAGATGTATTCCCAAGTACTAATAAACACCCCACGCCATCACTCGTGAGCATTCATAGGAGGTACTAACACACCACAATTTCATAGAGACATCCAACTCAAATCATAACTCGGTGAATAAGTATTCTGTGAAATATAGCCTAAGAGACCCACACGGTGCACACACTCGTCACCTTTACACACGTGGGACAAGGAGTCTCCGGAGATCACATAAGTAAAATCCACTTGAATAGCATAACGACATCTAGATTACAAACTCATCATATGGATCTCAATCATGTAAAGCAGCTCATGAGATCATTGTATTGAAGTACATGGGAAGAGAGATTAACCACATAGCTACCGGTACAGCCCTTAGCCTCGATGGAGAACTACTCCCTCCTCGTGGGAGACAGCAGCATTGATGGAGATGGCGGTGGTGTCGATGGAGGAGCCTTCCGGGGGCACTTCCCCGTCCTGGCGGCGTGCCGGAACAGAGACTCCTGTCCCCCAGATCTTGGCTTCGCGATGGCGGCGGCTCTGGAAGGTTTCTCGTACCGTGGCTTTTCCGTATCGATGTTTTAGGTCAGGGACCTTTAAATAGGCGAAGAGGCGGAGTCGGAAAGCTGACGGGGTGGTGACACAATAGGGGGGCGCGGCCCAGGCCCTGGCCGCGCCGCCCTAGCGTCTGGTGGCCCTATGGCGCCCCTCTGGTTGCTCTCGGGTGTTCTGGAAGCTTCGTGGAATTCTAAGATGCTGGGCGTTGATTTCGTCCGATTCCGAGAATATTTCCTTACTAGGATTTCTGAAACCAAAAACAGCAGAAAACAGAAACTGGCCCTTCGGCATCTCGTCAATAGGTTAGTTCCGGAAAATGCATAAGAATGACATATAATGTGTATAAAACATGTGAGTATCATCATAAAAGTAGCATGGAACATAAGAAATTATAGATACGTTTGAGACGTATCAGGAACTATTGATTGTCCTATATATATATGAGCCTAAGCAAGGACATCAAAATATTATGATTGGATCCATATCAATACAATATAAGGTAACATGATTGATTTGAGGTTTATTTCTTCTTATGTTATGTAGAATTTATTTGGTGGCAAGACTTGATCAACCTTGTTAACAAATTCATTTTATATGCATAGAGGAGCTAAACAACATTTCTTTCTTCCTCCACTTGTTTTACTTGCTGTAGCACTTTTGTTTTGCAAAGTTCTTTAGTTGATTAGAGATTTCAAAAATCTTTTTCTGCCCAGTAATAATAATTTTGACACCCAGAAATGTGCATTTTTCAAAAAAATTCAAAAATTCACAAAAATTATACCGTTGGTCTTATTTTTCGAAGAGGCACCTGGGAGCACCTGGGGATGACCAGTGGGGCACCCCAGGGTGGCACCCCACAGGCCGGCGCGGCCAGCAAGGGGGGCGCGCCACCCTGTTGTGTGGGGCCCTCCTTGCCCCACCACTTCATCTCTTTCTCCCATCTCATTCTCTCTCCCGAAAAAACTCGCACCAGCTTTCTCTCACTCGCGTTTCTGCTCAAGAGCTCAAGATTTCTCGATCTCTTTGCTCAGCCCAGATTTCTGTCTGAAATTTGGCACATTTGCTCTCCGAAAAGGAAGATGGATAATTGTAACTTTGGAGAAGTGTTTGAAAGAGAGACGACAAGCACGGGGAGGCCTTCTAGGACCGCCACCCGATTCAGGCGATCCTATAATGAGGATGTCATCGCACCGAGCTTCGAACCCGAAGAGGACAATGGAGTCCCTAACGCTTCATCTTTCCCATGTTATAACTTTTTGAGTAATGCAGGGTTGCTGGATGATTTCTTGACCCTCGTCTGTAAGGCGGGCTTAACCACCTACATGGGAGATGAGAGGGAGCAATACCACATGCTCACTAAAATCTTTGTGGAGAGCTTTAAGTTCAACAACAAGCACTATCACCCGACAGTTGCATTCATGATCTATGGTAATCCTATTACTATGAAGTTGGAGGATTTTTGTACTGCATTGGATATTGCCCCTGTAGGTACATCAAAGAAGATCGAGGACAACCCCAAGGCTTTGCTGGAGCTCTATCGAGAAATCACCAATGATGATTGCCGCACCATTCAGTGTGGCAAGATAAGAAACATTCAACTCCCCGCCATTAAGTATTTTGCTTATTACCTTGCTACTAGCATTCTTGGTAGGGAGAACACTAGTAATATTTCTAGTTATCATCTTGCTTTCTTGATTGCTGCACTCACTGGAGAGACACCTTATCATCTTGATGCTCTTGTTGCTCGCCGCTTGTCTAACAAGGGGCCTATTTTTGGAGGAATTATTGCATCGCGCATTTTAGCATATCTAGATCTTCCTCTTGACCCTACTGATGTGAAATTAACTCCTATAAGGCTTGATATTGCTGCTATGAAGAGTCATCAATTTGTTACATCTGACTCTAGTTTAGATAATATGGTCTATAGAATGTTGTTTGCTGACGGGGATGAGAGGGAAATCCTTTTGCCGCAGCCAGATTTGTTTAGTGTTGACAGGAAACCATGGTCGCGCTCTAAATAGGAGGTGGATGAGCAACTGAAGATATAGGGCTTCCACCAGCAGCATGACTCCGAGGACACCGAGCCCTCCTACGACTACACCGTCACGTATCCTGGTGCTTCTTCCAGCACATACCCGGAACATGATCCATCTTCGTCGTACTACGGAGGTGCTACTTCATGGGCACCATGGGATTGATCTCCACTTAGGCCAAAAGCCTAAGCTTGGGGGGAGGTATACCGACATCACTCATTCTTTGCATATTATGGTTGCTGGATACTTGTATATACTTGTTTAGTTTCTTGAAGTGGTTTTCTAATAAGAGGAAGATGATATTTGGGGAAGTGCTGACTGAAAACAGATTCTGGACAGATACCAAAAAAATTCTCAAAAACAGCCAGAACGTTATTTTGCTAAGACAATTTTTGTGCATGTTCCCCAGGTTGTTATCTAACTTTCATTAGTTGAACACTTTTCTAGCTCAGCAGCAGAAGAATTTCTTAAAAATCGAAAACTGTACTGCTGTCAAGTTTGACGAATTCCTGCTGCTTTGTGTTTATGTGACTCTTTTAGTTTTCATTCTCTTGTTGTTGCTTTGTTTCTTTCCTAAAACACAAAAAGACCAAAAATATTTCTGTTGTTTCTCTTTACCATTTGTTTATTTTGGTTTCTTGCTTTATTTTCTATCGTTGGTTTGCTATAAGAAAACCCAAAAAGATTTTGCTTTGTTTGCTTGTTTCCTTTTGTTCTTGTTTCCAATTCGAAAACACCAAAAATATTTGTTGTTCTTCTTTGGTTTTGTAAAGTTCATTTTGGAGTTCAATGGTCTTCGGTGGCTGGAGCGTGGTTTTCATTCCATATTATTCAAGCTACACAAGTGAAAGGCAATAATGACGATCTACGACAATTCGACTGTGGTGAGAGGCTGGTATGAACTCTATTTGTTTTCATTTTTGTACATATACTCATCCATGTGAGCATGCTTAGTTGGTTCATGTGAGGTATATGTCATTTAAGAAAGTCTAGTAGTTCATGATCTCTCATGCTTAGCTCCAATTTACTAATATATGTACCATGTCATAAATATTTGCTTGCATTGCTTTATTCATAGATAGGTATGACATTGTGGTATCCTCCTCTGAATAATTCGCTTGAATCAACTTGGCACATGCTCACGCATGCATATGACTGAACAAAAAGTCAATTAAGCCTCGATGATTTACTTTACCTCAGAGTTCTTGTATCACTTTTATGCCTCCGTTAATTTATTTTGTCGCAAGCATGATTATGACGATTCATCGCTCTCTTGATTGTCGCTTCCCAATCTATTGCTAGCCTTCACTTGTACTGAGCGGGAACGCTGCTCGTGCTTCCAAACCCCTGAAAACCAAGTTATTCCAGAGTGTCCACCATAAATACCTATGCATGGCATTTCAAACCATTCCAAGTAAATTCTCATGTGCTACCTTTAAACCTTCAAAATACTTCCAATTTGTGTTGATGTTTTATAGCTCATGAGGAAATATGTGGTGTTTATCTTTCAATCTTGTCATTTACTCCTGACAGACTTTCATAATGGACTAGTGGCACATCCGCTTATCCAATAATTTTGCAAAAAGAGCTGGCAACGGGGTTCCCAGCCCCAATTAATCAACTTTCATTAATAATTCTCTTCACATGTTTTGCCCTGATTTATCAGTAAGCAACTTAAATTGCAAATAGATACTCCTCCATGGTATGAGATTGTTGGAAGGCACCCGATGATTCGGTTAGCCATGGCTTGTGTAAGCAAAGGTTGGGGGGAGTGTCATCCATAATAAAACTAAAGTACGTGTGTAAACAAAAGAGAAGAGGGATGATTTACTTTGCTGGTAGAGATAACGTCCTTCATGGGAGCCGCTCTTGAAAGTCTGGTTGACGAGGTAGTTAGAGTACCCACTATCATTCGTTGACAACAACAAACACCTCTCAAAATAATTTTACTCCTGTTTTACAAATGAAAAGCTCTAGCACATGTTAATCCCTACTTCCCTCGGCGAAGGGTCAATCTTTTACTTTTACATTGAGTCTCCATCCTTGAGCACCTTCTTGAGAGCACAACTGTCATTCTTAGTATAATATGTTGTTGGAGATATGCCCAAGAGGCAATAATAAAATGGTTATTATAATATATCTTTGTGTTTATGATAATGTTTACATACCATGCTATAATTGTATTAACCGAAACATTGATACATGTGTGTTATGTGAACAACAAGGAGCCCCTAGTAAGCCTCTTTATAACTAGCTTGTTGATTAATAGATGATCATAGTTTCATGATCATGAACATTGGATGTTATTAATAACAAGGTTATGTCATTATGTGAATGATGTAATGGACACACCCAATTAAGCGTAGCATATGATCACGTCATTTAGTTCTATTTGCTATAAGCTTTCGATACATAGTTACCTAGTCCTTTCAACCATGAGATCATGTAAATCACTTATGACGGAAGGGTACTTTGATTACATCAAATGCCACTGCGTAAATGGGTGGTTATAAAGGTGGGATTAGGTATCCGGAAAGTATGAGTTGAGGCATATGGATCAACAGTGGGATTTGTCCATCCCGATGACGGATAGATATACTCTGGGCCCTCTCAGTGCAATGTCGTCTAATAGCTTGCAAGCATATGAATGGTTCATAAGAGACCACATACCACGGTACGAGTAAAGAGTACTTGTCATGAGACGAGGTTGAACGAGGTATAGAGATACCGATGATCAAACCTCTGGACAAGTAAAATATCGCGTGACAAAGGGAATCGGTATCGTATGTGAATGGTTCAGTCGATCACTAAAGTCATCGTTCAATATGTGGGAGCCATTATGGATCTCCAGATCCCGCTATTGGTTATTGGTCAAAGAGAGGTCTCAACCATGTCTGCATAGTTCGCGAACCGTAGGGTGACACACTTAAGGTTTGATGTCGTTTAAGTAGAAATGGAATATGGAATGGAGTTCAAAGTTTTGTTCGGAGTCTCGGATGGGATCCAGGACATCACGAGGAGGTCCGGAATGGTCCGGAGAATAAGATTCATATATAGGAAGTCATATTCCAAGTTTGGAAATGATCCGGTGCATTTATGGCAGGTTCTAGAAGGTTCTAGAAAAGTCCGGAAGAAATCATCATGGAAAGTGGAGTCCCGGAGGGACTCCACCTTGCATGGCCAGCCAAACCCTAAGGGGTGGAGTCCCGGGTGGACTCCACCATAGGTGGCCGGCCACCCCACCTAAGGGAAAGGTGGGAGTCCCACCTTGGGTAGGACTTCCCCCTTGAGTAGGTTTCCCACCTATGGGAGGTTTTGTTGTTGGGGTCTTATTCGAAGACTTGGACTACAACTCTTGGGGATTTCCACCTATATAATGAGGAGGAGAGGGAGGGGGCAGCCACTCTTGGCCGCACCACCTAGGGCTGCCCATGGCCGGCGCCCTAGCCACCCCCTCTCCCCAAACCCTAGCCTCTCCTCCTCCACATAATACTCCCGCAGCGCATAGGCGAAGCCCTGCCGGAGTTCTCCACCACCACCGCCACCACGCCGTCGTGCTGCCGGATTCCGAGGAGGATCTACTACTTCCGCTGCCCGCTGGAACGGGGAGAAGGACGTCGTCATCAACACCAAACGTGTGACCGAGTACGGAGGTGCTGCCCGATTGTGGCACCGTCAAGATCTTCTACGCGCTTTTGAAAGCGGTAAGTGATCGTCTACCGCAGCAACGAGAGCCTCCTCTTGTAGGCTTTGGAAATCTTCAAGGGTTAGTCTCGTTCATCTCCTCGTTGCTCCCATCTTCTAGATTGCATCTTGGCTTGGATTGCGTTCTCGCGGTAGGAAATTTTTGTTTTCTATGCTACGAATCCCATCAGTGGTATCAGAGCCGTGTCTATGCATAGATGGTTGCACGAGTAGAACACAATTGTTTTGTGGGCGTTTATGCTTTGTTGTCTTTAGTTCGAGTACTTTGCATCTTTGTGGCATGGTGGGATGAAGCGGCTCGGGCTAACTTTACATGACCGCGTTCATGAGACTTGCTCCACGTTCGACATGCAACTTGTATTGCATAAGTGGCTTTGCGGGTGTCTGTCTCTCCCACCATAGTGAAGATTCAATTTACTCTTTCTATTGACAACACTAGTATCACCGTTGTGGTTCATGTTCGTAGGTAGATTGGATCTTACTCGAAAACCCTAAACCACGTAAAATATGCAAACCAAATTAGAGACGTCTAACTTGTTTTTGCAGGGTTTGGTGATGTGATATGGCCATGATGTGATGATGAATATGTATGAGATGATCATTATTGTATTGTGGCAACCGGCAGGAGCCTTATGGTTGTCTTTAAAATTTCATGTTGAGTAGTATTTCAAAGTAGTTGTAATAGTTGCAACATGAAGTGAACAACCATGAAAACGGCGTCATGGACCTTGACGCTATGCCGACGATGATGGAGATCATACCCGTTGATGATGGAGATCATGTCCGTGCTTTGGAGATGAAGATCGAAGGCGCAAAGACTAAAGAGCCATATCATATCACATATGAAATGCATGTGATGTTAATCCTTTATGCATCTTATTTTGCTTAGATCGCGACGGTAGCATTATAATATGATCCCTCACATTAATATCAAGATAATAAAGTGTTCTCCCCTCGTATGCACCGTTGCACGATTCGTCGTTTTGAAGCATCTCGTGATGATCGGATGTGATAGACTCAACGTTCACATACAACGGGTGTAAGCCATGTTGCACACGCGGAATACTTGGGTTTGCTTGACGAGCCTAGCATGTACAGACATGGCCTCGGGACAACGGAAACCGAAAGGTTGAACACGAGTCATATGGATGATATGATCAACATGTTGATGTTCACTATTGAAGCTACATCATCTCACGTGATGATCGGTTTTGGTGTAGTGGATTTGGATCGTGTACCACTTAACAACTATGAGGGATGTTGTATTAAGTGGGAGTACATTAGTAATTAGATTAAAACATGAACTAATTATCATAAACATAGTCTGAGTAGTATTTTGAATTAATTTTGTAGTATTGGCATCCGTTTTCTACCATGCGCTAGTCTTGTAATTGAGATTGAAATACTGTTAAAATCTGACAAGAAACTTTACGGACTGGTACCGTATTGTTAAAGAATCAAGAATTGATTAAGTCCTATTGCAAACTTTTAGTAAACCTCACATTTTTTATTCAAAGAGCTGTGGTTTCAATTAGTACCTAAAGTTATCTTGTCTCCGTGAAACTTGAAGTTCAAATCTGTTTGAAAAGTAAGGAGCTGAAAATTTAGTTTTCAGAAATAATCAAGGTATGAGATATATGAGATATCTAAGACCTTATTACAAGATAATAGAATATAATTTGGTGAGACTACATAAACTCATAAGTTTTATGGGAATGTACGAAGGTTGAAGACGCAAGGCGTCACAATCCTCCAACTATTGGGGCACTGACAATATTCACATATCCATGAAGTGATCATCCTTAGTATGCATCGTTGCTAAGACGCGTTGTTTCGAAGCATCACGTGATGATCGGGTGTTATAGATTCTACGTGTGCTTACAACGGATGCAAGCTAGATTTGCACATGCGAATACTAAGGTTAAACTTTATGAGCCTAGCATGTACAGACATGGTCTCAGAAAGTCGTCATGATAGAATGGATAAAATTATGAGTGAAATTGTTCATCATATTACAAGGTTACTAATAGTGAAATCCAGAACACTTGTCATATTGTTATCACCAGAATTTGACCGGATCAGAGGTGGGCCGCGATCAAGATGGGCTTGAAGATTATATACGGAAGAAATACGTGAATCGGCCTTATATGCAAAGTTTGGGCTAGTTTGCCCTTGTATCTGTAACATAGTAGATCGTGTCTTAATTTAGAAGTTAAGAGTTTTACCCGTGCACGGTTAGGTGCACGCTTGAATTAGAAAGTCCCCCGGACTATAAATATGTATCTAGGGTTTATGGAATAAACAACAACCAACGTTCAACACAACCAATCTCGGCGCATCGCCAACTCCCCCGTCTCGAGGGTTTCTTCCGGGTAAGCACCATGCTGCCTAGATCGCATCGTGCGATCTAGGCAGCACACGCATTTATTCGTCTCCCATGCGTTGCTCGTTCTGAAGCCTTTTTGATGGCGAGCAACGTAGTTATCTTAGATGTTTTAGGGTTTGCATTGTTCTTCGTATCATATGCTATCGTCGTGCAACCCTTAGGCATCTAGCCGCCCTTACGCCTGTCACGGGTGTAAGGGCGGCACCCCGCTTGTTCATTATTTAGTAGATCCGATCCGTTATGATTGCTCCTTGTTCTTCAAGGATTAGTTTAATATCTCGCATCGTTAGGCCTTACAAAGGGTTGGAGGATCCAGCGGCGTGTAGGGTGTAGTTTGCTAGCCCTAGACGGGACGTTCCGAGGATCAACCTCGTGTTGGTTTTTAGGCCCTCGTCTAGGATCGCCTTACGATCACCGTACGCGAGCGCGAGGCCCAATCACGAGTAGGATGTTCCGATTGTGCGGTGAAAACCCCGGATCGTAGTAGGTCGCTTCGGCTTTATTTTGATCAAGCAGGACCACCATCCGATCGTACACCTCGTACGTATCATGGGTGGATCGGCTCTTTGAGCCGATTCACGGGACAACCCGAGAGCCGATCGAGGCTCGTATTTAACGTTTACGTGTATGCCATGCGAGGAAACTAAGCGAGGCATCATCCAACACCTTCCCGACCAGGTATAGGTCAGGTGGCACGCCCTTGCGACAGCATCGGACGTGTGACCGGAAGGCTTTGCGGGCCGTCGCTCGGAGGGACCGGGGCCAGCCGCGATCTCGGGAGATTCCCGGCTCTACGGTGTTGCCCGTCGCTGCCCGCCGGTGGGTTTCGACCGCAACACATTTCGGCACGCCCGGTGGGACAATCTTCGACATCCACCGCATCGCCATCTACATCTGAGATGGCGGAAGGCACTCCGGTCAAGTACGAGGATCTGACTGACGAGCTCAAGAAAAAGCATGACGAGATCAAAGCAGTCCTCGAAGCCGACCTCATCGGCTCTTTCCACAGAACCCGCTCCCATGGCATCAGGTGGAAGGGGTTCTCACCTGAAGGCGCGCTCGATGGAGTGGACCTGTCCTCCCCGTCAGAAGAACGCACCAGGTCGCTGCGACAGGAGATCAACTTCATGGTGGCTCATTCGCTGCACCACCACTCTGAGAGCCTGGTGAACGCTTTGGGGCGTGTCGCTCTGCGTGTGATCCAGGAAATCACGAGCCATCAGTATTCTCCCTCAGGACCAGCTCTGGGGACGTACCAAGGAGAGATGCCACTCCAGTCCCGTCCGCCGCTGCCGTTCGCGTTGGCGACACCAGGAGTGCCGATTTCACCGGCATCCGCCGTTAACATGGTGGAGCGCACTTACCCTGGAGGGTGCCCGCCAAGATCTTCGTTCGACATCAACATGATAGGGCTCGGGCACCACCGTGGTGAGGACAGAGACGAGGGCAGCTGCTCTCACAGCGAAGACCAGGAGGAAGCTGTTCCACGCGATCGGCCCCGACACCTCCAAAAAATCCTGGTTACAATCAAGATGAAGGCCGATTCCAGCGTTCGGCCCGCATTACCCGTACCACACGCTCTCCCTTTATTTGGTGTCGACCTCACAGGGGACGGAAAGCTAGGATATGGGTTTACATCGGCTGATGAACTAGAGGAAATCGACATCGGTCCTGGGGATAAGCCGCGACCAACCTTTATCAGCAAGAAGTTAGATCCACATCTTAGGGGTCAGATGATAGCTCTGCTAAAAGAATACCCAGATTGCTTTGCATGGGATTACACAGAGATGCCTGGGTTGGACAGGAGCATCATTGAACATCGGCTTCCCCTTAAGAAAGGGTTTCGGTCGTTCCAGCAACGAGCACATCAGATGAAGGCCGAAATTCTGGAAGAGGTCAAGAAAGAGATCGAGAAGATGTTGGCCGCCGGGTTCATCGGGCCATGCAGGTATGCTGAATGGATCTCCAGTATCGTTCCTGTAGAAAAGAAAGACGGCCGGTGGCGTGTGGCCATCGATTTCCGAGATCTTAACAGAGCCACTCCAAAAAATGAGTATCCGATGCCTGTGGCAGAAACATTGATCAATGCAGCTGCTGGCCACAAGGTGTTAAGCTTCATGGATGGCAACGCCGGCTATAACTAGATCTTCATGGCTCCAGAAGATATACACAAGACCGCATTCAGAGTGCCAGGGGCAGTAGGCTTGTTTGAATATGTGGTCATGACCTTTGGTTTGAAGAATGCTGGTGCAACGTATCAAAGAGCCATGAATTATATATTTCACGATCTGATCGGCAAGTTGGTAGAAATCTACATCGATGACGTGGTAGTCAAGTCTGTCTCCATGGAGGGACACTTGGGTGATTTGCGACGCGTCCTAGACCGAACTCGGAAGTTCGGACTGAGAATGAATCCAAAGAAGTGTGCCTTTGGTGTGACGGCCGGTCAGTTCCTAGGATTTCTGGTTTGATGAACGAGGAATTGAGATCGGCCTGAAAAGTCAGGAGGCAGTGCGTACCATGCAGCCGCCCACCACGAAGAAAGAGCTCCAACGTCTTATCGGCAAGATCAACTTCGTCCGCCGATTCATCTCTAACCTGTCGGGACGAATCGAGCCGTTCATGGCGCTGGTGAAGATTAAATCCGATGACGAGTTTCACCGGGGGCGAACAGCAGGGCGTTTGACGAGATTAAGCGGTATCCGACAACGCCGCTCGTGCTAGTCCCACCCCAACAAGACAGGCCGTTCTATATCTACTTGTCGAGAGCTGACACATCCATCGCTTCGGTGGTGGTGCAACTTTATGAGGGTGTTGAAAAGGTCGTCTTCTACCTCGGCGTAAGGATGTTGGACGCGGAGACAAGGTATCCTGAGGTCGAGAAGCTTTGCCTTTGCCTGTTCTTCACCTGCACCAAGCTCCACCACATCCTTTTGACGGCAGAAATCATCGTCATCTGCAAGTCGGACGTTGTCAAGCACATGCTGTCGGCCCCCGTTTTGAAAGGCCGGCTTGGTAAGTGGATGTTCGCGCTGACGGAGTTCGACCTTCGGTATCAGCCTGCGAAAGCAGTCAAGGGACAAGCGTTGGCCGATCTTATAGCCGAGCGGATTAACACTAATATAGCGGCACTATCTGTACGTGCGTGGGCTATGTTCTTCGATGGATCGGCTTGTGACGATGGTTGTGGCATCGACATCCTGCTCGTGTCGCCTCGGGGGGCAACATATTGTTTCGCCATCAGGCTAGCTGCACCTTGCACCAACAATGTTGCTGAATATGAGGCAGTGCGCAAGGGGATGGAGTTGCTGTTGGAAGCCGGGTGATGACCCACAAGTATAGGGGATCGCAACAGTCTTCGAGGGAAGTATTACCCAATTTATTGATTCGACACAAGGGGAGACAAAGAATACTTGGAAGCCTTAACAACGGAGTTGTCAATTCAGTTGCACCTGGAAACAGACTTGCTCGCAAGAGTTTATCGAGTAGTAACAGCTTTATAGCGATAGCGAGTAGTGAAATAACAGCGAGCAGAGTAACAAAGACAGCGAGTAGTGATTTTAGTAAACGAGCAGGATTAAAATACCGTAGGCACGGGGACGGATGACGGGCGTTGCATGGATGAGAGAAACTCATGTAACAATCATAGCAGGGCATTTGCAGATAATAATAAAACGGTGTCCAAGTACTAATCAATCAATAGGCATGTGTTCCAATTATAGTCGTACGTGCTCGCAATGAGAAACTTGCACAACATCTTTTGTCCTACCAGCACGGTGTGCAGCCGGGCCTCAAGGGAAACTATCTTGGATATTAAGGTACTCCTTTTAATAGAGTACCGGAGCAAAGCATTAACACTCCGTGAACACATGTGATCCTCACATCACTACCATTCCCTCCGGTTGTCCCGATTTGTCACTTCGGGGCCATTGGTTCCGGACAACGACATGTGTATACAACTTATAGGTAAGACCATAAACAATGAATATCATGATGAAACAATAACATGTTCAGATCTGAGATCATGGCACTCGGGCCCTAGTGACAAGCATTAAGCATAACAAGTTGCAACAATATCATAAAAGTACCATCTACGGACACTAGGCACTATGCCCTAACAATCTTATGCTATTACATGACCAATCTCATCCAATCCCTACCATCCCCTTCGCCTACAGCGGGGGAATTACTCACACATGGATGGGGAAACATGGCTGGTTGATGTAGAGGCGTTGGCGGTGATGGCGGTGATGATCTCCTCCAATTCCCCGTCCCGGCGGAGTGCCAGAACGGAGACTTCGGCTCCCGCGACGGAGTTTCGCGATGTGGCGGCGTTCGGAGGGTTTCTCGCGACT
>NC_061511.1:274201066-274327662 GCF_022539505.1 Lolium rigidum
GTGGAGCTTTTCGGAGACTCGAAGTTGGTGATCTCTCAACTCACGGAAGAATACAAGTGCGAGAGTGAATCACTTTTCCCATATTGGGTGGAGTGTCGTGAGCTGATGACACATTTTCGGTACATCAATTTCAATTGGGTCCCAAGGTCTCAGAATACCGACGCCAATGATCTCGCACAGATGGCGTCAGGATACAAGGACATACCTGACGGGTCGAAGTTCAGGTGCAGTTCCTGGAACAGGACGATTGGAGAACCGATATCTTCAATTACTTGAAGGATTCGGCTCGGGGGGCACCTAAAAGGATAAGATACAAGGCTATGAAATATGTCCTCATAGGAGATGACATGTTCTACAGGACGTTGGAAGGGTTACTACTTAAGTGCCTGGGACCAACTGAGTCTAATCGGCTCTTACATGAGGTGCATGAAGGTGCCTGTGGAACTCACCAATCGGCCCATAAGATGAAGTGGTTAATTAGGCGATCAGGGTTTTATTGGCCTACCATGCTGGAAGACTGCTTCAACTACTATAAGGGATGCCAAGCGTGTCAGATGTTCGGGAAAATCCAGATGGTACCCGCGTCAGCAATGAACCCTATCATCAAACCTTGGCCATTTCGAGGTTGGGGCATGGATATGATCGGCAAGATACATCCTCCGTCAAGCAAAAACCACGAGTGGATTCTGGCTATTACAGATTATTTCACCAAATGGGTGGAGGCCGTACCCAAGAAGAAAGTAAAATTGGAGGATGTTATCCAATTTGTCAAAGAACATGTCATTCATAGGTTCGGGATTCCCCAAACCATCACGACCGATGGAGGTTCGGTCTTTGTCTCTAAAGAATTCAGAAAGTTCTGTGATGACATGGGGATTAAGCTAATCCGATCGTCTCCATACTACGCTCAAGCCAACGGGCAAGCTGAAGCATCCAATCAAAGCCTGATCAAGCTGATTAAGAGGAAGATCGAGGAGAACCCCAGGGTGTGGCATGAGACGTTATCAGAGGCTTTGTGGGCTTATCGCATGTCATGCCATGGAGCTATAAAGACTTCGCCGTACCAGCTTGTCTATGGGCAGGAGGCCGTATTACCTTGGGAGATTACGGTTGGGTCAAGACGTGTCACGTTTCAGAATGACCTGACACCTGAGGAATATGCAACCCTGATGAGTGACACTATTGAGGATGCAACGGAACATAGACTTTGGTCGTTAGAGAAGATTAAAGAGAACAAAGCCAGAGTAGCTCGGGCATACAATAAAAAGGTAAGACCAAAGGAGTTTCAAGTTGGCGATCTAGTATGGGAAGCCGTGTTGCCACTAGGAACCAGGGATAAAGCATACGGCAAATGGTCTCCTAATTGGCACGGTCCTTACAAAGTCATCCAGGTTCTGAAGGGCAATGCCTACATGCTTGAACAGTTGGATGGTGTGAAGTTCCCAGTGGCCGTCAATGGCCAACATCTCAAGAAGTATTTTCCAAGCATGTGGGAGGATGGGCAGTGAGATATGGAGGTCGATTTTGACTCGGCCAGTAAAAAAAAAACCCATAGCCGATGTACAGACATCGACTTCAGTATACAAGCATGAAGGGACAACAGTACGCATACAGCCGATGCATGGGCATCGACTTCAGAGTAATGAAAGCCGATGCATTGTCATCGACTCTAGAGGGGTGAGCTCAATCATAATATTTGGGATAAGTCATCCTAGTGGTTGTTGAGGAATCCAATCTGCACGTTTGAGGTGGTTTGGACGGAAACTAGACCTGTTGGACCGTGTGGATAGGCAACGGCTTGGCCTCGAATCGCGGTTATAGTGCAAGCCGATGCCCTGTCATCGGTTCTTTGTACCGCGACTTCGTTTCGACAATCGGCAAAGTCGACAAGAAGATAAGACTAATTGGAGAATACTCCCTTCATTAATAGCGGGATTTCTTACAAAGAAGGAGCCGATTGCTCGGGGAAGAAAGAACAAAAGCCGACTACTACTACTAGTCCCTAATCTAAGGGCCGTTGCTGCCCTCGTCGCCGTCGGCCACCGCCGCCGGCGCAGCCGCCGATAGGCTCCTCATCGCTGCTCCCGTAGCCTTCTACGGGAGCCTCGTCTTCCTCATCGTCGTCATCGCTGCCGTCGTCCCACCAGGCGCGGAGGCGCTTCGCCGGTGGGTAACCTTCGAGGGAGTCGTCGTCGTCATCCTCCATCTCTTCCTCGGAGGAGGTGTAGTCGTCCCAGGAGAAGCAGTCGTCCTCACTCTCCGCCTCCTCCTCCCCGTCGAGGAGGAATCGGAGGTCGTCCTCTCCGTCGGTCAAGGATTTGTCATCCTCGGACTAGATGGAGGAATCGTGCTCCTCCTTGTCCCACGTCGTTGGGGCGAGGATGTCGTGCGCCGCCAACGAGCCCCACTCTTGCGTTGGCTCACGGAAGGGAGACGATACATCGGAGAGGTATGAGGAGGAGGAGGAAGAAGACATGGCTATGGAGGAATGAGGGTTCTTTGCCGATGGCTAGTACGGAGAAGGAGGGTGAAAGGGCGAACTGCTCGACGCGGTTAAATAAAGGATATAATGGAGGTTCAATGCCACAGCAGTTTCCGAGGAAGTGGTGCCCAACAGAAGAAAAAATAGATTGTCAGGCCACGCGGAGAAGTGGAAGAGGCAAGGCATCATGATGAAGGATTCTGCGGCGGTTTCTGCTCTGCCACGACATGACCCGACGAAAGAAAAGCGTAATGATTTTGGAAATGTCATTTCCAAAACCAGGGGGGCATGTGTTATCACCAGAATTTGACCGGATCAGAGGTGGGCCGCGATCAAGATGGGCTTGAAGATTATATACGGAAGAAATACGTGAATCGGCCTTATATGCAAAGTTTGTGCTAGTTTGCCCTTGTATCTGTAACATAGTAGATCGTGTCTTAATTTAGAAGTTAAGAGTTTTACCCGTGCACGGTTAGGTGCACGCTTGAATTAGAAAGTCCCCGGACTATAAATATGTATCTAGGGTTTATGGAATAAACAACAACCAACGTTCAACACAACCAATCTCGGCGCATCGCCAACTCCCCGTCTCGAGGGTTTCTTCCGGTAAGCACCATGCTGCCTAGATCGCATCTTGCGATCTAGGCAGCACACGCGTTTATTCGTCTCCCATGCGTTGCTCGTTCTGAAGCCTTTTTGATGGCGAGCAACGTAGTTATCATAGATGTTTTAGGGTTTGCATAGTTCTTCGTATCATATGCTATCGTCGTGCAACCCTTAGGCATCTAGCCGCCCTTACGCCTGTCACGGGTGTAAGGGCGGCACCCCGCTTGTTCATTATTTAGTAGATCCGATCCGTTATGATTGCTCCTTGTTCTTCAAGGATTAGTTTAATATCTGCATCGTTAGGCCTTACAAAGGGTTGGAGGATCCAGCGGCGTGTAGGGTGTAGTTTGCTAGCCCTAGACAGGACGTTCCGAGGATCAACCTCGTGTTGGTTTTTAGGCCCCGTCTAGGATCGGCTTACGATCACCGTACGCGAGCGCGAGGCCCAATCACGAGTAGGATGTTCCGATTGTGCGGTGAAAACCCCAGATCGTAGTAGGTCGCTTCAGCTTTATTTTGATCAAGCAGGACCACCATCCGATCGTACACCTCGTACGTATCATGGGTGGATCGGCTCTTTGAGCCGATTCACATGACAACCTGAGAGCCGATCGAGGCTCGTATTTAACGTTTACGTGTATGCCATGCAGGAAACTAAGCGAGGCATCATCCAACACCTTCCTGACCAGGTATAGGTCAGGTGGCACGCCCTTGCGACATCATCGGACGTGTGACCAGAAGGCTTTGCGGGCCGTCGCTCTGAGGGACCAGGGCCAGCCGCAGTCCTGGGAGATTCCCGGTTCTACGGTGTTGCCCGTCGCTGCCCGCCGGTGGGTTTCTGACTGCAACACATATAATGATCAACTTCAAAGTAAGAACCTCATGGTTATTGGTATTTGACCAATGGACCTAGAAGTTATTGAAGGTGAAGTGTTTTCTGAGAATGAGGAAAGCTAAAAGAGAAACTACAAAAGATATTTTGGCAGTAAAGAAAGAAAATACTAGAAGGTCTAGTTCGGTGTATATAAATGATATACATGTTATGGATGTATTCCTTGTTTGGTCACATAATGAAATTCTTGGGTATTTGTACCATATTGGTTAGTATGAGATATCATACAGTACAACGCAATACAAGAATACGATGGCCTAAGTGACTGATAAGGAATATGGTAATAATGCACGTCTGGAACATAATAAAGTGTTATTAAATTTGTCGTTGGCATTCTACCTAGCCCTTAGAATTTATAATAAAGAACTTAATAATTGTTATTTTGCTCTGGTCAAATGAAAACAATGAGTTGCTCAAATTATGACATTACTCCATGTACGATGGATAAGTTATTATAAATTTTAATGGTGAAACACACATACATAACACTGACGCTAATATGTCGTAAGGCAAATGATTTGAATTCCACTTATTTGTGGAACCGCCATTTTGGTCATGTTGGAAAGGAACGCATGAAGAAACTCCATGCAAATGGATTATTGGAGTCATTTGATTTTTGAATCATTTGGCGCTTGCAAATCTTTTCTAAAAAGAATGACTGAAATACCGTTCATAGGCCAAGATTTGAACGGACAACTAACTTAGTGGAAACATACATGATGATGTATATGGTTCATCGGGCATAGTTGTGTGCGGGAGATTCTTCTACTTCATGAAAACTTCCAACAATGAATTGAGTATATATATGTGGATATATTCGATAAGGAAGAAGTTTGAAACATTTGAATGGATTCAAATAAATTTCAGCATGAAGTGGAAATCATCGTAATAGAAAAGTCAAATATCTATGATTGGATCATAGTGGAAATATTTGAATTACTAGTTTTAGCGAACATCTAAGAGAGTTATGAAATTGTTCTACAACTCACGTTTCTTGGAGTATCATAGTGATGATGGAGTATCCGAGAGATGTATCCAAACCTTGTTGGGTCAATGATGAGATAAAATATTGATGCCATTATATTTTTGTGGATTATGCTTTAGAGACTACCGCTTTTACACTAAATAGAGCATCATCATGATCCGTTGAAATGACACCATACAAGTTATGGCATGGGTATAAACCCTAATAGTCCTTTCTTTAAATTTTGGTCTAAGAGTTTACAACCAAAATCGGACGAATGTCTTTGTTGGTTACCCCAAAGAATTGATTGGGAATTCTTTCCACTATGAAGTAAAAGACAAAAGTGTTTGTTAATATTACTTGCTTATTTCCAAGAAATTGTTTTCTAGCTAAGTATTTGAGTGGGAGGACAATAGAACTTGATAAGGTTTATGAACCTGAGCATAATGATCAGAGTAGCACAGCATCGGAAATTGGTTCCGGAAGCGGCCACGACGATCATGGCTCCCATGACTACAAAGTGTTTTAGCCATGGAGATTGAAGTACATATTGAACCTTGTAGGTATGTTTTAATTTGTGATCAAATAAATGATTTGTGAACAAAGGATTGATTTTGAACAATGATAGATCAACTACAAACAAATAAGTTATGATAGGCCCTGACTCCATTAAAATGGCTATACGCCATAAAATCCAAGATAGATGAATACTTTTTGAAAGTAAATGGATCTATAAAATTGATGGACTTGGATGAAATATCCTTGAAGAAGCTCGACCTGTCGAAAAGTTGTTTACGACAAAGTTCAAAGAGTTGACTACGATAAGACTAGATCTTCCGTAGCAATGCTTATAGTCTATGTGGATTATTCTAGTAATCACTACATATTTCTTTTATGAGATATGTTAGTAGGATGGCAAAATACATTACTTATCAGAAGTGTGTATTAAAGGTGTATACAAGATACAACCAAGAGTTTTGCTGGTCCGTGGAATACTAGATAGGTATACAAACTTCAATTGGATGAAGTGAGTATCGCGGAGTTGGAATCTTCACCAGATGAAATAGTCAAAGAGTTTTTGATTTCATCAGAAACGATGAAGATGCTTGCATTTGCAAGAAATTAAGTGGGAGCGCTGAGACATATTTATAATACTTTATGTAGATGACATATAGTTTGTTATAAATGATGTAATTATATACTTGATTAAAAAGGTTTCATTGAGAAATTAACTTCAATGAAAGGATATGGACTGAAACAAATTTAGTGTCAAGATCTATGAAGATAGATTGAAACACATAATAAAGTTTAAGTCAAAGTACATAGAATTGATATTGAAGTAGTTCAATATAGAAATATTAAGAAAATGTTCTTATCATGTGAAGGTTTAACAAGACTTGAGTGTATCTGACACTCAATGAGTAAAAACACATGAGTGATTATAGATCACGAATAAAATATACACAATCAGATGTCCTGTGCTCTAAAAATGTTATGAGCATGTACCAGAATGATTCATATGATAATCATTGAAAAACAGTAAGAATATTCTTGAGTGCTTAAGAAGAACCAAGGATATATATATATTTTTTTTGTATGGAGAAATGACAAACAAATCGATGTAAGTTGTTGCACCGATATTAGTTTGGTCACATATAAAAATGAATTTAAAATCTAAATTAGGCTAAGTGTTGATTAAAAGGTAGCACAATGAGCTAAGAAATTGTCTATGCTAGATTTAGAAGAATTCTAAAATATTGTGACGGATTCTACAAACAAAGGCAGAGTATGTCATTGTTTTGACAATGACTAAGGATGTTAAGTTAAGAGGTTCTTTGAGAACTTGGTGCAGTTCCGATAGTGTCAGAACTTTGAAGCTATATTGTGTATGACAATATTAGTGACATATTTCAGACCGCGGAATTATGGTTCCACCAGAGGACTGAACATATAAGATTAATGCCGACTCATTTGGAAAATGAGTGATGCGTTGAGACGCAAATGAATTGCAAAATACATACGTTTCTGAGCGTGTCGGATCCGTTGACTAAAACCTCTCCCGTGAGCAATACATGATAAAGCACCGGAAGGCCAAGGTGTTATATCTTTACAAATGTAAACTAGATTATTGACTCTAGTGCAAGTGGGAGACTGTTGGAGATATGCCCAAGAGGCAATAATAAAATGGTTATTATAATATATCTTTGTGTTTATGATAATGTTTACATACCATGCTATAATTGTATTAACCGAAACATTGATACATGTGTGTTATGTGAACAACAAGGAGTCCCTAGTAAGCCTCTTTATAACTAGCTTGTTGATTAATAGATGATCATAGTTTCATGATCATGAACATTGGATGTTATTAATAACAAGGTTATGTCATTATGTGAATGATGTAATGGACACACCCAATTAAGCGTAGCATATGATCACGTCATTTAGTTCTATTTGCTATAAGCTTTCGATACATAGTTACCTAGTCCTTTCAACCATGAGATCATGTAAATCACTTATGTCGGAAGGGTACTTTGATTACATCAAACGCCACTGCGTAAATGGGTGGTTATAAAGGTGGGATTAGGTATCCGGAAAGTATGAGTTGAGGCATATGGATCAACAAGTGGGATTTGTCCATCCCGATGACTGGATAGATATACTCGGGCCCTCTCGGTGGAATGTCGTCTAATAGCTTGCAAGCATATGAATGGTTCATAAGAGACCACATACCACGGTACGAGTAAAGAGTACTTGTCATGAGACGAGGTTGAACGAGGTATAGAGATACCGATGATCAAACCTCGGACAAGTAAAATATCGCGTGACAAAGGGAATCGGTATCGTATGTGAATGGTTCAGTCGATCACTAAAGTCATCGTTGAATATGTGGGAGCCATTATTGTAGGATAACGTTGCATAGAAAACAAAAAATTTCCTACCGCGAACACGCAATCCAAGCCAAGATGCAATCTAGAAGACGGTAGCAACGAGGGGGTATCGAGTCTCACCCTTGAAGAGATTCCAAAGCCTACAAGATGAGGCTCTTGTTGCTGCGGTAGACGATCACTTGCCGCTTGCAAAAGCGCGTAGAAGATCTTGATCACGATCGGTTCCGGCGCCACGAACGGGCAGCACCTCCGTACTCGGTCACACGTTCGGTTGTTGATGAAGACGACGTCCACCTCCCCGTTCCAGCCGGGCAGCGGAAGTAGTAGCTCCTCTTGAATCCGACAGCACGACGGCGTGGTGTCGGTGGCGGTGAAGAAGTCCGGCGGAGCTTCGCTAAGCTATGCGGGCAATATGGAGGAGAGGAGCTTGGCTAGGGTTTGGGAGGGGTGGCCGGCCACTCTATGGGGGCGGCCAGCTTGTGGTCTTGGGGTGGCCGGCCCCCTCCCTTGGCCCCTCATTATATAGGTGGATCCCAAGTGTTGGTGTCCAAGTCTTCGAATAAGACCCGAAACCAAAACCTTCCATAAGAGGGGAAACCTAGCCCAACTAGGACTCCCACCCAAAGGGTGGGATTTCCACCTCCCATGTGGGGTGGCCGGCCCCCTATGGTGGAGTCCACTTGGGACTCCTCCCCATCTAGGGCTGGCCGGCCATGGTGGTGGAGTCCCATGTGGACTCCACCTTCCTTGGTGGTTTCTTCCGGACTTTTCTAGAACCTTCTAGAACCTTCCATAGAACCTTCCGCGACATTTTATTTCACATAAAATGACATCCTATATATGAATCTTATTCTCTGGACCATTCCGGAACTCCTCGTGATATCCGGGATCTCATCCGGGACTCCGAACAAATATTCGAACTCCATTCCATATTCAAGTGCTACCATTTCAACATCCAACTTTAAGTGTGTCACCCTACGGTTCGAGAACTATGCGGACATGGTTGAGTACTCACTCCGACCAATAACCAATAGCGGGATCTCGGAGATCCATAATGGCTCCCACATATTCAACGATGACTTTAGTGATCGAATGAACCATTCACATATATTACCAATTCCCTTTGTCTCGCGATATTTTACTTGTCCGAGGTTTGATCTTCGGTATCACTCTATACCTTGTTCAACCTCGTCTCCTGACAAGTACTCTTTACTCGTACCGTGGTATGTGGTCTCTTATGAACTCATTCATATGCTTGCAAGACATTAGACGACATTCCACCGAGAGGGCCCAGAGTATATCTATCCGTCATCAGGATGGACAAATCCCACTGTTGATCCATATGCCTCAACTCATACTTTCCGGATACTTAATCCCACCTTTATAGCCACCCATTTACGCAGTGGTGTTTGGTGTAATCAAAGTACCTTTCCGGTATAAGTGATTTACATGATCTCATGGTCATAAGGACTAGGTAACTATGTATCGAAAGCTTATAGCAAATAACTTAATAACGAGATCTTATGCTACGCTTAAATGGGTGTGTCCATTACATCATTCATACAATGACATAACCTTGTTATCAATAACATCCAATGTTCATGATTATGAAACTAATCATCCATTAATCAACAAGCTAGTTAAGAGGCATACTAGGGACTTCTTTGTTTGTCTACATATCACACATGTACTAATGTTTCGGTTAATACAATTATAGCATGATATATATAAACATTTATCATAAACATAAAGATATAAATAATAACCACTTTATTATTGCCTCTAGGGCATATCTCCTTCAATTATGGATCTCCAGATCCCGCTATTGGTTATTGGTCAGAGAGAGGTCTCAACCATGTCTGCATAGTTCGCGAACCGTAGGGTGACACACTTAAGGTTTGATGTCGTTTAAGTAGATATGGAATATGGAATGGAGTTCGAAGTTTTGTTCGGAGTCTCGGATGGGATCCGAGACATCACGAGGAGGTCCGGAATGGTCCGGAGAATAAGATTCATATATAAGAAGTCATATTCCAAGTTTGGAAATGATCCGGTGCATTTATGGCAGGTTCTAGAAGGTTCTAGAAAAGTCCGGAAGAAATCATCATGGAAAGTGGAGTCCCGGAGGGACTCCACCTTGCATGGCCAGCCAAACCCTAAGGGGTGGAGTCCCAGGAGGACTCCACCATAGGTGGCCGGCCACCCCACCTAAGGGAAAGGTGGGAGTCCCACCTTGGGTAGGACTCCCCCTTGAGTAGGTTTCCCACCTATGGGAGGTTTTGTTGTTGGGGTCTTATTCGAAGACTTGGACTACAACTCTTGGGGATTTCCACCTATATAATGAGGAGGAGAGGGAGGGGGCAGCCACTCTTGGCCGCACCACCTAGGGCTGCCCATGGCCGGCGCCCTAGCCACCCCTCTCCCCAAACCCTAGCCTCTCCTCCTCCACATAATACTCCCGCAGCGCATAGGCGAAGCCCTGCCGGAGTTCTCCACCACCACCGCCACCACGCCGTCGTGCTGCCGGGATTCCGAGGAGGATCTACTACTTCCGCTGCCCGCCGGAACGGGGAGAAGGACGTCGTCATCAACACCGAACGTGTGACCGAGTACGGAGGTGCTGCCCGATTGTGGCACCGTCAAGATCTTCTACGCGCTTTTGAAAGCGGCAAGTGATCGTCTACCGCAGAAACGAGAGCCTCCTCTTGTAGGCTTTGGAAATCTTCAAGGGTTAGTCTCGTTCATCTCCTCGTTGCTCCCATCTTCTAGATTGCATCTTGGCTTGGATTGCGTTCTGATACGTCCAAAACGTATCTACTTTCCCGAACACTTTTGCTATTGTTTTGCCTCTAATTTGTGTATTTTGGATGCAACTAACACGGACTAACGCTGTTTTCAGCAGAATTGTTCTGGTGTCTCGTTTTTGTGCAGAAATCCAACTTTCAGGGAAAACCTTGGGATTTTGACAGAAGGCCCTATTTTCCCAGAATACTTACGGAGCCAAAAGGGCAAGCCAGGTGGGGGCACGAGGGCCCCACACACTAGGCCGGTGCGGCCCAGGAGGGGCCCGCGCGACCCTAGTGTGTGGCGGCCTCCGCTGGCCCCCGACGCCCTCCTTCGGACTACTTATCGGCCTCGACCTAAAAACGCACGGGGAGAAGTCGAAGTCGCCAGAAACCCTCTAGAACGCCGCCACATCGCGAAACTCCGTCTCGGGAGCCAGAAGTCTCCGTTCTGGCACTCCGCCGGGACGGGGAATTGGAGGAGATCATCGCCATCATCACCGCCAACGCCTCTCCATCAACCAGCCATGCTTCCCCCATCCATGTGTGAGTAATTCCCCCGCTGTAGGCCGAAGGGGATGGTAGGGATTGGATGAGATTGGTCATGTAATAGCATAAGATTGTTAGGGCATAGTGCCTAGTGTCCGTAATTGGTACTTTGATGATATTGTTGCAACTTGTTATGCTTAATGCTTGTCACTAGGGCCCGAGTGCCATGATCTCAGATCTGAACATGTTATTGTTTCATCATGATATTCATTGTTTATGGTCTTACCCGCAAGTTGTATACACATGTCGCTGTCCGGAACCAATGGCCCCGAAGTGACAGAATCTGGACAACCGGAGGGGATGGTAGTGATGTGAGGATCACGTGTGTTCACGGAGTGTTAATGCTTTGCTCCGGTACTCTATTAAAAGGAGTACCTTAATATCCAAGTAGTTTCCCTTGAGGCCCGGCTGCCACCGGCTGGTAGGACAAAAGATGTTGTGCAAGTTTCTCATTGCGAGCACGTACGACTATAATTGGAACACATGCCTATTGATTGCTTTGTACTTGGACACCGTTTTATTATTATCTCGCAAATGCCTCGCTATGATTTTTACATGAGTTTATCTCATCCATGCAACGCCCGTCATCCGTCCCCGTGCCTACGATATTTTAATCCTCGCTGTTTGCTATAATCACTACCGCTTGTTTCCGTTACTCTGTCGTTGTTATTTCACTACCGCTATCTGCTATAAAACCGTCACTATCGATAAACTCTTGCGAGCAAGTCCGTTTCCAGTGTGCAGCTGAATTGACAACTCCGTCGTTAAGGCTTTCAAGTATTCTTTGTCTCCCCTTGTGTCGAATCAATAAATTGGGTTTTACTTCCCCCGAAGACTGTTGCGATCCCCTATACTTGTGGGTCATCAAGACTATTTTCTGGCGCCGTTGCCGGGGAGCATAGCTTTATTTGGAAGTTCACTTGGATTGATATTCTTCGCTGCAAATTCTCCATCATGGGTAAACCTCGCGATACCAAGGTCGCCATATTACCATCCACTACAAGAAAAGGTACAACTTTGAGTACCTCTGCTGCTCTTGATTCACCATCTGTGATAAGTAAACTTGTTTCACCACCACAAGCTTCAAATGTCGGTACTTCGCTGAATCTGAAAATTCCTCTTATAATTGTGATGATGCTTCTACCGTGCTTGATAATGATGGTTCGTTAGGATCTTTTCTAGATGCTACAATTGCTAGGTCTAGACAAATTGAAAATACTCGAAACTCCTAATGAAAATGTCTGTTACACTCGTTAATTCACCCGAGTCTCGTTGAATACTCTAGTGATGATCTTGATGAAGATTATGTGGAACTTGATGATGATTTTATTGAAAAATGCAATGCTACTACCGATGCAAGAAAAATTAAAAAGTTTCTTGCGTAACATGCTCGTTAGATATAAACCGTCTCCCGATCCTAAGTTTGCCACATCTCCTATAAACATTAAGGATAAAGATTATGATTTTTCTCTTGATCTATCTTATATAGCTATTGTTGAGAAAACACCCTTTTGTGGTACTGAAAAAGAGAGTGCTGTGGAACACATGATTGAGTTATCTACTCCGAGTAGCTTGTTTTCTGATGATGTTAAGAAGCGTACTTACTTTGTTGCTAAAATCTTTCCATTCTCATTAAAGGATGACACTAAAACTTGGTATAATAGTTTGCCACCTAATTCTATTAAAAGTCCAAAAGAATTGCTTGATGTTTTCTTCCGTAAATACTTTCCTGCTAGTGCTCAACATGTTGCTTTGCAGAGAATTTATAATTTTGACCAGGAAGATGGAGAGAAATTGCCTGAGGCTTGGGCGAGATTTTGCTCTCTTATTAGAGCTCGGCCTGACCATGATTTGGAAAAGGATGATTTACTTGATATATTTTATAGTGGACTAACCATTGAGTCTAGGGCATACCTAGATAGTTGTGCTGGTTGTGTTTTCAGGAAAAGAACTCCAGACGACGCTGAAGAGTTATTGGCTAAAATAGGCCGGAATCATGATGATTGGACTACACCTGAACCAACCCCAACACCGATACTGAAGAAGAGGGGTATGATTAAATTAAATGATGAAGATATGAGGGAAGCTAAGAAGTCTCTTAAGGAGAAGGGTATTAAACCTCGAAGATGTGAAGAATTTACCTCCTATAGAAGATTTATGTAAGATAACTCCCCCTTCATCCATGGTTGAGGTACACTCTCTTCAACGCTTTACTAGAGAAGATATTCCGTATTCAAAACCTCCTGCACAATGCTTAGATGAGTTTGATAATTATATTGTTAAGCAAGAAAATTTTAATATGAGAGTAGAGAATCATTTAATGGAAAATTCTCGAGGTATTAGTGAATTGCATGATATTGTGGAGAGAACCTCCAATGATGTTAAGATGCTTGTTAAACATTTTCATATGGTTCAAACTCAAATTGATCAACTCACTAAAGTGCAAAATGACTTGTTGGGAAATAATTCTAAAGAAAAACATGCTTATGAAGTAACAACTAGAGGTGGTGTTTCTACTCAGGATCCTCTATATCCTGAGGGACATCCCAAAAGAGTTGAACAAGATTCTCAACGAACTAAAACTAGTGCTCCATCTAAGAAAAAGAAAAAGAAACATAAGAATGTTGTAGAATCCTCTGAACCTGTTAATGATCCTAATAGTATTTCTATTTCTGATGCTGAAACTGAAAGTGGTAATGAACATGATAATGATAATGATAAAAATGATGCTTCTGAAAAAGAAGAGGTAGAAGATGAACAAGAAAAGCATGCTAAAAATAAAAAGTATACTAAAGAAGATTTTATTGCTGAGAAACATGGTAATGAAAGAGAACTTTGGGTGCAAAAGCAAATGCCCTTTCCTGCTAAGAAACTAAAATCAAAGGAAGAAGAACACTATAATAAATTTTGCGATTGGATGAAACCTTTATTCTTGCAAATCCCTTTGACTGACGCTATTAAATTGCCTCCTTATTCAAAGTATATGAAAGATATTATCACTAACAAAAGGAAAATCCCCAATGAGGAAATTTCCACTATGCTTGCTAATTACTCTTTCAATGGAAAAGTTCCAAAGAAGTTGGGCGACCCAGGTATACCTACTATTCCTTGTTCTATTAAGAATAATTATGTTAAAACTGCTCTATGTGATTTGGGAGCCGGTGTTAGTGTTATGCCTTTTTCTCTTTATAAGAGACTTTACTTAGATAAGTTGATACCTACCGATATATCTTTGCAAATGGCTGATAAATCTATCGCTATTCCCGTTGGTATATGTGAGGATGTTCCTGTTCAAGTTACTAATAACCGCTTGATATTAACTGATTTTGTTGTGTTGGAAATGCCCGAAGATGATAATATGTCCATTATTCTTGGGAGACCCTTTCTTAATACCGCAGTGTGCTGTTATTGATTGCAATAAAGGAAAAGTCACTTTTAATGTTGATGATAGGGAGCACACCGTCTATTTCCCCAAGAGAATTGAAAAAGCATGTGGAGTTAATACTATTTCTAATGTGAGAACTATCAAAGTTGGAACTATTGATTGTCCTATATATGAGCCTAAAGAAGAATATCAAACTCTTATGATTGGATCCATATCAATACAATTCAAGGTAACATGATTGATTTGAGGTTTATTTCTTCTTATGTTATGTAAAAATTATTCGGTGGCAAGACTTGATCAACCTTGTTAACGAATACTTTTTATGTGCATAAAGGAGGTAAACAACATCTCTTTCTCACTCCATTTGTCTTATTTGCTGTAGCACTTTTGTTTTGCAAAGTTCCTTAGTTAATTAGAGTTTTCAAAAAATTTCCTGGCCAGTAATAATAAACTTAATACCCAGAAATGTGCATTTTTCAAAGTTTTCAAAAATTCACAAAAATTATACCGTTGGTCCTATTTTTCGAAGAGGCACCAGGGAGCACCAGAGGATGACCTGTGGGGCACCACAGGGTGCCACACCACCAGCCGGCGCGGCCAAGGAGGTGGGCGCGCCACCCCGTGGTGTGGCCCCCCTTTGCCCCACTATTTCATCTCTTTCTCCCAAGCATCTTCTCTCTCTCGAAAAACTCGAACCAGCTTTCTCTCACTCGCGTTTTTGCTCAAGAGCTCGGGATTTTTCGATCTCTTTGCTCAGCCCAGATTTCGTCGGAAATTTGGCACATTTGCTCTCCGGTATGTGACTCCTCCGCCTATCCAAGTAGAATTTTGTTTGGTTGAGTATATCTTGAATATTTTGCTGCTGTAGGTAACATGTTTAGTGAGCTTGCATGCTTGTTCTAAGTGGTAGAAACTAGTTTTGATGCATGATTAGTACTCTAGAAAGTTCCTATGGTAGTTTCCCTCAATTATATGTCACCAAATCAAGTTTTATATTGTTTGTTGAAAAATTTCAGAAAATGGAAGGGAGTAGGCACCAACTTAACCAACAAGAATTAGAGGTGCAACAGGTCATGAGAGTTCACCGAGAAGAAGGAGTATACCCCGCTTATTACCATGCGTGGATTTATGAGAAGTGCGGGGATTTTACAAGATGTTCAAAGACTAATCTCTCATGCAGGATTGGATGATTTTGTTGATGGTGAACCATGCCAATATGCAAAACTGACTATGTCAGTTGTGCAAGATTTTAAATTCAATTGGTCACGATCTAACCCCATGGTTCAGTACAAAATTTATAATAAAACTGTCAACTTGCCACTCAATGATTTTTGTGCAAGCAATCGAGTGCCGCAATGGGGATCATGCGAGAAGATAAAGGGATCGCCGCAAGAGTTCTTGGACCTCTTCAAGATGATTTGTCATGGAAGAAGCTTCTCAGAGGATGGTGGTAAAATCAGTAGCATTCATTTCCCAGCTATTCGTTACTTGGCTTATTTCATTACCAAGTGCGTTCTAACAAGAAAGAATGGAAGTAAAGTATCTATCCAGGATCTAGCCTTTCTAGCTGCTGCATTACAAGGTAATAGGACTTATAACTTGGGAGCTTTGATAGCCAACAGACTTGCTACTAACCGTGAGAAGGGAGGAATTTGTGGAGGTCTCATCGCCTCTCGCTTATTAGCTATGCATAATGTAGAACCTCACCATCTTGATATTCAGCTCCCCATAGAGAAACTTGACATAGTCTCCATGATTAAGCATGAATTTGTTTCTGATTCATCTAATTTGAGAAACCTGTCTTACAGAATAACATTTTACAAGAAATCTTGGACAATAACTAAGAAAGTTGAAAAATTAGTAGGATTGCCTGCACCTTCTCTGTTTAACCTTGATTCCAGGGAGGATTGGTCAGTCACGGAAAGTGCAGTTAATGCATACATAGAGGGAGGAAGCCATCGTGCAAGAGGCAACACGGAGGAGGCCGAGGAACACCTCGATTCGTCATCCGATGCAGCGAGCTCTTCGCATCCACAAGCTGGGTATGAGGAACCCCCACGTTTTTCTTCTCGCATCGGTACCTTATTATGACTACTCCATGTATGATCCACCGGCGTGGAACCCAGACCCTCGGCGGGGTTGATCTCCACTTAGGCCAAAAGCCTAAGCTTGGGGGGAGGTATACCGGCATCACTCATTCTTTGCATATTATGGTTGCTGGATACTTGTACATACTTGTTTAGTCTCTTTGAGTGGTTTTCTAATGAGGGATATGATATTTGGGGAAGTGCTGCCTGAAAACAGATTCTGGACTGTTACTAGAAAAATTCGTGCGCACAGCCAGAACGTTATTTTGAGCTGAATTTTTTTTTGCATGTTCCCCAGGTTGTTATCTAACTTTCATTAGTTGAACACGTTTCGAGCTGAGCAACGGAAGATTTTTGTAAAAATCGATTTCTGTACTGCTGTCAGGTTTTGGCAGATTTCTGCCATCTCGCTTTTCTGTGTTTCTTTTAGTTTTCATTTTCTTGTTCTTGCTTTGTTTCTTTCCTAAAACACAAAAAGACCAAAAATATTCCTGTTGTTTCTCTTCACCACTTGTTTACTTTAGTTTCTTGCATTTGTTTCGCTTTATTTGCTATTGCTAGTTTGCTATAAGAAAACCCAAAAAGATTTTGCTTTGTTTGCTTGTTTCCTTTTGTTCTTGTTCTCAAATTCGAAAACACCAAAAATATTTGCTGTTCTTCTTTGGTTTTGTAAAGTTCTTTATGAGTTCAATGGTCTTCGGTGGCTGGGGCGTGGTTTTCATTTTATATTATCCAAGCTACACAAGTGAAAGGCAATGATGACGATATTCGACAATCTGATTATGGTGAGAGGCTGGCATGAACTCTATTTGTTTTCATTTTTGTACATATACTCATCCATGTGAGCATGCTTAGTTGGTTCATGTGAGGTATATGTCATTTAAGAAAGTCTAGTAGTTCATGATCTCTCATGTTTAGCTCCAATTTATTAATATGAGTAGCATGTCATGGATGTTTGCTTGCATTGTTTTATTCATAGATAGGTATGATATTGTGGTATCCTCCTCTGAATAATTCGTTTGAATTAACTTGGCACATGCTCACGCATGCATATGACTGAACAAGAGTCAATTAAGCCTCAATGATTTACATTGCTTCAGAGCTCTTGTATCACTTTTATGCCTCAGTTAATTTATTTTGCCGCAAGCATGATTATGACAGTTATTGCTCTCTTGATTTGTCGCTCCCTAGTCTTTTGCTAGCCTTCACTTGTACTGAGCGGGAACGCTGCTCGTGCTTCCAAACACCTGAAAACCAAGTCGTTCCAAAGTGTCCACCATAAATACCTATGCATGGCATTTCAAACCATTCCAAGTAAATTCTCATGCGCTACCTTTAAACCTTCAAAAATGCTTCTCAATTTGTGTTAATGTTTCATAGCTCATGAGGAAGTATGTGGTGTTTAGCTTTCAACCTTGTCATTTACTTTTGACGGACTCTCATATGGACTAGTGGCACATCCACTTATCCAATAATTTTGCAAAAAGAGCTGGCAATGGGGTTCCCAACCCCGATTAATCAAACTTCATTAATAATTCTCTTCACATGTTTTGCTCTGATCCATCAGTAAGCAACTTAATTTTGCAAATAGACACTCCTCCATGGTATGTGATTGATGGAAGGCACCCGAGGATTCGGTTAGCCATGGCTTGTGTAAGCAAAGGTTGGGGGAGTGTCACCCATAATAAAACTAAAATACGTGTGTAAACAAAAGAGAAGAGGGATGATCTACCTTGCCGGTAGAGATAACGTCCTTCATGGGAGCCGCTCTTGAAAGTCCGGTTGGCGAGGTAGTTGGTGTACCCAGTACCATTCGTTGACAACAACAAACACCTCTCAAAATAATTTTACTCCTCGCTTTACAAATAAAAAGCTCTAGCGCATGTTAATCCCTCGCTTCCCTCTGCGAAGGGTCGGTCTTTTACTTTTGTGTTGTGTCTCCATTATTTCTTTGAGCACTATCTTGAGAGCACAACTGTCATTCTTAGTATAATATGCTTGTCTCAAAATATGATTGATTGTGGTATAACTTTGATGCTTTTATCTTTGACAATCACTACTTCTAGTCTTTCTATGACATCCAGAGGTGCCCGGGCATTTATGTTTTGCCGATCAAATACAGGCAAGCGAGATACCACTCTATCATACTCTTTTATGAACATTCCAATCCTGCTTATATACATGATTCATGATGCTTATTATTAATTGTTGGTACCTTTCCATGATTGACATAGCTATTGGATGATTTTATTTGCATGTATCTTATTATGAACTGCCTAAGTGTTAGCCATAGCATGAGAATATTTACATCATATGAACAAATGTGTTCGTGAAAGTTCTTTTATCGCTCAGTTGTTAACTGAATTGCTTGAGGACAAGCAATAAGCTAAACTTGGGGGAGTTGATACGTCCAAAACGTATCTACTTTCCCGAACACTTTTGCTATTGTTTTGCCTCTAATTTGTGTATTTTGGATACAACTAACACGGACTAACGCTGTTTTCAGCAGAACCGTTCGGTGTCTCGTTTTTGTGCAGAAATCCAACTTTCAGGAAAAACCTCGGGATTTTGACAGAAGGCCCTATTTTCCCAGAATACTTACAGAGCCAGAAGGGCAAGCCATGTGGGGGCACGAGGGACCCACACACTAGGCCGGCGCGGCCCAGGAGGGGCCCGCGCGGCCCTAGTGTGTGGCGGCCTCGGCTGGCCCCCGACGCCCTCCTTCGGACTACTTATCGGCCTCGACCTAAAAACGCAAGGGGAGAAGTCGAAGTCGCCAGAAACCCTCCAGAATGCCGCCACATCGCGAAACTCCGTCTCGGGAGCCAGAAGTCTCCGTTCTGGCACTCCGCCGGGACGGGGAATTGGAGGAGATCATCGCCATCATCACCGCCAACGCCTCTCCATCAACCAGCCATGCTTCCCCCATCCATGTGTGAGTAATTCCCCCGCTTGTAGGCCGAAGGGGATGGTAGGGATTGGATGAGATTGGTCATGTAATAGCATAAGATTGTTAGGGCATAGTGCCTAGTGTCCGTAATTGGTACTTTGATGATATTGTTGCAACTTGTTATGCTTAATGCTTGTCACTAGGGCCCGAGTGCCATGATCTCAGATCTGAACATGTTATTGTTTCATCATGATATTCATTGTTTATGGTCTTACCTCGCAAGTTGTATACACATGTCGCCGTCCGGAACCAATGGCCCCGAAGTGACGTAAATCGGGACAACCGGAGGGGATGGTAGTGATGTGAGGATCACGTGTGTTCACGGAGTGTTAATACTTTGCTCCGGTACTCTATTAAAAGGAGTACCTTAATATCCAGTAGTTTCCCTTGAGGCCCGGCTGCCACTGGCTGGTAGGACAAAAGATGTTGTGCAAGTTTCTCATTGCGAGCACGTACGACTATAATTGGAACACATGCCTATTGATTGCTTTGTACTTGGACACCGTTTTATTATTATCTGCAAATGCCCTCGCTATGATTGTTACATGAGTTTCTCTCATCCATGCAACGCCCGTCATCCTTCCCCGTGCCTACGATATTTTAATCCTGCTTGTTTACTATAATCACTACTGCTCGTTTCCGTTACTCTGCCGCTCTTATTTCACTACTGCTACTCGCTATAAAACTGTTACTATCGATAAACTCTTGCGAGCAAGTTCTGTTTCCAGTGCAGCTGAATTGACAACTCCGCTGTTAAGGCTTTCAAGTATTCTTTGTCTCCCCTTGTGTCGAATCAATAAATTGGGTTTTACTTCCCGCGAAGACTGTTGCGATCCCCTATACTTGTGGGTCATCACGTTCTCGCGGTAGGAAAATTTTTGTTTTCTATGCTACGAATCCCATCATATGCTTGTCCCAAAATGTGATTAACTGTGGTATAACTTTGATGCTTTTGTCTTTGATAATCTCTACTTCCAATCTCTCCATGAACTTCAAAGGTGCCCGAGCATTTATGTTTTGCTGTACAAATACGGGCAAGCGAGATACCACTTTATCATATCCTTTTATGAACATTGCAATCCTGCTCGATAGACATGATTCATGATGCTTATTGTTAATTTGTTGGTACCTTTTCCATGATTGACATAGCTATTAGATGATTTTATTTGCATGTATCTTATTATGAATTGCTTAAGTACTTGCCATATCATGAGAATATTTACATCATATGAACAAATGTGTTCGTGAAAGTTCTTTTATCGCACTCAGTTGTTAATCGAATTGCTTGAGGACAAGCAATAAGCTAAGCTTGGGGGAGTTGATACGTCCAAAACGTATCTACTTTCCCGAACACTTTTGCTATTGTTTTGCCTCTAATTTGTGTATTTTGGATACAACTAACACGGACTAACGCTGTTTTCAGCAGAATTGCTCCGGTGTCTCGTTTTTGTGCAGAAATTCAACTTTCAGGAAAATCCCCGGAATTTATGTCGAAGGGCTTATTTTTCCAGAAGATTCACGGAGCCAAAAGGGCAGACCTGGGGGAGGCCCAGGCCCCCCAGACACTAGGCCGGCGCGGCCTGGAGGGGGGCGCGCCGCCCTAGTGTGTGGCCCCCTCGGCCAGCCTCTGACGCCCCCCTCTGGACTACTTAAGGGTTTCGATCTAAAAACGCGAGACGGGAAGTCGAAGTCGCCGTAAACCATCCGAGTACGCCGCCACCGTCGCGAAACTCCGTCTCGGGACCAGAAACTCCGTTCTGGCACTCCGCCGGGACGGGGAATTGGAGGAGATCATCGCCATCATCACCACCGACGCCTCTCCATCGACCAACCATGTTTCCCCCATCCATGTGTGAGTAATTCCCCCGCTGTAGGCTGAAGGGGATGGTAGGGATTGGATGAGATTGGTCATGTAATAGCATAAGATTGTTAGGGTATAGTGCCTAGTGTCCGTAATTGGTACTTTTATGATATTGTTGCAACTTGTTATGCTTAATGCTTGTCACTAGGGCCCTAGTGCCATGATCTCAGATCTGAACATGTTATTGTTTCATGATGATATGCATTGTTTTATGATCTTACCTGCAAGTTGTATACACGTATTGTTGTCCGGAACCCGAGGCCCCAAAGTGACAGAAATTGGGACAACCGAAGGGGAAGGCTATGATATGAGGATCACATGTGTTCACAGAGTGTTAATGCTTTGCTCCGGTGCTCTATTAAAAGGAGTACCTTAATTTCCAGTAGATTCCCTAGAGGCCCGGCTGCCACCGACTGGTAGGACAAAAGATGTTGTGCAAGTTTCTCATTGCGAGCACGTACGACTAAATATGGAACACATGCCTATTGATTGATTAGTACTTGGATACCGTTTTATTACTATCTGCAAATTCCCTACTTGATTGTTACATGAGTTTCTCTCATCCATGCAACGCCCGTCATCCATCCCTGTGGCTACAGTATTTTTAATCCTGCTGTTTACTATAATCACTACTGCTGTCTTTGTTACTCTGCTGCTGATATTTCACCACTGCTACTGCTATAAAACTGTTACTACTGATAAACTCTTGCGAGCAAGTCTGTTTTCAGGTGCAGCTGAATTGACAACTCCGCTGTTAAGGCTTTCAAGTATTCTTTGTCTCCCCTTGTGTCGAATCAATAAATTGGGTTTTACTTCCCGCGAAGACTGTTGCAATCCCCTATACTTGTGGGTCATCAGACTCCACCTAATTCGCCGGCCAAACTAGAAGGAAAGGTAGAAATCCCTTCCCCTCTAGGTTTTCAATTTTGGTAAGTTTGGGAGTTGGACTCCAAAGTGGTTTTTGGGGGAGCCCTAGGTTTTCCACCTATATATAGAGGAGGAGAGGGAGGGGCTGAACACCACAAGCTAGCCGCACCACCCAGGGCACCCAAGGCCGGAGCCCAAGAGCACCCCCTCTCCCAAACCCTAGCTACTCCCTCCTCCTATTTCTCCCGCGGTGCTTACGGCGAAGCGCTGCCGGAGATCTCCACCACCACCGTCCTCACGCCATCGTGATGGCGGGATTCCGAGGAGGATCAACATCCGCTGCCCACTGGAACAGGTAGAAGGACGTCGTCATCAACACCGCACGTGTGACCGAGTGCGGAGGTGCTGCCCGATTGTGGCACCGCCAAGATCTTCTACGCGCTTTTGAAAGCGGCAAGTGATCGACTACATCCACCACGATATTTATCTCGTTAACGCTTAGCGATCTTCGAGGGTATTTTGATCTTCACCTTGTTGCTACCATCTACTAGATTAGATCTTGGCTTGTTATTCGTTCTTGCGGTAGGAATTTTTTTGTTTTCTACGCTACGAATCCCTAAAGTGGTATCAGAGCCGTGTCTATGCATAGATTGCTTGGACGAGTAGAACATAATGTTTTTGTGGGCGTTGATGCTTTTGTTGTTGTTTGCTTATCGTGTATTTTGCATCTTGCGGCATGGTGGGTGAAGCGGCCCGGGCTAACCTTAATTATATGACCGTGTTCATGATACTTGCTCCACACTTGACATGCAACTTGTATTGCATAAGTGACTTTGCGGGTGTCTGTCTCTCTCACCATAGTTAAGATCCGATTTATAATTTTCACTTGACAACACTTGTATCAGCGTTGTGGTTCATGTTCGTAGGTAGATCGGATCTTACTCGAAAACCCTAAGCCACGTAAAATATGCAAACAAAATTAGAGGCGTCTAACTTGTTTTTGCAGGTTTTGGTGATGTGATATGGCCATGATGTGATTATGAAAATATTTAATGTATGAGATGATCCTTATTGTATTGTGGCTACGGGAAGGAGCCTTATGATTGTCTTTAATTTCATATCGATTCATCATGTAGTAGTTTTATTTCAAAGTAGTTGTAATAGTTGCTACAAGTGGTGGACAACCATGAAGACGACGCCATGGACCTTGACACCCCACCGACAATGATGGAGATCATGCCCGTGCTTTGGAGATGAAGATCAAAGGCGCGAGATAAAGGGGCCATATCAGATCACATTATGAATTGCATGTGATGTTAATCCTTTTTATGCATCTTGTATTGCTTAGATCACGACGGTAGCATTATAACATGATCCCTCTCACTAAAAATCAAGATAATAAAGTGTTCATCCTTAACTAGCACCGTTGCTAAGACTCGTTGTTTCGAAGCATCACATGATGACTGGGTGTGATAGACTCAACATGTGCATACAACGGGTGCAAGCCATATTTGCACATGCGGAAACTTAGGTTTGACTTGTCGAGCCTAGCATGTACAGACATGGACTCGGAACACGGCAGACCGAAAGGTTAAGCATGCATCATATAGATGATATGATACACATGTAGATGTTCTCCATTGAAGCTACATCATCTCTCGTGATGATCAGACTTGGTGTAGTGGATTTGGTTCGCGTAATCACTAAGAAGTCGTTTGGAAGCCAGGTTTTCATTTTATTTATAGCATTTTGAAATGAATACATGTATTCATTTCATTTACATTGTAATTCCAGAAATGGACACTTGTTTGGTTGCTACAGAAATTGTAAATGACAGTAGAATTCAATATTGAATTTGTTTGGTTGCCACATGAATTGTGAATGACAGGTTTCAGCTCAGAATTGTGATTACACATGGCATCATTTTGCTGGATTTCCTATATGAAATGATGGTCCAATTCTGTGGCAACCAAACAGTCCACCTATGAAATTTTAAAATGAATTCCAGGATTCCAGGCTCAAATGATGGATACCAAACGACCTCTTAATTTATTTAGATAATTCAGGACATGAGTACATCGAAGGACGAGTACAACTTAGTGGACACCCGAGTACAGTCAAGTACAGATCACGAGTACAGCTGAGGACGAGTACAACTTAGTGAGTACCCGAGTACAGTTGCATACAAGGCACGAGTACAGTTACACAAAAAGAGTACAGTCGCTCACGTGAGTAAGTACAGAGACAATCGCGCACAACAACAAGTACATGTACATAATTACAGTCGTGCACATAAGTACAGGTACAGAAGCACATGCACAATAGCACACACGAGCAAGTACAGTTACCGAGTAAAGGAAAAAAACTACGTTAAATACACTAAAAAAGTACTTATCAGTTGTAGCACGAGTACAACCATATTAGTATTGGAATTAAGAAAAAAATAATATTTCGAAACCTATCAACATGAGATCTACTTTTGAAGATCTCAGAGTGAGGATCTTAGAAGTGAAACAGATCGTAATTTAGACTTACGGTTCTTAGGATATTTCATTAAAAAACGAATCTACAAAATAAAGGGAAAAGTTGATGCAAACCAACTCCCCTCTGTCTTCTCTCTTCTCTCTCATCCCCACCTTACTTCCCCTTGCGACACGTGGCGAGCAAGGAGAGCACTTACCAGAGATTTTCTGGCACCATAGCGCGCCATTTATCGCGTGCAGAGCAAGTTAGCTTCCCTTCGTGGTGGTTGGCCTTTTTTAACAAATTCGGGCCGAGCTGGGCTTGGACCTGATTTTTCAACGTCGTACATTTCTCAACCCAGCCTGGCCCAACACATGGCCAGTATACCCGCCAGGGATTGATCGATATTTCCAGAATATAGCCGGTAAAAGGTTTTCTTGGTGCCCATAGGTATAAAAGAATACCGGCCACTATTTACCAACTTTTTTTGTAATTTACTCGATTTTGTAGAATTTGAAAAATTCTAGATGAATTTTAAATTTTATCTGAAAAGTCTTAGACGGAATTGAGGTTGTTATTTCTTGTAACTGATAATACCGATGCCCTTCTGTATTTTTCCAAGAGTGGAAAAAGAAAACCTTGGCACCCACTGCACATATTCCCCTCAACCTTATTTTGATCATGAGCAGCAGCCCGATATGGTGATCCTTTTTAGGGACATGGAGATCGTAGCCACTGGATAAATCTCTTTTAAACATTCTTGCACTTCATATCACATCCCAAAATTTTCTAAATTTCGGAATGTAAAATAAAAATAAACTATATGCTTGATTGTTTTAACTTGATTGAAAATTCACAAAGAATTAAAACTTTTTAAAGTTATAAACAAGTAAATTCTAAAATGGTGTTTACAAAGACTTTTGGTTTCAAAGTATTTTCAAAATCAAACATATCTTAGCTTTCAAGGTTTTCAAATCCTTAATGGATTTGTATTTGAGAAAACAGTAAACCCTAAAAAGGCACTATAGCCACATGTATGTCAAATCTTGATTTTATAAAATTTATATTTTTATCTCAAATTTAGTTTCATATTAAAGTATTTTTCATAACGAATCCAACGATACCTCATTTACATTTTTTGACTATTTTTGGTACTCCAAAAGAGCTCAGGAAATAAAGAAAACAAAAACAAAAACTGACTTAAGAGGGCCGGCCTAGCCAAAACCAGCCCACCGTGGCCTGCCTCCCTCCTCCCTATTGTTTTTCTCTATTCCTTATTTTTCTTGGGCCGCTTCTACTTGGCCAATTGGAACGAGCCAACCGGTAGTCGTCTCCGTTCACGTACTCGAGCTCGTACATTACAGCCATGAACATTACGTCTTCCCCTTCTTCTCATGGTATTCAAAGACCACGAAACGTAGACATAAACACGAAAGTTATTCCATTTTCAGTGCAGAAACCGTTCAGGGAATTAATTTTCCATTTAGTGGACTTAATCTCCCAAACACAAACGGTGCACCGAATGCCACCGGTTGGCATTGCCATCCTGATCTCTCTTCTCAGGCAATACATTTGCGAACCGAGATGTCCTCTGTGTGCCCCTTTTCCTCCTCCTCCACTTTGCTTCAGAAAGTTTGTACTAAGTGCTCTGTACAGCCCACATCGACCATGCCAACATCAGCCACAACATCGAGTTCATCATCAGATCTTGTCACCGTCGGTAATCATCTCGTCGAATCCTTGCACCAGAAGACGTTCCTCATCGAGGTCTACCTCCAGGACATGGTGTTACATCTTTTTGTCGCTGTTGATCGCGAGATCATCAGAGTTCATCGGACCGGTATGTCACTTGTGTGAGACTATAGCTTGATTCCTTTTACCAGTCGACTCCGCTAACCGTCGCCTATCTCCAGGTCATGTTGGTGTCTCCAATGGTTGCTGTTGGCCGCGCCGCCCGACAGCATCTGACGTCGCCGCCGTTCCGAGATGATTCCGTCGCCAACGTAAGACCATGCTGCCCTTTATGGTATCAATCTACTCCCCATATCTTTGTGCATCTCTTGAATTCTCATTCTCGTCCAAATCATCCAGAGCAGCTATTTCCATGAAGACGTTCGACGTAGGCCAACACTCCGTGCGCATGTCGTCGCTGTTTCCGGGATGAGATGAAGGACGCCGACCTCACCACCTAGTTCTCCGCGACGAGATGGTTTCTGTAGACATCTTCCCCGAACCAGGAGACCACCAGAGTAACGCCAAGGACGACGCCCGCTACCGTCTCCTTCGTCGACGATCGACCATCTTTACCACCGTAAGTCACCGCGCGCGTCTCGTTGGTAGATGGGGTTTGTTCAGTTTAGACTAGATTTTTGCAGATCCATCATAGACGTTAGATCTAAATCTGAGAGTCCTAATTAGCTCACTTAGCTGAACCATGCATTCATGCGCCATGCAATCGATCGGATCTGTTCACAGATTTGTGCTAGCTAACTCATCTATAAAAACTCTGAAATTCTGTAACTATAGATCTAGAGCTCCGTTTCAAATGGATGTTCTTCCGTTAAGTTTGTAATTAGATTCTCTACAACTTTCGTGTAGAAAGTTTTTCGATTCGAGAAACTTTTTTGGACAACTTTTCGTAGACCATTAGAACTCTAACCACTTATATCTAGTTTTGTAAAATTCATATCTTGATTTCTATACGTTAGATTTTGACAAACCCTATATCGTTGGAATCAGCAAATCGCGTAGATTATTTTAGACATTTTGCGTGGCCGTTTCACCCACTTTATTTTCGCGGTAGCCCTTTGATCCGCAACATCGTCTATAAAAAAACCCTACAAACTTATTCCGAGAGATTCTTTTGGCGATACGCTTGTAATGGAATTATCTATAATTTCCGTGTAGAAAGGTCTTCCATCAGAATGCCATCAGAAAAACTTCTTCTAATGACTTTTCGCGAAAAGTGTAGTCCTATGACTGGCTTCGACATAGTTCCTTTAGCCAAAATGATCCTTATGCCAAAATGATCCTTATGATCATACCCATCTTTCAGAACCAGTTATAATTCTTTATCATGTTCATAGATAATGCATAGCTTACCCCTGGTTGTCTAGTTCATATTATTCAAATAACAATTGAGTTATTTGAGTAAATAGTGACAATCTTAACTATAGATTCCTCCCTTATGCGAATGTTATGTGGAGACAATCTACTACATAGCACATACCTTGAACCAATATCGTGTCTATCCAAATTCATTTTGAATCACTCTTTGACTTAGTTTAGAACTATTCAACTTACAAATGAGTAATTTGAGTAATTCCATATATCATTAATTCATACCCAATGCTAGGTGTGATCTTGTGCTACTTTGATAAGTGTTTTCACACTATGTCAAATTGCATTAGAAACTAGTTGAATGCTTCAAAGAAAATTTAAAACATTGATATGACCATATCTTCAAATTCCAACTTTGACGCAGCCACCATCATCCTAAATATCATTCATACATATTCAATCTTATGCCCACTTAATCTTACTGGCTTATATCAAACTATTCAATTTACAAATGAGTTAATTGAGTAATTCAATATATCACAAATCCATACCAAAGCCTATGTGTAATTCATACTATTGAGTAATTATTGTCACACTTATTTAGTAGTATTGTTGTTGCACTATTTGTCACTTACTTGATTCAATTCACATAAGCCGTTTCAAATCCTTTTCATGCTTTTGTAAAACATAAATATTCTTCATCTATATCTAGTATTATACTATTCTTCCTAATCATATGAATTTCCATCCAAACTCTCACCGCCATATTTTGCGAACCAAACCTCATGCCACACCTTAGTACCATAGAGCGATTTCCGATTGTTGCCTTGTTTGATTTTGTTGTTGTTGTTGTTGAATGGTGTGTTTATGTTGTGCTATATTTTATCTTATAGTTCGTGTGAAGAGGGTCGTGTTTTGTTGAGAGAAGTGAACGCGCTTCGGCTACCAAAAGGCAAGTGACATTCAATCCCACCTATTTTATTATGCATTAGTGTTTTTCAACTAGTATGCATGGTAGGATTTTGATTTCAAAAGTAAAGTATTATGTTATACTTAGCAAGCCCTAGTAGTGTGTAGCTACTCCTGAACCTGTTGCTAGGATGCTCTATTTCTTCTTTGCAACATCAAATGCCAAATGCTGTTTTATTATTTGGTTGTGAGTGTTTGAAAATTTTAAAAATTAACAACATTAATGAAACACCTGGGTGGAATGGTTGTATGCTGGGCGGCTACTCAGGGCCACGTCCCTGGTAGATGGAACCAGTGGACAGGTGGGTGGTTTTCACCTGAGAGTGCGCAGTTGAATATTGGTTGCTCTAGACTGCACCTCTGGTTTTTACCAGTGGATCGTGTGGGGGTTTATTACCTGGGATGGGTTTTAAGCCTGTGAGTTTCACTTGTGTTTGGCCACCCAGGATTAAGGAGATTATTATGTTATCAGTGTTAGCTTCCAATGCAGCCTTATGGTATTATGGGCTCTGCCGAGATTAATTAAGTTATGAGGCTCAACTTGTCAGCTATACGTTCGGATGTGGCAAAGGCCAACGGGAACGGATCTAGCTAGTATGGTTGTTCTCTCCTTCTAAAAGATCTTGTCTCATTCTTCTTTTGGTAAGGGTGGGTCGTAAGGTGAAAGTGCACAACCTCTCGAGAGTTAAACCTAAGATCTTAGACGTGTCCCCGGTTACGGACAATTTGAGCTCTGGATAAGGAATGTACGAAAGAATCTCATCACCTTTTCTAAATGTATTGAAAATTGCGTATCAACCTTAGAAAAACTCATGGGAGATGTAACCATGTGATTATTCTAAAATCCATGGAGGATTTAACCATGATGTGATTTATAATGTCATTCAAGGATTTTTAAAATATTTTGTTTTAAATAAAATATAGGATAAAATTGGCTTTATGCAAATTAGCCTAAGACTCCACAAGCCAAATATCATATAGATAGTCATGTCATAATTTCCACCAAATAAGTGTCATTTGCCAGTACATCATTGTACTGATCTCCATTCGTGGGCTGCATATTCAAACGTGCAGGATTTTCTGAGGAGAAGTACTTGGTAAGATCTCGAGTCTACATTCCAACATGACTGCATGTGGCACATGAAGATGATGAAGGCTCATTGATGATTTACTTTCCGCTGTGTTTATTCTAAACATTTTATTTGAGCTGGTCCATGTGACTATACAATTTGTAAGGTTTTAGCCTTTGGATCAACGATGTAGTAATTTAATACTATTGCAATGATTACTACATTTTGTAATGTGTGTGTTATCAGTGATCCCGGGAATAGCACTATACACAGGTATCTTGCCTTTATTAAAAGTTAGGGTGCTACACTTGAGGACCTCAATCCAGGGCCTCTCCATCCTGACCGTCCGATCGGATGATGTGGCCGAGCGACAGCCGTCCGTTTTCCCGATCGAGCGTTATGGACCGTCCGATCAAACTCGTGGCACTGCTCACGTGAACCACGCCGTCCGTCGCTAGTGTCCCATTTTCACCGTCCGTGACTTACCTGCCCAGCCTCTGATCCGTGGGCCTGCTTTTCGCGGGGCCGGGATGTCAGCGACTGCTGCTAGGGGGGCGAGTGTGCGTGCTCAGTCAAACAGTGTTGCGCGGTGGCTGCCCCGTGGATTCGCAAGCCCCCTAGGGGTAAAACCGTCTTTTCACGTCCTCATTCGTCCTCCCCGTACGTGCGTGGCGGACGAGGAGGCGCCGCCGTACGCGACGCTACACCGTCGCTGCCCCGAGCACCCCGCCCTCTCCCCTTCAGCCACGGCCGGAGAAACCATATCCCCTCCGTGCTTCTTCTGTTTCGTCTTGCCGTGTGGCAGCGACGAATGGCGACTGGCGGGACGACGTCGACCGTGGCCTCCTAGCTGCTCGTCGTTTCATCTTCTCCTCCAGGGAACTTCGCCCCGTCCTTCCCCGCGCATCTCCGCTCTCCTCCATCTCGGCTGGACGGTCCGCATCATCGGCGGCGGCGGCGACCAGCGCAGCCCGCTTGGAGCATCCAGCAGGGCGACTAGGCGAGCGTCGGCGCAGATCCATCGGTAAGTCCCTTCTTCCTCAATAGCAGCAGCTGCTGCAGCCCCTCCCCTTCCCTCGTCTCTACTCTCTCTTATGTTTCACCTCCTCTCTTTCTCTCCAATCAGCGGAACGGGGGGTGGAGCAGAGGTAACGTACGGGAGCAGATGGACCTCAGTGGGGGCATCTTGCCGCCGGCGGCCACGTGTTGAGGACCACCCATTGAGGAGGACGACCATGGAGAAGAGGGACGAGGTGAAGGCTACCAACGGAGGGCAGCCGGCGGCGACCACGATGGGCTCCTCCTCTACCCCAAGCCTGACCTGGAGCGTGGCGACCATGGTGGATTTCCAGTCGATCTGCTCCGGTGCGGCACAGAGAAGCGTTCATGGGCATACTGATTGCTCCTTGGTATGTGTTCTCCATCCTCTCATGTGTTTTTTTCCTTGTCAATCTTAAGATTTTGAGCCATTGGATCTGCTGCAGGATCACACAAATTGTTAGGCTGGTGCCAACGCACCGCCCGCCTCCCGCCCCGCCACGTCAGCTTTTGGCCCACTCTCACCCCACTCTCACCCCACTCTCACCACACGGTGCCAATGCACAGGCTATAGTGCGCGACTTTAGTTCTCTCTCCTCCACGTCAGCTTTTCTCTCTCTTCAACATGAGCATATCTTTGTTTACGTTACAACAATATAAATAATGCAAGGAAATTATTTTATTGAACTAAAATTGTTACCGATTACATCATAAAAAAAATTACATAAAAATCTGAAAAGATTACATAAAAATCTGAAAAAATTACATAATCTAGGAATTAGCCCAGACATGCTCCATCAAATCATGCTGGAGCTGTGTATACATCGGTGACTCCCTCATTTCGGTGTCCATCTGAATCCTGGCTGCTAGGCTTGGTGGTGCATGGTGGTGTATTGCAGGGCCGACATTTGAATCAACTGTCTCATAGTTGTTGTCCAAATTTTGTCCACGCTCATCGTCAATGATCATGTTGTGCAGAATGACACATGCACGCATGATCAATCCAAGAGTACGCCTGGAGTAGGAGCGTCCCGGAACTGCTAGAATGTTGAACCTAGACTTCAACACTCCAAAGGCACACTCGACATCTTTGCGATGCGCTGATTGAGCAGAAGTGAACACTCGCTGCTAGCTTCTCACTTTGTGGAAGAGTAACACCTTTCATGAACACCGGCCAGGAGGGGTAGATGCCGTCGGCAAGGTAGTAACCATAGTTGTACTCGTGTCCATTCACCGTGAAGTTCACTACGGGTGCTTCTCCCCTAAGCACATCAGTGAACAACGGCGACTGGTTCAGTACATTGAGGTCGTTGTTGGACCCGGCCACTCCAAAAAAGGCATGCCAGATCCAACGATCATACGACGCAACGGCTTCTAAGATTATGGTAGGGTGTTTGATGTCTCCCCTTGTGAATTGGCCAGCATGAGCCACTGGGCAGTTCCTCCACTGCCAATGCATGCAATCGATGCTCCCTAACATGCCCGGAAAGCCACGCTCCTCGGCTTTCGCTAACAGCCGCTGAGTATCCTCCACAGTTGGGCGACGGCAAAACGTCTCCCCGTAACAATCAATGATGCCTTCACGAGAATCTATCTAGACAATCTGATGAAGTTTGTCTAGCTAACTTAAGCCACTCATCTATTGTATCTGCAGCGGCTCCATAAGCTAACAGACGCAAAGCCGCAGTACACTTTTGCAGGGGAGAGAAACCAGCACGGTTGAGAGCATCATCTCTTTGGGTGAAATACGGAGAGTATTCACCCAATCTAGCCACAATGGTCAGGAAGAGGGATCGTCTCATCCGATACCTTCGCCGAAAGTAGCTCGGAGGATAGTTGCAGTCGTCGGCGAAGTAGTCCTCGAAGAGCCGATCGTGGGCACCCGGACGATCACGCACGATGAACTGTCGGCGGCGCCGACGTCTTGGCACCACCTCCTCGGCTTGCATCTCCTCCTCATACTCCTGCTGGAATGCAGCGATGAAATCACCCTCCACTCCGTCGCTCGAACTGCTGCTGGATGAAGACATGGTGTAGAGTGGAGTGGAAATGGAGAGTGGAGGTGTGGAATGGCTGAAAACATATGGGGGTATTTATAGGGTTTTTTGAACCAGCAACGGCTAGCTGACGTGGACCAATCGCGTCGCGGCACGTCAGCTAGCCGTTGGGCACTGCCGCCCCACTCCCGCCCCGCTCCCGCCCACTCTCGCCCGCATCCAGCCCGCCTCCCGCCCGCCTAACGCCCCCTCTCGCCCGCCCTACCGCCCGCCTGCCTCCCGCCCCACCCCGCCATCGCGCCGCCCCGCCTCCCGCCCCTCTCCCGCCTCCCTCCCGCCGCCAACGCGGGCGCCAGCCGGGCGGGAGCGGGCGCTACCGCCGGGCGCCCCCGCCGGCGCCCCTCCCTCCCGTCCCGCCCGCCTCCAGCCCCTCTCCCGCCCCGCCCCGGGCGGTAGTGCCCCGGCTGCCGCCCGCGTTGGCACCAGCCTTAGAGAGAAGTTTTGGTGGGCAGACTGCTTTTGCTCATTGATATGTACGTGTTCCTCCCTCCTCTCGTGCTTTCTTTCCCTGTCAATTTTAAGATTTTAATTCAGTGAATCTATTGCAGGATAGACCGCTGATCGCACTGTCACAAAAATTGATCCAGCCATGGCGTCCATGAAAAGTTGCAACTTGGTACGCTTCTCAATTCTCATTCCCTTTTCTTCACCCAGTTCAACTTTTAAACCAGTGATTGCTGCTTAGGCTCATTTGGCCATGTTTCTCTCTGTACTGGTTGCGTAGCTTGACATGTTCTGGTATTCATGAAGCACTTCCTACCAGGCTCAATGTGTTCGGTGAGAGTGGAAGGAACTACTTAAAAATCCTCCCCTCTTTTAGGGTTCTCGTGTGTCTGGGCGGAGCTAGAAAAATGAGTCGATGTGCTCATTAATACGTTTTCACCTTCAGGATGATAGGCTAAGGGTGTCCCTAAGTGAGTACACGGACTATCCATTTGAGTACTTCTGCAGGCTGCCGGTGACAATTGACACCGGCGCTTGAACTTAGCTCCGCCTATGTGTTTTTTATTTTTCATCCTTCAGTGAGAGAGAGAGAGAGAGAGAGTTGATCTTGAGAGGAGGATATGTATCAAGAGAGTGAGGTATTGAGAGGGAGAGAGATTAGATATTAAAGTACTCTAAGCTAGAATGCTGCCGCTTAGATATGTGAGCTTTTATAGGTATTGGTTTGGTGAAGAATGTTGATGGCGATGGTTCCCGATGTTTCTTATGTGCCAACCATTTCACAGAAACTAAAGGTGATGCAAAAGCAGCACTGTTCGCTGGAACAGAGACAACAATTTGTGTCAATGATATTATTGCCCGCTTACAGAAAATCATGGTCCTCTCGGAATCAACTAGAATAATACTAGCATATTCCACATCATATGATGGCTAGGAATTTATCTCTCATTAGCTTTATGATTCTTTCATTTGTCTTTAACTCATGTACAGCTCACTCATGGAGGAACAATAGCCCTGTGGATGATATTGGTCAACGGTGTGAACCTTCATACCATCTGTTTAGTCTGTGCAAGTCAAAAGCAGGAGGAAATAGATTACACATAGTTCTTTAGTTTCTGATAATGGAAATAGGAGGGCTAACTCGTTTTGAAAAAAACAGAACTAAGCTAGGAAGGGAAAGAGACTTCGGTCTTGCTAAATGAAAGGCTACCAATGCTAAAGTTTCTATAACTATTCTTGGGCAACATGGTCTGGAAAAACTCTGTAGTTCCTGTGCTATTATTAACTCTCTCTCTATCATTTTGTGCCACCCTCAGGTATTATATTTCTAACGATTCCAATATTTTTTTTTTTTGCAATGTCCATCACATATTTTCTGTCAGAAAGGACATGTTTTCCGTTTCTTTTGATTGAGTGTGTGCCCTTCTTAATTTCTTTTTGTTGACAAAGCTTAGATAATGTATTCTTCTTAATTTCCTGATTGTTGAACACTGGTTAAGGTTCTTTTAACTGTCCTTTTGTGGTTCCCTAGGGACACAACAATGTTGGCTCTTTGGAGTGAGAATGCCGAAGCCCTTAAATGAATTACTACAGCTATGGGTTGCACCTTCAAAAGGCAAGACTCTAAGCTTACAATCTCTCGAGTTGCTTCTCTGCTAGCTTTGTTTCCTATTGCCAGGAGCCTCATGTTGATGCATTTTCTCTGCGTATTTTAACTATAGTGGCATTAAGTCTCAGCTAACAATGGTTCTCACATGTGCATGAATACAAATATGCCAGACGTTGTTGCATTGTGCTACATGTAGTTTTTGGCGTGGTTTGGTAATTTATTATCAGATACACCTTATTCGCACGTAAAATTGCTTTCTAGCATCCCTGTTTTGCTCTTTAGCAAGCACTCTAGCTAAATGTAATAGTGATTCTTTTTTCTACACCTTATAATGTACATCCTAACTTATCACCAATCACCGCTTATATTTTAATTTACTTTTGACTTTCTGAAATGAGTTTTGTTGTCTGAAAGAAAAGGTTTTGACTCCGAGTTTCCAGAGAAAAAGTTGAAGTAGAAGAGTAGAACTGCCAAGTAGCACAATCCTCTAAAAAATGTCCTAAATCCTTGATTAGTTCAGTAGGATTGCTTTTAATAGTATAGAGGATTGGGAGTTCCCATTCTTTTGTTTCTGAGTGGCATTACAGAAGGAGAGTGGCCTGCTGTAACTTTCACACACCGATACAGCCACACCAGCCCTTTCCAAGCCAACCCACCCACGCATAGGACTCAATTAAAAAAAAACAATTCTCCTTATTTTTGATTTATGACAAAAAAATCTGGCCGACTACATTTCCATTGCAGCAATGATGGTATGAGATCACATCATGTTCAAATTAACGCAAGCAACTGTACACATTCAGCAAACTAAGGGTTGCTTTGGCATTTGGCTAGCTCTGAATTTGTTGGACATCGTTTTATGTACCTACATCAACTATGTAGCTATCTTATAAACATGTGATTTTTTCGTCCACACTATTGTTTATGTAAAAGCTCATATTCAGGTTCATTATACCTGTCTCGCAGTCTGTTTATTTTTTAATGATAAGCCAAACTACTGAATATTGGTCTCTGGAGTTTTCATTTGTCATAACAGGTGAATATGCTTTTGTGTTTGTGCTCAAAACAGATAATAACTTTGATTGGTTCTCTATGCTAGAAAAGTTATTGTTCAGTTTTCGGACACGATAAAATGCTTTATCAAGTTCTGCATTTACTTTTGAGTATTGAATATTATCTCTTTACAATTTAGCTAGGTTATCCTCATGTTAGCTAGTTTATCTGTGTTGGCCGAAACGTGCTATTTTTTTCTTATCATCATGTTAGTAGGAACCTAGAAAAGATATAGTTGTTCAATTAAGTAATTTCACTCAACACGGTAGTGAAGGAGGGGCCGGAGAAGCGCGCGCTGTTAGCGGCGCTAGCCTCTAGATGCCCTCTACTCAAGTGATTATATGAAGCTGATGTATTCTTAGTGTATTTTCATATGTATTAGTTTTTGTTATAGAACATCTGTTTCTTTTTGTTCATGTGAAGAACAAGTCTGCATATTCATTAGACGTGAAGCGACTACCAAGAACTTGGGTATTCAATATGTGTTCTTTTAGGTATATATCTCAAGGCTTACATTGTTCTTAACTACAATTAATTATATTTGTGGCACAAAGTAGTGGCATCATTGCTACTGGTCAGCGTACATTTTAGTTTCCTATGATATACCTTTCTTTTGTAACATTACTTGATTGTTCCCAGTTTCAAAAGAAAAGGAGATCCTCTATTGCAATGCAGTTCTAAACTTATACTCGAATTCAATGCCTGCTCTTTTTGTCCACAATAGTCTCTGTTTCTTTAATTATGACGGTGGCAAATTATTCTTACCTGAAAATCTCAGCCAAATAATTGATAGATGTTATATTACATTTGAATACTTCATTAAGCATTTATTCTTTGTGTCGATTCTAATGTATTCAAAAGAGTTATTCACATTTGGAAGTGCATCTCTGAATTATGGGATAGAAATTATCATTATATTATTATACATGTGTTTCTGCTCTCTATCCTGTTATGACCAAAAAATTCTCACACTTCTACGTCTATTTTTGAAGGCACTGGATCTATTTTGTATGTGTTCTACTGCTGAGACTAAGTTTGTCTTCTTTGACAGAGTAGGGAGAGAACTCATTGGAATGTCATTGACCATTCTCCTACGCCATGGCCAAGCACCTGGTGTGCCACTTGAACAGATTGTTGAGCACGCCGGGGAATTGTTTCTACCTTAGGAGAACTAGCTTCCATAATATGGCGCAAGTTTTTTTTCGTTCTCTCGCTTTCTAACAAGTATTTCGCAATCGAGGAAGGGAATCCATCCTTAGCATTCTTTGCCTAAGAGGCTTAAAGGTTCTGCATAACCAGGGGATTTGCTAGGGTCTACTTCAAGACAAGGTGATCCTTTTCTATCTATACTTATGTGACAACTGATGTTGCCATGGTATACAAGAAGGATGATCGCATAGCCCGCAAAACCTGTACCTGCAAGTGAGAAGGCTGAACCATCTGTGCAAAATTCATTCCTTGGTTGTCCACCTTGATAGTACATACTGGTCAAAGTGTTAGTATATGTGGTCTCTTAAATTAAGATCACGCTCTGATTACTTGCTGCTTATCCATATGTAGCACTATTTGATTTTGAAACCAAATGGGTCTAGATCTACAACCTAAGTGCATGGTAAACTTAATAGTGCATGGACTAAGCGTGACCTTTTTAGAGCATCTCTAGCAGAGCCCGTAAACACGTGAACTGAAAAATGCGAGTTCAGTTCACCGAACTCGTGTTTACGGGCCGGAAAATCATTGTCACATATTAGAATCTGTAAAAGTGGAACTGAAAAATGGAATTTGAAATGTCGCGGGTAAATTAGGCGATGATCATGTATATAGATGAATTTGATGCTCCGATTGAGCATCAAAACTTACATAGTTTGAGAAATCAAACCTATAATACTTGTACACCGGGCGATCTCTACTTAGTTAAGAAAAATGCGGCCTATAATAGTGGCCTATGCGCGCGGCGGTGCCGGTGGTGGCGCAGCATGTCGGTGGTAGACGACGTCGACGCTATCGTGGAGGAGCTTCACTCGTCGTCGGCGTCAAGCTCGACTATTTCGAGCTTCACGCGGCGGACACGGGCCTCGCGACGGGCCACCTCGTATTCTCGCACCTGGCGGACAACGTCCGCCTCCTCCCGACGGAAGCGAGCGCGGGCCTCCACCTCGCTGACGGCCTTGGTCTGCGCAAGGACGACCTCCTCCTCATCGCAGCCGTGGACGTAGTTTCTGGCGGAGATGGTGGGCGACCGCGCGGGGATGAGGTCCTCGTCGTCGATGTTGTCCGCGACGGGGAGCCGTGGTGCGTGGCTGGAGCCGCCGTACGAGGAGCCCTCGCCGTTGTTACCGTACCTGGCGAGCTTCCATGGGTGCGTGAGCCCCTAGTTCGTCCACCAGCGGGCGCTGCACTTGCACGCGCCCTCCGACTTGTTCCATTTGCGCCGCTCCGCCTCGGTGCGGAACACGGGAGGACACGGCGGTGAGTCGTCGCCGCCCAATACGGTGACACGGCCTTGGGAGCCGCCATGGGACGCCATCGCGCTGACGAGGAGGGTGGATCGGTGGCTGGGCTCTGCTGGATTGCTTGCCGGAAAAGGGGATTGGCGGCGGCGGAGGGAGTTGAACGACGGAGGGGAGTAGGGTTTGGAAACCGAACTCCTCTCCGCGAACCCTTTTAATACAGGGCGACCTCTCGATTTCTCGGGGACCCGAACTCGTTATACGGGCTAGGCCGCAAGTTCGGGCTCCGTTCTGGCCCAGTTTCGGCCCGAACCCCTATTCTCGCCGGAATTTTACAGTTTCAGCCGCGAGTTCGGACTCTGCTAGAGATGATCTTAGGACCAACATATTGTTTGGCTCTTGAGATTAAGCACCATAGTTTCATTTCCACTTGAACAATCTGGCGGAGGCAGACACGAAATCATTTCTTCGGTACCCAAACATAATATTTCTATATCTACCTTAACTTTTTCAAAACGTTTAATCATAACTGTTTGTCTTCAGATACACCAAAGTCCAGAGAGGTACTTCGTCTTCAGTTCAGCGTTTTGTACATTGGGTATTTGCATGGGTCTTACAGAGCTGACTGGATTGACAGTATATGATGCTAACTTTTTTTTTTGACAGAAAACCGTGAGCTTTATTGATCAAATAATCATAATGTCATTACAAATATCCTCACGGATGCACTCCGGAGGAGAACCACGCCACACGGCATCTACTGAAAACTCACACCTTCTAGCTAAAACGTGTGCAACAACATTAACCACACGGTAAACATGTATGAAAGAGCAAGAAACGATGGATCTTGCTAGACGCTTAACATCCTCGATCACCGGTCCATAGCAAGACCGGTCCATCACCCCAGCATTAACGCGGTTGATCACCGATTGACAATCAGAGGCAAAAATGACCCTGGAGTAGCCTTCATCGCATGCAAAGGCCACAGCACGCCTCAAAGCCAATGCTTCTGCCAGCTCCGCATTGGTCACCTCGTCTCGACGCTCGCCACAAGCAGCGATGAAAGTCCCCTGGTGATCACGAACAACGACACCAATACCCATCTGTCTCGTGGAAGAGAAAGTCGCTGCATCCACATTAACAAGCACCATACCTGCAGGCGGCGGAACCCATTTTGGTGTTGATGAAGAAGGTTCACACCTTGTAGCAGTCGTCGGCTTGTAAAGATGAATGCAAATCATATCACTGTAAGCCTTGATCTTAGCAGCAGTAGACTTAGGATGCATCAAACCTTCACCCTCGCGGTACTTATTTCTAGCATCCCAAATGTGCCAGAGAGAAACCATCAGTACTGTTGCTTCTAGATCAGAACAGCGGTCAATGAAGTCAAGAGTCCGGACTCTTGGAGAGATGAAAGCCTTCCTGTTGAGATGGATATGGAAATCAGCTTTCACTTCACGCCACACCTCGTCGACATAGGGGCAGAACAAAAGAGCATTCTCGACTGTCTCGTGTTTGTTACAGTATACACACGTCGAGGGAGTAGGGACATGCCGCTTCTGGAGTTGATGACCGCAGGGAAGGCAGTCATGAGCGAACCTCCAGAGTGTGATCTTCATCTTCCCCGGCGCCTTGCTCGCCCAGAGCTTCTTCCAGATTTTGGAATTATCAGATACAACTGAAGATGAACCTTGCCCATGTTTGCTACGGTCCGTAGCCACCTGCTCCGACCTAGCAAGGTGATATGCAGACCGCACGGTGTCGTGGATGTGACCACGGCAGATGCTACAGGGGGTAGCACTTCGTTGATGCGAGGGGAAGGGAACATCGCCATCTACGGGTCGAGGTGCAAGAGACGCAAGGGTTTTACCCAGGTTCAGCCCCTCCGGAAAGTAAAAGGCCTACGTCCTGCTAGATCTTTATTGCTCAGTGGAGAATTACAATGGGGGGGGCTCAGTCGGCGGCTACGCCGTGAGCTTACAATGGGAGATTAGATCTCGAATCAAGTGTCCTCTAGGGTTTAAGCTCGGGGGTTTATATAGACACCCCCGACCTAGGGTTACATAGCGATAACTCCAAATCATATTCGTTGCTATTAATCCGGGATTCGTTAACCCCCTTGCAAGTAATCTTCTAATCCAGTCGCACAGATCTTCTCCTTAGGATCGCGGCCCAGTCGCCCTTGGGCCCAGTCGCTTGGGCGACCGGCGATCCACCTGGGCCTTCGTCTTCACGGCGAGTGGGACTGGCGACCCACCCCCTATGGGCATATCCCCATCAGTAGTCCCCGAGCGCGGTGGTGATGAAGCGTAGATTTATGGCAAGTCTTGGAGAGGCGCAGTCATGGGCTAAGTTGAATCGCCTCCGGGCTCCCAAAGATAAAGTTGCGGATTTGGCGCCAGTCTCTAATTGCCAGGCCTTGATCAGTCAATCGGCGTTGGACAGTCGGCGTCTGCCAGTCGTCGTGGGCCAGTCGGCGCTAGCCAGTCGTCGTGGGCCAGTCGGCGCGCATTTACCATGAAGACACGTGGAGGAGCCAACGGCTGGATTTCACGTTGACCGAGGCGTGAACCACTTGCATGCTGTTTGACCGTTGGGCCTGACGTGACCGCTAACGGCTAGTTTAACGGCTACTCAGCCGGAACCAGCGCGGATCTCGACCGTTGATTGCGGGGCGGCGATTCCGGGACGATTTAACGAACAGATTTCATCCCTAATCTGGGCGAGTGCGGGTGGTATAAAGGATCACCCCGGGGATTAGGGTTCGTCACTCCTCCGCACTCTTCTCCCATCTTCTTCCCATCTCACCTTCATCCAAACTTCTCACGCATCCATGGCGACGAAAGGCTGGGGCAAGTCGAAGGTCACGCGGGAGTCTCTTCTCCCATACGTTGCGTCCGGGGTTATCCCCGAGTTCAACAAGGAGCGATGGCGGGTTCCGCCGGCGAACGAGGTGGAGCCCCTCCCGCGGCCTGGGGAATTCGTGCTCTTCCTGAGCTTCCTTGATCGCGGGTTTGCTCTCCCCACTTCCGATTTCCTCCGGCAGCTGCTGGCCTTCTACAGCATCAAGGTCTCCGACCTCGGGCCGCACAGCGTCCAACAGATCTCTCTGTTCGTGGCGTTGTGCGAATGCTACTTGGGCTGTCCGCCATACTTCCCGCTGTGGGTGTCCATCTTCCACGGGCGGGCGACTCGGGCCAGCAAGAACAGCGAAGCTCTCATCCCGAACGGCGGGATCACCTTCCAGTGTGAAGTCCGGGAGAGCTTCATCGACATGGCGCTTCCCAAGAAGGCGCGGCCGGCCGTGGCGCCGCTTCTGGTTTTACGCCAAGGAGTACACTCCTCCCGGCGAGGTCTGCATTCCTCAGTACAGTCCCGAGCCAAGCGTCCCGCGGCGCCTCAATGTCCGGTCGCTACCGCGCGAGCAGGAGGAGGTGGTGAAGGAGATGCGCCAAGCGATCCAGGCGCTGAAGGATAATGGCCTGACGGCGGTTGATATGTACAACTGCTGGCTTGGTCGGCGGCTGATCCCCTTGCGGTGCCGGGCTCACCCCATGTGGGAGTACCGGGGGCAAAATGACTGCACTCGGTCGACAGCGACTGAGTGGGACGAGGGCGAGTACCGGAAGGCGCTCGCCAAGATCACCACGGCCACTTTTACCTCCTTCGAAGACGGCTTGCAGCCTTACTCTGAAGAAACCCCGGCGCCCCAGGTATCATCTTAGAATAGGGACTCCGCATGGGTTGGCCTCATTTTCTCATTTCTGACTCGTTTCCTTGATTCAAATGTAGCGCTGGCAGAAAATCGCTGACCACCTTCCCCCCCTTGCCGGGAAGGAACCACCAGAAATGACCGAAGGCGAAGAGGAGGAGGTCGATGATGAGGAGGAGCGCACCGAGTCGGACTCCGAGGCGCGAGACTTCATCAGACTCCCGCGCGGGACGAAGAGGAATGTCGGGTCCTCGTCCCAGGGCGCGGTTGAGGAGGAGGCGACCTCGCGTCCGGAGGGCGAGGCGGAGCCTTCCAAGGAAGGGGCTGAGCCGCTGTCGAAGCGCTTGCGCCCCACTCTCCTGGAGGGTTCTATGAGGCTTCAGCGCCCTCTGAAGGATGCGATTGACGCGGGAGCTCGGGCCGGCCCCGGCGTAAAAGCAATCCCCACCGTGAAGTAAGTGCTCCTCGCCAGACTTATTCTCTTTGTGGTGGGATTGGGTGTCGACTCACCTTGCCTCCCTGTAGGTCCAAGAAGAAGACCTTGGTGAAACCGGCCGTGGCTGGGGCAGCGGCCACAAAGGCGGCCGAGGCGAAGAAGAAAGCCGCAGAGAAGAAAGCGGCGCCGTCCGATCTTGGGGGCGCGGGGTCGGCTCCGGAAGAGCCGGCCGCCGCGAGCCAAGCTGAGAAAGCGGGAGCCCTCCACACCGAGTCCACCGCCAAGGTCTTCCCTCTACCCAGCATGGCTCATGGGGGTATGGTGAGTGCAGCGACCGGGTCGGACGCCGTTCCGCCCATGGTGGAGAAGGGGTCGGCGGTCGTCGAGTCGACCAAGGAGCAGGAAGCGCCCGAGGTCGAGGATATCGTCGTTGAGAAGGACGGCCTCTCGGAGCCGTCGAAGGAGCGCCGGTCCAAGGTTGCCAGGGACCGAGCCCCACCCGATGACGCCGACACTCGAGTGGGCGAGGCGCCGCCGACTGAGGCGGTGACGCAGGCGGGAGAGGTGACCGGGTCGCGCCACCCGCCGCCTTCCACCTTGACCTTCGCCGAGCTCCACACAACACTTGGTGAGGCACACGCGGTGAGTGTTTCTGAACTCTTAGTCTAGTCGCCCCCAGTCCCCGAGGGTCGACTTGGTCTGAAGGGGCGAGTCGAGTCTCCTTTTATTTGTTTCCTTTTGTTGACCTTTTGCATTGTACTTGAATTTTTGCAGGCGGAGGTTAAGGGATTAGCCACGCTCGTGGAAGAGGCGGCTCAAAAGAACCGCAAGTTGATTGCTCTGGGCAGTAAGTCACGTCCACTCGCCTTCCTCTTTTGGTATCGCTGTTCTTGGATGAGTTTTTAGTTCTCACCATTTTCTGTTTTTGGCAGCAGAGGCGCAGGAAAAGGCTCTTGCCGAGGCTCGGGAAGGATTCGTCAAGGAGTCTTTCTACCGCGAAGCCGACTTCCGGGCGCAGCAGGCCGAAGAGGCCCGGAAAAAGGCGAAAGCGGAGGTGGCCGACCTGACCAAGGTCCTGGAGCAGAAGGGCCGGGAACTGGAAGACGTCATTACCGAGTACAAGGGGAAGCTGACGGCCGCGACTGAAGCGCGGGACTCCGCGCGTGGGGCTGCCGCGTCTCTGCGGGAGGAGATTGCGGCCTTGAAGCAGCAGCACGCCAAGGAGTTGGCTGCAGAAAAGGAGGCGTCCGAAGGCACCGTCCTGGCGGTACAGGCCGAGAAGACCAACTTCGAGGCTTTCGTCCGGGAGATGTCGCGGCAAATTCTCGGTAAGCTCTTGTGCTCAGGCTTACTGTTTTTCCTTGCCGAGGCGTCGAGTCTCGGGTCGTGGCGGCTTGGCTCCGGGGGTCGGCCCCCCGGTCCCGGCGAGTCGGCTTCGGGGACCATTCCCCGAGCATGGCGAGTCGGCCTCGGGGGCCAGTCCCCGAGCGTGGCGAGTCGGCTTCGGGGGCCAGTCCCCGAGCGTGGCGAGTCGGCTTCGGGGGCGAGTCCCCGAGCGTGGCGAGTCGGCTTCGGGGGCCGAGTCCCCGAGCGTGGCGAGTCGGCTTCGGGGGCCAGTCCCCGAGCGTGGCGAGTCGGCTTCGGGGGCCAGTCCCCGAGCGTGGCGAGTCGGCCTCGGGGGCCAGTCCCCGAGTGTGGCGAGTCGTCTTCGGGGGGGAGTTCTCATTTTTCCCTTTGTGTTGTTGATGGCAGGTACGTGCGACTTCGTGGAGACGGCGACTCCGCGGGAATGCCTGTCGACCGCGACCGCGCGTATCATCGCCTGTGCGGGGGAGATACTGGCCGCGCTCCAGTACCTGAGTCCGCGGGAGGTGATGCCGCGGGACACGCCGTCCGTCTTCAAGGCCGTGTCCAACATTCCGGCTGTTGTGGACTGGCTTCGCCGTTCCTCCTGCCGCGTTGGTATTACCATGGCTCCGAGCATGGTGCCGGCGCACTACTCTGAGGGATTCGACGTGGAGGAGGTCACTGCAGGCTTCCCCTCGGAGACTGGAGAATTCGATGTTGCCGAAGTGCTGCGGCTGATGGACGCGGTGCGCCCCTTTGCCGACCGAGTGCTGGCGACTGCGGACTTGGAGACTCACATCCCCAGCCAAGCGGCGCCTGGGGGCACGGAGAAGGGGCCGGGCCCGGTGGACTTCCCTGCGGAGCGCCTCTTCCATGCCGCGGCTGCCGGCTCGTTGTCGACATACCCGGTCGTGCTGTACACGCCGAAATTTCGTCACGGCGATGGCGGCGCCGAGCCTGTCGTAGAGGGGGCTCCGGGGTCGTCCTCGTAGCTTCCTGAATCCCTGTGTAAGAAGGAGCTTGGGTTCCCGCGAGCGGGTGTCAGTTGTAAATACAGTGATAACTTTTGCTTAAATATAATTTAGTGGTTGCTTTTGAATTTGTGTTGTTTGTTGCGGCAATGCGTTGGAGTTGGTTCCGACTATCCATGGCCTTCGGGCCAGTCGCCTTGCGACCCCGATGAGGGCTATTGACTTGACTCGTTTTCCTTTTCGAGCTGGGCGTCCCCGGCCGCAAGACGTAGTCATTATAGTACGAATAGCAGCCTCATGGGTGGAGTAGCGGTGAGTTGCAGTTTGCGCTGTTCGGATGTAGCGCGCCACTCGTCGTGGCTCGGTGAGCCAGTCGCTGGGCGACTCCAAAGGGGGTCATTGCGGGCGTATTTTCCTTGGCGAGCCGCGGGTCCGTTTTGCGGGGTCCCTAGTCGAAGTACTTAGCCACGCAAGTCGCCAGCCTAAGGTAGAGGAGGGCATTGTTGTGCCGTATATCGTAGCACGAGGCGGTCGCCGTGGCCCGTGGGGCTGGCCGAGCATGCGGCCCTGCTGTGGGTTCCAGCCGCCGTTTTCACCTGACAGCGTAAGGGGTGGTGGGTGGCCGGACCTGGTGTTGCGACCGGCCACTCCGTCATGCCCTTGTTAGCTCGGCTACTTGGCCGATCGTGGACTTCGCTCTTCCAGCAGCGGCGACCGGAGGTCTCTCAGTACCTAATCGCTTATCGCGGCGACTGGGCCGGTGTATACCGGGATGAGAGATGAGGATATCTGGCGGGTGAGGGTGAGGTATTCGAAGCTGGAGATCAGAAATGGTCGGCGATTTTTATTAACCTCTGAATTGTCGGGCTACATTTTTGTCCTTAGGTATAAAACCGTCGGAGGAGGTTGATGTTCCAGGGACGCTCCACCTCTTTAGTGAGTGGCTCGCCTTTGTCGTCCTTGCGGACGTCGATGAGGTAGTAGGAGTCGTTGCCGAGTACGCGGCTGACGGCGAATGGTCCTTCCCAGGGCGGGGACAGCTTGTGCATCCCTTTCTTGTCCTGGATTAGCCGGAGTACCAGGTCGCCGACTTGGAAGGAGCGACTCCGAACACGGCGACTGTGGTAGCGACGGAGGTCTTGCCGGTAGATGGCGGTTCCGGGAAAGTGCGAGGTCTCTGGCCTCGTCGAGGAGGTCGACGTCATCTTGGCGAGCTCGCTCGTTGTCTTGTTCGGCGTAGTTGGCGACCCGAGGCGAGTCGTAGGCGATGTCCGTAGGCATGACGGCTTCGGCGCCGTACACGAGGAAGAAAGGCGTGAAGCCGGTTGACCTGGTTAGGCGTTGTGCGGATGCCCCATAGCACCGAAGAGAGCTCCTCCGCCCGAGCAACCGGCTGCGCGCTCTAGGGGCACAACCAGGCGCGGTTTGAGTCCATGAAGGATGCTCTGGTTTGCCCTTTCAGCTTGGCCGTTCGACTCGGGGTGGGCGACTGAGGCGAGGTCGAGTCGGATGCCCTTCTCTTCGCAGAAATCAGCCATTTCCCCTTCGCGAAGTTGGTGCCGTTGTCGGTTATGATACTGTGAGGGTAGCCATACCGATAGATAAGCTCTCGTAGGAACTTAGTGGCTGTCTTCCCGTCGCACTTCTTTATGGGCTTTGCTTCCACCCATTTGGTGAACTTGTCCACCGCCACCAGGAGGTGAGTGTATCCGCCGGGGGCCGTTTTGAATTTTCCCACCATATCCATGCCCCAGACGGCGAAGGGCCAGGTGAGGGGGATTGTCTTCAATGCCGACCCTGGCATGTGCGACTGGCTTGCATACTTTTGGCACCCGGCGCACGAACGGACGAGGGCGACTGCATCTTCGTGGGCTGTTGGCCGCAGAAGCCGTGACGAAAGGCCTTGGCGACGATTGAACGCGCGCCTGCATGGTGGCCGCAGTCCCCTGCGTGGATGTCGCGCAGGATGTTGCGTCCTTCCGCAGTAGCGACGCATCGTTGGAATACTCCCGAGACACTGCGCTTGTATAGCTCATTGTTGATAATGGTGAAGGACTTGCATCTGCGCACGATGGTCCGTGCTTTGGCTTCATCCATTGGCAGTGCCTGGCGCTCAAGGTAACTTATGTACGGCTCGGTCCAATCGATGCTATCGGCGGTGAGTGCGACTAAGGTGGAGTCGGGAGCAGGTGGCTCGGCAATGTCCAGCTCGCGTGGTGCGCGTACCGAGGGGTGGCTGAGGATGTCCAGGACGACGCCCGGAGGGGGTTGGAGTCGCTTGGACCCGATTCTGGCTAGCGCGTCGGCTTCTTCGTTCTTGCGCCTGTCGACCCATTCGACGATGTGGCCGGCGAAGCTAGCGCCGGCTTGGTCGACGGCACGCTTGTATGCGATCATGTTGGCGTCGGTGGCGTCGCAGGTGCCGGAGGTCTGGCTGGCGACTAGGTCGGAATCGCCGAGGCAGCGCAGCCGTGTTGCGCCCATCTCTTTTGCGACTCGCATGCCGTGCAGGAGCGCCTCGTACTCGGCCATGTTGTTGGTGCAGGGCTCGAATCTAAGTTGCAAGACGTACTTCACTGTGTCGCCCTTTGGTGATGTGAGGACGACTCCCGCGCCCGCCCCTTCGAGGTTTTTAGAACCGTCGAAGTGCAATGTCCAGTGTTTGAGGTCGGCGGGCGAGCTTGGCTGCTGGGCCTCTTCCCAATCGGCGAGGAAGTCGGCGAGTGCTTGAGATTTAATGGCGTGGCGCGACTCGTAGGTGATGTTGTGGACGCCGAGCTCGACTGCCCACTTGGCGATCCGACCGGTTGCGTCGCGGTTTCGGATGATGTCGGCGAGTGGTGTTGAGGCGACTACCTTGATGGGGTGCTCGTGGAAGTAAGGGGCCAGTCGCCGCTGGGCCCTGAGGACTGCGTACACCAGCTTTTGGTAGTGCGGATACCGCTGCTTGGATTCGATCAAGGCTTCGCTGATGTAGTAGACCGGGCGTTGTACCAGTTGCTCCCTTCCTTCTTCCTTCCGTTCGACGACCATGACCGCGCTTATAGCAAGATTCGACGCGGCGACGTATAGGAGCATGGTTTCTTTTGGCAGTGGGGCTGCGAGGATAGGGGCAGTCGAGAGAGTGTGCTGGAGTTCTTCCAGGGCCCGCTGCGCCTCGTCTGTCCACCTGAATGATTCTGACTTCTTGAGCAAGCGGTAGAGTGGCATAGCCTTGTCTCCGAGCCGGGGTATGAAGCGACTGAGTGCGGCGACTCGACCGGCAAGTTTTTGCGCGTCGACTAGGCAAGTCGGCTGCTTGGTGCGCATGACCGCCAGTGTCTTCTCCGGGTTGGGCTCGATGCCTCGCTTGGAGACGACGTAGCCTAGCAGTTGTCCTGATGGAACCCCGAAGGTGCATTTCAAAGGGTTGAGCTTGATCTTGTACCGCCGTAAGTTGGCGAATGTTTCGGCGAGGTCGCTGACGAGGTCGGCCTGGCGAGTCGATTTGACCACCACGTCGTCGATGTAGACATGCACATTGCGGCCGATCTGGCTTTCCAGGCAGCTGTTCATGCACCGCCGGTATGTTGCTCCGGCGTTCTTGAGGCCGAAGGTCATGGACGTGTAGCGAGAGGCGCCTAGGGGCGTGATGAATGCTGTCTTCTCTTGGTCTTCCTTGGCCATCTTTATTTGATTGTACCCGGAGTATGCGTCGAGGAAGCACAGCGACTCGGACCCGGCGACCGCGTCGATAATCTGGTCGATTCGCGGTAGGACGAATGGGTCCTTGGGACACGCACTGTTGAGGCTTGTGTAGTCAATACACATTCGCCACGTCTTGTTTTTCTTTAGCACTAGGACTGGGTTTGCCAGCCATTTTGGGTGCTTGATTTCTATGATGAAGCCGGCAGCGAGTAGCCGATTTACTTCTTCGGCGATTGCGCGTCGCCGCTCTTCTCCCACAGGGCGCATTGCCTGCCTAACGGGTCGCGCGGTGGGATCAACGTGTAATTTGTGCTCAGCAAGTTCTCTCGGGACACCTGGCATGTCAGACGGTTTCCATGCAAAGATATCTCGATTCTCACGGAGGAACTTGATGAGCGCGCTTTCCTATTGGGCGGACAGGCCCGTCCCAATGGTGACTTGCCTACTTGGATCGTTTTCTACAAGATCTACTTGGCGAGTGCCTGCTGCGGCCTTGAAGGTTGTTGCGGACGAGTCGAGCTCGGTTGGCTTCTCCAGGATGGCGGGGTCGTTGCGGTCGACTGGGTACTTGGCGAGCTCGGCAGAGTTGTCTTGTTCGTCGGCGATGACGGCGTCGGCGAGCTTGGCGCTGTTATCCTCGCATTCCAGCGCCATCTCCGGATCGCCGTGGACGGTGATGACGCCTCGAGGCCCTGGCATCTTCATCATGTTGTATGCGTAGTGTGGGGTCGCCATGAAGCGGGCGAACGCCTGCCGGCCGAGTACGCAGTGGTAGGAGCTGCGGAAGTTCACCACCTCGAACGTTATCCGCTCGGTGCGGTAGTTCACTGGCGTGCCGAAGGTGACGGGCAGCGTCACTTTGCCGATCGGGAATGCCTTCCGCCCAGGGACGATGCCGTGGAACGTAACCTTGGTGTTCTCGAGGCGTGAGTCTGGTAGGCCAAGCCGCCGGAAGGTTTCGTAGTACATAATGTTGATGGAGCTTCCCCCGTCCATCAGGGTTTTTGGTAGCCAGTAGTCGGCGACCTTAGGCCTGACGACTAGCGCCACTCGCCCGGGGTACTCGATGCGGGGGGCGTGGTCTTCGCGGCTCCAGGTGATGCTTTGCTCGGACCAGTTAAGCCACCGGGGTACGTCGGAGAGTATGACCGCGTGTACCGCCACAGCCCTTGCGAGGACCTTCCTGTCCCGCCGGTCGCCGACCCCGGTGAAGGTGTGGAGCGAGCCGGCGCTGCGACCGAAGCCCTCTCCCTTGTGCTGGTCTTGGTCTTTGGCGCGGTCTTTGTGCTGGTTGCCGCCGTCGTTTTCCTTGGCGCGGCGAGCTCTTTCTATCCGCTTCGGGGAGTAGCAATTTCCCGTCGTGTGATTGGCGGGCTTGCCCTCCTTGCTGTGATAGATGCATGGTGCGTCTAGGAGGCTGCGGGCGTCGAAGCGCTTGGGTTGGGGCCGATCCTCCCGAGGTGCGCGAGTGTCGCGCCGGAATGATTTTGGCTCGCGCTGCTCGTAGTCGGTGGTGGCGACCAGCTCGTTATGTCCTCCCTCTCCGCGGCGCTTGCCGTTGTTGGACCGGCCGGCGAATCGGTAGTCGCCACGCCGGGGCTCCGTGTGTGCAGGGCGGCGATTGCGTCGTTGACCGTACTCGTCGTCCGAGTCGACTGTAGGGTCTTCGTCGGCGTAGCGAGTGGCGATGTCGAAGAGTTCGGAGATTGAGATATTATCCCTACTGACGCGACGGAGCTTGGCGCTTAGTGGTTCATACCGGCAACAGCGTCGAAAGCAGTAGATTGCCGTGTCCGTGCTGATGCCGCTGGAGGTCGTCCACATGTCCTGCCAGCGTTGCACCCACCGGCGGGTCGACTCGCGCGGGCCTTGGACGCAGCGATCCAGGTCTTCTATGGTTGTGGCACGAGTGTATGCGCTGGCGAAGTGCTGGATGAATGCGGCACGAGCTTCTTCCCAGGAGTCGATGCTGTTGACGGTGAGGGTGTTGAACCAGTGGCGATTGACGCCGTCCATCATGAGAGGCAGGTAACGTGCTGCGAGGAGCTCGGAGTGGCCCTGGATCCCCATTGCCATGGCGTACGAGTCGATCCAAACGGTAGGGTCGATGTGTGTGTCGTACTTCTCGATGTCGCGGGGTCCTTTGAACCCCACGGGGTACGGCTCGCCTCTGATCATCGGTCCGAAGCAAGCGGGGCCGATTCGGGTGAACGCGCTCTGGCGCGGGGCTTCATCGGCGTGGCGGTCGTTCAATCGGTTGCGCGCCCGCCATTCTTGATCGTTGACGATGTGGGTTCGGGCGTCGACTGGCTGCCCGTTGGCGGCGACCATCACCCGCGCGGGGCGCGGCTCGACTCGGTTGTTGGACGAGTGGGCCGCGTGTGGCGCTGGGGGCGGACCATTGTTGGCGTTGACGATTGCGCGGTTTGCCGCGTCTGACGACGCCGCGCGACTGACGGATGTGCGCGAATAGAGTCGCCCTTGCGAGTCAGCTGCAGCGTGTTGCTGCTCCAATGCCTTGGCTACCAAAGCCTTGGCGTGCTGGACGAGGATTGCACCGTCTCCCGTTTCGGGGATTCTTGCTAGGACAGCCTGCGCAGCTGCGACGTTGTCGGCTGGAGACGAGTGCAATGGTAGGCCGTTGGCGTCGACTTCTGCCCGAGGAACTTCGGGTGGTGGTGGTGGGGGTGGCGGAGGTGCTCCGTGCGCCGCTCTATCTGCAGCAGCCCGACTTCCTTCCGGGATGTCAGGGTTTTGGACTCGGGCGACCCGGATTTCTCCGTCTGGGTCGTCGAAGTTAAGGCGTGCACTGGGGAAGTCGTTCGCACGGGCGCGCTCCATGCGCCGGCGATTTCGCTGCTGGCGATAGTGAGATACGGCTCTCACTTCATCTTGCTCGAGGCGGAATTTCTGCCTTTCGGCGAGCTCCTTTTTCCTCTGATCCTCGAGGGCCGCCCGGTGCGCCTCGATCTCGGTTGCGGTGGCGGTTGCAGGGAGGGGAGTGGTGAAGGCGTCGACTGGGTGCTCTTCTTCACCCCCTGCCATGAAGACTGCGGTTGGGTAGCGGTAGCGCGGGGCCTCGACGGAGTCCGAGTCGGAGTCGCTGCCGAAGAGGGAGAGGATGGAGTCGTCCTCGAAGCCACCTTCGAAGTCGCTCGGGTGGGAGACCAGGGAGATAGAGTCCTTGGTTGACGCTGTGGCGATGGAGCGAGCAGTCGGGGACGCAGCGGTGGATCCTGCAACCGACGTTATAGCAATGATGTCGGTAAAGTCGGCGTCGATCGCGGCGATGATGGAGTCGATGACTGGGATGGTGTCAGCGGAGTCGGCGGTTGGAGCGGTGTCGGCGGGGTCGGCGGCTGCCGGGGCAATGTTGGAGTTGGCAGTCGGTGCCACGACCGCCGACTCGGCATCGTCTTCCAGGGCCGCCTCAGCCTCCGCGTATACCTCGCCGGTGACCGGGCGAGTAGCAGTGAGGAGCTGCCCTGGCGCGAAGGGGTCGTGCGAGCGACTGGGGCGAGGCTCAGAGGGGTCGCTAACGCCGGCGAGCCCAACGAAGAGGTTGATGGAGCCGATCGGCACCATCCAGGCGTGCTTGAGAGGCGACGAGGCGGGTCGGTAGGTGCTCGGCTGGATGTGGAAGAAACTGCCGGTGGCGATCATCCTGCCGGAAGCAACCGGCCGCCGCACTGGCGAGTAGGGCCTCGCCGTAGCTCGGAGGCTTGATGTCCCATGCCCCACGGTGGGCGCCACTGTCGTGGATGTGACCACGGCAGATGCTACAGGGGGTAGCACTTCGTTGATGCGAGGGAAGGGAACATCGCCATCTACGGGTCGAGGTGCAAGAGACGCAAGGGTTTTACCCAGGTTCAGCCCCTCCGGAAAGTAAAAGGCCTACGTCCTGCTAGATCTTTATTGCTCAGTGGAGAATTACAATGGGGGGGCTCAGTCGGCGGCTACGCCGTGAGCTTACAATGGGAGATTAGATCTCGAATCAAGTGTCCTCTAGGGTTTAAGCTCGGGGGTTTATATAGACACCCCCGACCTAGGGTTACATATCGATAACTCCAAATCATATTCGTTGCTATTAATCCGGGATTCGTTAACCCCCTTGCAAGTAATCTTCTAATCCAGTCGCACAGATCTTCTCCTTAGGATCGCGGCCCAGTCGCCCTTGGGCCCAGTCGCTTGGGCGACTGGCAGTCCACCTGGGCCTTCGTCTTCACGGCGAGTGGGACTGGCGACCCACCCCCTATGGGCATATCCCCATCACACGGAGTAGCTACCAAACCGCGTCCAGGGCCAGGAGGCGAAATCATCACCACCGTGACGGCTGATCGGTACTTGTAAGATCTTGGCTGCAACCTCATCATCAAAGATGGTTCGGATGAGCTCTGAGTCCCATGAGGAAGTACCATCCACCATCAGCGTATCCACAGTCTGGTCGGGCATCAGAGGGATCCGAGGGCGCTGGGTATAAGGAGGCACCTCCGGGATCCACTTGTCTGTAAGAATTTTAGTTTTCTTCCCGTTGCCGATGCCCCATCGAACGCCGTCCTTCACCAGCTGCATACCAAACTGGATGCTCCTCCAAGTATAAGAAGATGAACGGGGCTTTGGAGCATCCCAGAAATCACAGTTTGGGTAATAACGGCCTTTCAGCACCTTTGCGCGTAAAGAGGATGGATCCGTCAACAAACGCCAACACTGACGGCCCAACATGGCTTGGTTAAACAGACCCAAGTCACGGAAGCCCAAACCTCCCAAACTCTTCGGTGTTGAGAGCCATTGCCAATGGATTTTCTTCTTGCCATTCTCTGTTCCCCACCACTGGTTTGCAATCGAACGTCGCATGGAGTCACAAGTGGCAACTGGCAATTGAAAGCAGCTCATCATATAAGTAGGAATTGCCTGAATGACCGCTTTCAGAAATGTCTTGGCCCCTGCCCGGGAGAGGGGGCGATCAGAGCAAGAACTCATACGCTGCCACATACGTGTGATAAGGAACTTAAAGGTACGGACGGGAGACCTGCCCACCTCTGTTGGCATCCCAAGATAGAACTCTTGCAAGTCTTCATCATGGACACCTAGTTTCAACATCACTCGGTTCTTGACAGCAGCAGGACAGCAAGCACCAAAGAAAATGGACGAATTATCAAGATTAATTTTCTGAACCAGAGCCCTCACAATAGTGTTTGAGGGTTTGCTACAAAGTGTCCACACTCCTTTCATCACTGCGAGCGAAGAATATACTATCATCTGCAAATAATAGATGGGAAATAGGGGGGCCAAGTCTGCCATTGCGTAAACCTTGTAGCTCGCCTTGGACCTCCCTTCGTTGCAGAAGACAAGATAAACCCTCCGTGCAGAGAAGGAAAAGATAGGGACTGATGGGATCCCCCTGTCTAATTCCCCGGGTGGGGATGACAGGTTCAGTTAGATCACCATTAATCCGAACCGCATATCTCACCATAGTCACACACCTCATCACAGTGTTGATCCAATCCTGATGAAAACCCAATCTCTGAAGGCAGCCGAGAAGATAATACCATTCAACTCGGTCATAAGCTTTCATCATATCCACCTTCATGGCAAAATATGGCCGCTTAGCTTGTTGTTGTCTGATTGTATGTAGGCACTCAAAAGCAATAAGCGCATTGTCCGTGATCAAACGCCCTGGAACAAAAGCACTTTGATGTTCAGACACCACCATCGGCAAAATGAGCTTTAGACGATTCGCCAACACTTTAGACGCAATCTTATAGAGCACATTACAGAGGCTAATAGGCCGAAAATTCTTTAGTTCTACCGGATTTGTAACTTTCGGTATCAGCACAATAACAGAGTCACAAAAGCCATCAGGTAAAGGGCTCCCATCAAGAAAACTCCTAACCGCTTGACAAATTGCCTCCTCCAAGAAATCCCAATGGGTTTGGTAGAAGAGCGCCGGAAAACCATCGGGTCCCGGTGCCTTGGTCGGACCCATCTGGAAGAGAGCTGTCTTGATCTCCTCATTTGTATACTCCTTGGTTAAATTGGCATTCATCTCATCAGATACCTTGCGAGGAATAGCATCAAGAACAGTCTGTGTAGAAAAGGTAGGTTCAGACGTGAAGAGATCGCCATAGAAATGTTGAACCATACCTTTCAACTCAGAAACATCATCACATCTCGAACCATCCGGGCGCTGCAGCATTTTGATTTTATTTGCCCGCTTCCTTGCCGTAGCCCGAGCATGAAAAAATGCAGTGTTACGGTCTCCCTCTCGTAACCACTCCACCCGGGAGCGTTGGCGTGCCATAACCTCCTCCCGATCAAATAGCTCACAGAGATCCTTTTCAATATTACGGATCTCATCAACCCCCACATTGGACGTTGACAAGCGCAAATGGTGTAACTTCTGTTCCATCTTGCGAATCTTCTTGCGAATAGCCCCGAACGCCTCCCGACTCCAAGACTGAAGCGAGCCAGCAACCTGATGGAGCGTAGCCCAAGTAGACTGGAGTGAAACGTCACCATCAGACTTCTCTGTCCAAGCCTTCTCCAAAATCTCTTTGTAATCCGGTGCCCTCAACCAGGCAGCCTCAAAGCGGAACCCGTGCTGGACTGGCGTAGCACGATCCCTTCTGTTCAGAGTAGAAAGGTTTATCAGAATGGCTAGGTGATCAGAAGTTGTTGCGATGATATTCTCCACCGCGCAATCATCAAACCGTGCGGTGAAATCCCCATTACCAACAGCTCTGTCCAATCTAACCTTGACATGATCATCTTCACATTGCCTATTATTCCATGTATATTTGGGTCCTGAAAAACCGAGATCTAACAGGCCACAATCATCCAAGCACTCACGAAAAAGAGACATCTGTGCCTCGGATCGGTCACGAACACCAACATGCTCATCACTGGAAAGAGCTTCATTGAAATCTCCGCAGCAAATCCATGGTCCTTTCCATTCCGACCGAAGTCGACGAAGCAAGTCCCAGAATTCATGCCTCAAATCTCTTTTCGGCTCCCCATACACAAAGGTAGCCCGCCACGGTTCTTCTCCTTCCGATGACACAACAACATCGATGATATGAGAGTTAAAACCCTTGAGAGAAACAGTGTACTGCGGCAACCAAAACAAAGCAAGGCCCCCACTGAGACCAACGCTACTGACAGCGAAACTACCCGCGTAGCCCAAGGACCACATAAAATTCTGGGCTCTGGTATCCTTCATCTTCGTTTCGCACAGAAAGAGGAAGGAGGGTCGATACGTCCGCACAAGATAGCGGAGCTCGCCTACTACCGAGTCCGACCCAAGACCCCGGCAGTTCCAGCATAACAGACTCATTGCGTCGGGCGGGACTGCACCGCAGTCGCCGCCAGATCCGCCGATCGAGGTTTCTTGTTTGCTGTTGTTTCCGAGTCTGCCACTTGGACATCTCCACCATCGCCAGTGGCTGTTGCAACGGTGGATGCCAGAATTAGAGCCCCTTCGGGCACCATGGTAACAGGAATATCAACGACATCATTCTGCCGTACCACCGGCCTGTACTCCTTCCGTTTATGGCCAGTAACACGTGATTTGTTCCCCTGCACCACATCTGCGGCAGCACCAGCCGTAGTTCTTAGTTTACGCGGCCTCGGTTTAGGTTTAACCGGCGAGGCAACCTCACCTGTTCCATCCTTCTCCTTCTGTATATTTGCAGACCCATTTTTCTGCTGCACATTAGGGCCACCCTTGCCCATACTGTGCTGAGAGCCCTGATCACCAGGATAGGACCCTTGGCTAGAATGTGTACCAGTTGTTTTCTTCTTACGATCATCCGGCACACACAAACGAGGACCATGGTATGGTAGAAAGCCCTCTGCATCCCTCTCCGCTGGCGAAGGGCAACCAGTAGATGAATGCCCCAACAAGCCACAAGAGAAGCAAAAGGTTGGAAGCCTCTCATACATCACCGTGAAAAATTCTGTTGCTTGCCGCTTCTGGGAGTAAACAGATACACAGCGCATGAAGGGTTCAGTGATATTGACTGTTGCTCTGAAACGCAGAAACTCACCCCATGCCTTGCCTTTCACATCCACGTCCATCTTCTCCACCTTGCCTACACGGCTAGCAAGATCCTTGCCACGTTGATCATTCATGAGGCTATAAGGGAGATTAAGAATACGCACCCAAACGCCTAGGTTCTCAAAGCGAACATCACTCGGTTTCAAACTGGGATCAAAATCATTCAGAAGCACAGCATGATTACCAACAGTCCACGGATGGCCCTCCATGACCCGAGCTTTGTCTGCCTTGGTTGCAAATTCCGCCATGAAAGTGTTCCGGCCTGTGTGCCGGATCTCCAAACCTTTAGGGTTTCCCCAGGCAGGACGGAGAGCCGCCTTGATCGTCTCAACGTGGTAGGTGTTAGGCACTAGAACCTTCCCAGACAGAGCCCATTCAGGGCAGCCGAGATCGTCATCTCCATCGTCCTCCAGGACGAAGGCATCAGCCTCCTGCGAAGTGAGACGGAGATTCCCCATCATCTCCGCAACGCCATCGCCTGACGTCGCATCAACAGATGGAGAGCTCGATGACGCCTCATGGTGCGGCAGATCGCCATTGGTGATCGCCAGGTTCCGACCCAAGGCCCTTGGATCGGGTTGTTGCTTTCCCCCCACGATCGCCTTGCCGTTCATGGTGGCGCACGCCTTGGGGAGACCACTTGAGCAGGGACGGCGAGGGCAGGGACAGAGGGGGAAGACGGTGGGGCGAGGGCGAGGAGGTTCACCGCCGCCAAACGGAGTTAGAGTTCCGGGGAGGCCGCAATCGCCGGAGCGATAGGGAAACCCTAGAAAACAACAGATTGCAGTGACGCGGCCGCATATATGATGCCAACTGAGAAGCATGTTGGGCATATGCACGGGTGTTATGAACAAGAGTGCAAATTCCCCAATGTAGGATGTGGACAGAGAAGCACGTTGAGCGTTACATGGGTTTTGAACAAGGGTGCAAGTTCCCCGCTTGATTTGCAGCAGCTTGTACCTTCGAATGTGCTTCCCCCGCTTGATTAGCATTTCCGTAGATTGACAGACCTACCAATCAAAGACTGTTCACTTAATGTCCTTCCTTTTACACTGTTGATTACTGGCTGGCTTCTGAGGTTGATGCTACTATGACTGATACATGGGGCACTCAGTTAATGGATTCTTGATACTTTTTTAGACGGAAGGCTCAAGATGAGCCCGGCTTTAAATTAATGAAGCCACAACGGCAGAGTACATAAGACAGACAATCACAACAGTGCAAACATGCTCCTATCCGAGCAAAGCATCCACAGCACAGACGAGAGGAGTCGCCCCAACGAGGCCTCTCAACGTGCACAACGAACTAGTCCGATACAAAGGATAACAAGGTGGAAAAGAAGAAAAAACTAGCTCGACACGGTCCGCCGACGAAGGTCCTCACGCCGGACGGTCCCGGATGTTGGCGTGGAGAGAGCGAAGCCTCCCGATCGCCAACTCCAACGCCTCGCGGTCCTGCCGCCTAGCCACTGGCTTCCACACCTGTAAGTACATCAGCATTTTGTATAAGGCGTCAGCAGGCTGCGAAGGGAAAATCCCTTCAATAGTAAACTTGTTCCTAATGTTCCAAAGCCCCCAGCACAGGGCCGAACAGCAGATCCAGAGAACCCTTTTCGTTTGTCCTACGAGGTAATCCAGGAGCCTATAGAGCTCCGCGAAGCAAGTAGGGTTCCAGGTGCAACCGAGCAGTTCCCGAACTGCGCTCCACATGAATCTTGCCAGAGGGCAGAGGAAGAAAATGTGGGCGGTGTCTTCCAAATCCGAACAAAGGGCGCATCGCCCCGACGATGGGCCCCTTCTACGGCGGATATTATCATTCGAGGGAAGGCGTTTCCGGAGTAGTTGCCAGATGAAGATGCGGATTTTCATGGGCACCGCGATCTTCCAGATGGCACTAAAGTGCTTACGCGGCGTCCCCTGACAGAGCCTCCTATATAAGGACTTGACAGAGAATTTGCCGGAGGGTTCTAGGGCCCAGGAGATGATGTCCGGGCCATCAGAGAGCTGCGTCCCAGCAGTCTCCGACAGAAGGAGCGCGAGCTCAATGCGGGCAGGGGATCCCAGGCTTTGGCGAAAGGTTGGGATCCCACCCAACGTACCAAAGCATCTGGAGACCGTGATCTGCGGGTCCGCGGCGATGGAGAAGAGTGCGGGGAACCGGGAGCATAAGGGTCCCGACCCTTGCCACCAGTCACTCCAGAAAAGGGTGGAGGATCCACTACGCACCTGGTGTCGCGCTCCCAGGCGAAACACCGACTTAATCTTTTGGATGGCGTTCCAGAATTGGGAGCCCGATTGGTGGGAGTCCACCAGGAGATCCCTAGACCTGAGATATTTGTTTCTGAGGATCTCAGCCCAAAGCACTTGCTCCCCAGCATAGAGCTTCCAAATCCATTTGGTCATGAGACAAATGTTCATGAGCCTGGTGTCGATGATGCCAAGTCCCCCCAAGGACTTGGGTTTGCAGAGCGCTTCCCATCTGACCCAGTGGTATTTGCGCCTCGGGCCATTGGCTTCCCAGAAGAATCTAGCCCGGTGTTTCCTGAACGCAGCGTGGACGCCCTCGCCCAGGAGGTACACCCCCATTGCATGAAGAGGTAGATTGGAGAGGCAGGCGTTGATGAGGGTCAAGCGTGCCGCGGAGGACATGAATTTCCCCATCCATGGGTCCGCTCTCCGACCCACCCTAGTGGTAAGAGGACCCCAGTCCGAAGCCTTTACGGCGCGGTCGGAAATGGGGAGCCCCAGGTAAGTGAAGGGGAAGGAGCCCTTCTTGCAGTTGAGCAAGTTGGCAATAGCTTCCTGCTCGAGGTCAGTGGACCCCAACACCATGACCTCACTCTTGTGGAAGTTAATGCGAAGGCCGGACATGTTCTCAAAACAGAGAAGGACGAACTTGAGGTTCGCAAGACCAAGCGCATCTGGTTGGAGCATGATGATCGTATCATCCGCGTATTGCAGGTGGGTGATACCACCCTCCACTAGGTGCGGGACCAACCCTGCAATGTGCCCAGCCCTCGAGGCTGCCTGGAGGATGGCAGCAAGGGCCTCAACCGCAAAGTCAAAGAGGAGAGGGGAGAGAGGATCCCCCTGGCGGACGCTGCGGCCATTGCGGAAGTAGTTCCCAACTTCCCCGTTGACCGTGTTCGCCGTCTGGCCCCCCGAGACCAGACTCATGGCGCGATGGAACCACCCCGGGTCAAAGCCTTTCCTATGAAGGACTTCGCGAAGGAACTGCGAGTTGACGCGGTCAAACGCCTTCTCGAAATCAAGTTTAAGAAAAACTCCCCTGAGTTTCCTAGACTTGGTCTCATGGATGATCTCCTGAAGGGAAACTATCCCTTCAAGGATGTGTCGGCCCTTAATAAAGGCGGATTGCACGCGACTGATGATGCGGTGAGCAATAGGGGAAACACGAATCGCATAGGCTTTGGCAACGAACTTGAAGATCACATTAATGAGAGCAATAGGTCGAAACTGCCGAATGTCGTCAGCACCCTGGACTTTAGGAATCAGCGAGAGGACTCCAAAGTTTAGCCTCGCAATGTCAACGCGCCCCAAGGCGAAGCCATTCAGAATGGCGAGGATGTGGGGTTTAGTAAGGGCCCAGAACTTCTTGAAGAAGATCACCGGCCACCCATCAGGCCCAGGAGCCGTCTCAACTCGCATGCTAGCAAGTACCTTGTCCAGCTCCTCCCCGGTGAAGGACAACATAAGCCCCTCGTTCTCCTCCTCTGAGACCCGCCCCGGCTAGTCCCAAAGGGTATTGGCAAGGGAGAAAACACGGGTCTCCCCTACCGCACCCATCAAGTTGCGGTAGAAGGTGTAGATATGGTCCTGGAGGGCATGAGGGTCCGAGATGACTCCCCCCTCAGAAACGAGTCTCGAGATCGTGCATTTCCTCCTCCGGCCATTGGCCATCGCATGGAAGAAGGCCGTGTTGGCGTCTCCCTTGAGCAGCCAATTCAGGCGGCTCCGCTGCCTCCAGTATTCCTCCTGGGTACGGGCAAGGTAGGTGAGCTCGCCCTCTAGGTGATAGCGCAGGGCCCAGCCTTCGTCATCAAGGCCCGAGGTGTCAGCCAGAGCGTCTAAGCGCTGGATCTGGGCAAGGAGGGAGTCCTTGAGATCGCGGCCCTCTTTCCCGAGGTTGGCTCCCCAGCCTCTCAGGAACTGTCGAATCCCCGCGGAGATCTGCTGCCAGGCGTCAATAGGGTCGAGAGGGGCGCCCATGGCCCCTTCCAAGGAGCGCCACTTGTCAGAGACCAGCTCCACAAAGTCCGGTCTCTCAAGCCAAGCCTGCTCGAAGAAGAAGCGAGGTCTGCGCTTCTTGAGTTCCTCCCCGGAGCTCAAGATCAGCGGGGCATGATCAGAACCGATGATGGTCTCCGCCACTAAGGAGCAGAGGGGGAAGAGTATTTCCCAGTCCGGGGAAATGAAAACTGTGGTGACCCTGCATACCACTGCATGTTGTAGTATGCCAGTCGTTGATATAACATTCACGAAGTACCATTCCGCAAATATTACATCCCTCAGAGTAGTACAACAGAACATAGCAGGTCCATAACTCATTCATTTATTATTACAAATATCACACACATGTCGTCTCGGAGCTCCTCTTGGGTCCTAAGAGGAATACTCCTGGGTTCGAGGCGAACCCAACTTAGCTTACAATATAAGAGTTTCATTAAGTTATACATTTATTTCTTCGAGCAGCTAAATACTAAGAGTTCGGGCTGCTCGGCTACTACTACTACTCGAGATGTTTAGGCTTGATCTCCTCCGGAAGCCTCCCCGGTTTCGTAGACGATGAGGTAGTCTACGCCCTCGATACCTCCAGAGAGGTCTGGTTCTTCATAGCCGATGATCTCGGCTCCTTCATTGTTGTCGTAGTCCTCCTCCAGACGATTCAGACAATCTAAGCATGGGATTTAAGAGTGGTATGAGTACGAGCGTACTCAACAAGTTCATTATAGATAAGAGGTGTTTAATGCACTAGCTACAATATTAGACCGGAAAGTCTAATACCAATGCAAGTTTTGGTAAACATTTCTTCAAGAAATTGCTTTTATTCCAAAGAGCTATGTCCGTCGGCCTTCACCGGTTTACTAGAACTTCATGGAGCTCCTTTCCGGCCGCGTTCGCAGTTCCTTATCCCGGAACAGGGAGTGACAGTCACAGTTCTTTACACTCGCGAGAGGTGTGTTGCTTTACCCATAAGAGATCTTAACCTTGGTGCCAACCGGGCAGCTTTCCCGTCCACACTTCCTTCGGTGTGAGGCCCGGTATAAGGTCTAGCCAATCATGTTCCTCCGCTACCTCGAACACCCACCCTTTGTTGCATGCCCCGACCCTGGGTCCTCGTCGGTCCCATTATTCCCACTCTCGGGTGGACCCCGACCATGACGACAGTTTGGGATCGAACCAAACTCCTTCGCCGGTAGCTGCAACCCATCATAGACCGCAATACCGTGGGGACTTAAGGCTTCCCCAGCCAACCGCTTGCACTTCGAGCGACAAGTGTCTACGGACTATGCCGTGGGGACTTAAGGCTTCCCCAGCCAACCGCTTGCCCTGACAGATACAAGTGTCTACGGTAAAGCGCATCCGTTGATGAACGAGAGGTGGAAACACTTTTGACTACTCCGTCCCACTCCGGATCTTATGGTTAACACGGGTATTACGGCACAAGAATCACTGGCGACAATTGTTGTTTAATCCTAGATGGATATAAACCCGTGCAATGGAACCTCCACCATATCAACACAATCCATGGTTCCATTGCCCACCACATAGTCATATTCATAGTTATGAAAGTAGTGGTTTTGATTTTTATGCAATAGTGATAACCATAATACTTTGCAAATAATTTGATAGAAATACTCAAATGACATGAGCAAGTGATGAACTTGCCTGAACACTGCAAAGTTCTGCAGTTGGATGGTATGGACTGACCCTTGTCCTCTGGTTCTGAAAAATAGCATCATTGTCCGATAAGGGCAATGGTTAAAGAAGCAATTATGCATGATTCCAGTTTTAGGGGTTGTTCCCCCCTTCCGACGTCGTTATTATTTTATGTAAGAGGTTAATACTAAGAATAATTTGGGGATACTTTATTTAAAGTAAAATACAACCTTGAAATATTGTCAAGGTGTTTTGAAAGTCCAATTGCATTAATGGACTTATTTTCATTATTGAAAATAATATGTGTGATTTAAATCATTATTTAAATCCTCAAAATAGGACTTATACTTATTTGTCTTCAAAAATTCTCTTTGATATTTTATTTAAATAGAGAATTTTATGCTGATCCTTTTTCATATTTTTAATTTATTTTTAAGAGTTTTATCAATTTTCTATTGAATTTCAAAGTTTCATGTTTTTATTGAATTGTGAAAAGTCATTTTTGCCCCTGGGCCCACCTGTCGGTGCAACCCAGTGGGTTAGGTCGAACCGACCGGCCTGGTCCGGCTCGACCAGCCCCACTTCTCTCTCTCCCTCTCACGCGCGACCGAACCCTAACCCTAGCCCGCTCGCGGCGACTCGCGTCGCCTCCGCCGTCGCCGCTTGATTCCGGCGAGATTCGCCGGACTTGGCCCCCGCCATGGTGCACAATCGACGCGCCACACGACGGCGGTCAATCCTATCCGCGTCGATCTGACGCGGGCGACCTGCTGCTCTCGGTCTCGTCCCCGTCTGGTGCTAGGGTTACGGGATCTGCTCGATCCCGCCGTTGCTGGCGCTCCTGGTGCTTGGACTCCACCCTGGCTTCGCCGCCGTGGTGCGGGTGGTGCCGTGGTGCCGCCATGGCCTGGCTTGGCTTGGCGCCGCCGCGCTCTGGCGTGTGCCGCCGTGGCCGCCATGGCCGTGCCTATCTCGCTCGACCACGGTTAGTACGCCACTCCTTCTTCCCTTTTGTGTTCTATTTCTTCTCCTCCTAGCTTGAGATGCGGCTACTCCCCTTCATGGAGAGACCATCTCGTGCTGCTTGCTATTGCTCTACTAGCTCGCCGTTGCTCGTGCTTGTCGTTGCGATGCTTCGTCGTTGCTCGTGCGCATGCTCGCTAGGCCTATCGCTGCTATCCTGGATGCTAGCTACTCGTCGCTCTGCTGCTAAGCATCTGCTGTCGCTCGTGCTATTACCATGGCCACAGCTATCGTATCCACACTTGTGCTTGTGCTTGTGCTTCTCCGTGCCTCTGTTCTTGATGCGATTCTTGCCAATTGTTCAAGTGTATTCATATGTATTGTCCTGACTTGATTGCAGTATGCAATTCTTGCAAGTTTGCAAGAGCCAGTGCCTTTCGGTGCTATTCAGGGTGCTACAATTCATAGACATGCTCCCTTGAGCATGCACTGTGGGCTAAACAACACCATCCCTTGATGGTGTGCTTCTGCATATAATTACATGTTATATTCATGATTATCTGCTTTGCTATTGTTCCTGTTCTGTGGCTGATTCACTTGTCTGACATGTGTTGGTGCTATAATTGATGTTTAACATACTGTAGCATGCTCTTGCATGCATCTGGTGGTCATATGATCACCAGTTGCTTGTAGAAATTGCTCTATGTTGTCTGTGCCTCACTGTGGTTCACTCTGGTGCTCATTCAGTGTTGTTTGTGCTATATACAGGCTTAGCTTGTGGGTGTTGTTGCTGGCTCAAGCATCATCGATGCTTGCAGTGAGCCTTTGGTTCACTGACAAGATGTTGGTGCTTTTGTTACTGGACTGTTTCATTTATCTGTAATTCCTTGTTTTATTAGATGGATAAATGATGTGAACTAATTAACAGTGATGATCATATGGATGAATTGGATGAAGCTCTTATTTGAACCCAATCTGGGTGATGATATTTGTGTTTGGCTTGGTGGTTTGGCAGTTTTTAGTGGTTGAGGTGATCCTGGCAGTATTCATGTGCTGCCCTGGGATAGCTCCCCTATTTGGTGGCTTTCTGTGATGGATAGATGCTCACTGGCTAGTCACTTAGTGAATTTCCAGTAGCCTTGATGTTGATAAATAGGATAGGCACATGTTGCCTGTCAATCTGATGGTTTAGCTAGGTCAATAGGTGCTTTGTGATTCTGAATGGCTGCAAGGAGTAAATCCATGCTGGGATTTCTCTGGTTTTGACACTGTGTTGTCACAACCAGTGTTCCCTGGTTTATTTTCCTTTTAGCCTTGGTTGTACTTGCTGGCACCAATTGGTTTAGTAACCAAATGATGATACACCCAGGGTTTCATACCCTTCTGTGCTCCTGTGATGCAAAGCATGCTTATGTATGAGCAAGATATGATCTTGCTCAGGCTTTTGTGTGGTATACCTCACTCCAGCTCCTAGAAATAGGGTTGGTGTAGAGGGTTTGCTTCTGGATGGATTGATGTGCTTGCCCTGCTCCTCCTTGCCAACCTTGATTCCTGATTTGTTTCTGGTATCTGTGGAATGGTTGAACAGCAGTGGTTGTTCTTTTGTTCTTGCTGTTCTTGTGGCTTACCAGTGCAGTTCTGTCGATGGCAATGTTTAGGGTTTACTGTGGAGACTTTATATGATCTCCACCTCCATCTCTGGTCGACAACAAGGCCTGGCAGCCTGTTGTGACTCACCAGCTGTGTGTGTGTGTGGTGTGCTGCATGCACACTGCTGTGTGAGCAGCCTAGGCGTGTGTGTGTGCCGGTGCTGTGCACTTGGACTTGGTTCTGTCTGTGGCATGGACCTGCTCGGCAGAGACATGATCATATCCTCTTTATTTCAATTATTTGCTAACCTGCCAAGTGGCAATGCCACTTGGCATAATGTGCTCTTTGTTGTTTTTGTTTGCAGGGATCAACCTGATGCTCCAAAGATCATGGAGATCATCAAGTACAAGGCTAAATGAAGATTAATTTGTAGTGTTAGGATATATCATTGAATTCTAATTTCCTTTTCTTTTCTTTTTCTAATTATTCAATTCTTGTAATTTTTTGTAATTCCATAATTCAAATCTGGATATTGTAAAGACAATGTATTATGTGTGTGATGATCAATAAAGCCCAAGTTTTCCTTATTGAGCTTAGTGTAATAGTTGTATTACTTATATTATTGCTTAATGGTAATTGTTTGTGAAATTATCTCAAATTTGAATTATGTGATGATTATTTGATGTTTGAATTTGAAATTCAAATTCAAATTTGGTTTGAATTCAAACATACCACTTAACTTGTAATTCAATCATACAACTTAAGATTTCAATGCAATAATCACTTCTCTCTTCTCAAAACCCTAATTTAGACAAGTAGGAACAAGTTCATCGCACTCTCGAAACCCTAACCCTGTAAGGTGTCGAGAGAGAAACCTGTCCCCCTCCATTGCAGTTTTGTTTTAAAAGCGCGAAATTTCCCCGTAAATTACAATGCAATGCACATCCCTTTCTAAAATCTACCCCTCGATCGCCTCTAAACCTGGGACATTACAGCCTTTCCCCCTTAAAGAAAACTTCGTCCCGAAGTTGTGGTTTTAATACCTGAACGAGTTCGGGGTATGTTTTCCTCGGAGTCTTCTTCCTTTTCCTGAGTGGCTTCCCTCTCGGGATGATTCTTCCATTGTATCTTGCAGTACTTGATAGCTTTATTTCTGAGTTGTTTCCAGCTTTCCTCGATAATCTTGGCTGGCTTCTCGATGTAAGTCAAATCTGGTTGTAACTCGAGCTTAGCATGTGATACTGGTTCATCTGGGGTCTTCAAACATTTTCTGAGTTGCGACACATGGAATACGTTGTGAACCTGAGATAACCTTCCCGGTAGTTCCAATTCGAAGGCTAACCCTTGGTTTTGACTCAAAATCTTGAAAGGTCCGATGTATCTAGGGCTGAGCTTTCCTTTTACTCCAAACCTCTGGAGTCCTTTCATCGGGCTCACCTTAAGATATACCATGTCTCCAACTCTTGGCTCCCATGTTCTTCTCTTTTGATCGGCATAACTCTTCTGTCGGCTCTGGGCTATCTTGAGCCTATCCCTGATAATGTCGATGATTTGTTGCTTTTCCTTGACATAATCAGGATTAAATTCCTTGCTTGCTCCAGCTTCATACCAACATATGGGTGATCTACATTTCCTTCCATACAAAGCTTCGAATGGTGCCATCTTGATGCTGCTTTGATAGCTATTATTGTATGAAAACTCTGCTAGTGGCAAGTGCTCCTCCCATGATCCTCCGAAGTCTAGGGCACAAGCCCTAAGCATATCTTCTAAGATTTGGTTAGTTCTCTCCGTTTGTCCACCTGTCTGAGGATGATAGGCGGTGCTATAGTCCAACTTGGATCCTAAAGCTTCATGTAATTGCTTCCAGAATGCTGACGTGAATACGGATCCTCGATCCGACACGATCTTCTTGGGCACTCCATGTTTACTCACGATCTCTTTGATGTAAAGATCGACGAGTTTCTCTCCTTTATCTTGTTGGTTCACCGCTAAGAAGTGTGCACTTTTCGTCAACCGGTCCACGATTACCCATATCATGTCCTTCTTTTTATTAGTCATGGGTAGTCCGGTGATGAAATCCATTCCTATCTCCTCCCATTTCCATTCTGGAATGGGTAAAGGTTGTAACTTTCCTGCCGGACTCGGTGTTCAGCCTTCACTCTTTGGCAAGTATGGCATTCCGCCACATATTGTGCTATTTCTCTCTTCATGTTGTTCCACCAGAATAGCTCCTTTAGATCCATGTACATCTTCGTACTTCCCGGATGAATGGAGTATGGTGTTTGATGGGCTTCCCGGAGTATTACTTCCTTGATTTCAGCAATATCCGGAACACAAATTCATTTCTGGAACCATAATGATCCCGATTCTCCTCGATGAAATTCTGATGGTCTTCCTTCATCTATCCTTCTCATCTCCTCCACGATGAATGGATCGTCCAACTGACCCATCTGTCGTCGTGGTGAACAGACAGATGCCATAGGATGGCTTAAGTTGGGGCCGAATGGACGCAAGAGGATTCGGGGGAGGGTTTGTGATTAGATGGGATGAACTTCCGGATGGTTTCCTCAAGAACTTAGCCAAGGCTAGAGGTTGAAGAAGAAAGACATAAGGAAGAACTCGCTCTAGATCATCTTCTTTATTGATCTCAACAGGTTACAAGTTTCTCAGTACAAGTGTTCTTCTAAACCTAGCTCTCTTTGTGCGTCTGCCCGTGAGAAGGGCTGCCCCCTCTCCTTATATAGGGGAGAGGGTGGCTTACAGGGCAAGAAACCCTAATGGTATCTTTGACTAGACAAACTACTTTATAAAGCTACTTTAATCATAGATGACACCGGAGTCCTCTTTAATCGGGGATGCCGACGTCCTCCGGCTTCTTTGACCGTCATCCTTCTCTTTATCGTCGGCCCTTCGTTTAAAGCTACTTTGCTTAGCTCATCCTTGTCTTCTAGCTCGGAGAGAATCTTTGACCAGATCCCGCCGACATGTTCTTCCTTCCGGTAGCCCGGTATCTTCTTATCCGGTTCCGGCATACCCCTCTTGGGGATACCGGCTTAGCCTTACTTAGCTAAATTCTTATCTCTATGTTCCGGTACGAACATCAAACCGGTATCTTGATGGCTCAAACCATCCGGTTTAGCATGCCTTTGGCATACCGGGGGTCATCCCCCCAACATTAGTCCCCGAAGCTGGTATAGTCTGGCGGATCCTATCCAACAGACCATGCCAGGTTCTTTTATCTTAGGATACCGGTTTGATCTATCCGGCATTGGGCTTGGATCCGGCACCTTTGCCCGGATCATCTCTATCTCTTTTTTGCAAGACATTATCCGGTGTCTTATCCTCCAAGCATCTTAGTCATTAAACACTTCCTCGGCGAAGTCGAGAATATCTCGGGCCCCGCGCCTGTCAGTGACATGCGCACTGTAACTGACGCGCTAGTGTCAGGGGTCACTTCCCTTCGGCTTTTGCGCGCGCATTAATTGCTTCACAGCGAATCCCAATCACCTCTCTGGATCTGTGTGTACCTCCCTGTGGCTTTCTATTTTCTCGCGTGTACCACCATGCCACGTGGCGGCCCGTGGAGCGAACCGTCGCAGCCCACGACCCAAACCTCCGAGGCCCAGCGGTTTTCGGCCCACCTCTCCTTCTTCCTTTATAAGGGGGAACTGCTCCTCCTTATTCCTCTTCTCGCATTCTCCACTTCCTCGCGCACAGTGCTCTTGCTCTCTGCGCCTCCGCCGCTCCGTTTCGCCGTTCCAGCTCCGCCGCCCGAAGGACCTCCGCCGCAGCTCCGCCGGACGCCGCCGAACTTCACCGCGTGAAGAACTCCTGCAGCGCTTCTGTCCCAGCCGCGACACTGGTGCTTCTTTGAGTTCTTCTTCACCTCGCCGCCGGCGGACTCCCTCGCCCACGGCAAGCTCGCGAATCCACCGGCGAACTTCTTCCTCAGCGACTCCGCCGCCTCAGGTTAGGCTTTATCTGGGTTTACCCCTCTTTTGCTTGCTTTCCAGATCTCAACTCGGTAGTGTATTTACTTCTCCTTTTTCTTGCTTTTTCTCTCTTTCGTAGATCTTCGCGCGGGGGTAGATCGTGGGATTCTTGTTTCTCTTCACCGAATTCCATGTCTAGCGGGGAATCTTCCTCTACTTCTTCTTCTGCCTCTTCCTCCGCTAGCCGGCGTAGCAAATCCTCCGACGGACTGTCCGCCGATCTTGCCCGGATGGACACTGACTCCGGTAGCAATCATGAATCCGGTAGTTCTAGTGAGGGTTCCGGTATGGATTCCTCCGGTATCACCCGTGGGGCCTGGATGGGCTCCAACTTTACCAAATATGAGATTGACTGGCTTTACCGGTCCAGGAGGATTCCGGAAGGAGTAGCCTGCCGGCTTCCTCGCGATGAGATCGTACCGGAGCCCGAACTTGGTGAACGAGTTGTCTTTCTCGCTCACTTTGAGCGCGGCTTCGGCCTTCCAGTCTCTGATTTCTTCCGGCGTTTCCTTGATTTTTATCAACTTCAACCTCACCATCTTCCTGGCAACGCCATCTTCTACCTCTCTTGCTATGCCACCTTCATGGAGGCTTATATCGGCATTCGTCCCACTCGTGAGACGTTTGCCCGCTTCTTTGCTCTTCGGATCAACTCCGTTCAGGGCAAGGAAATTCCTAAACCCAAACCTCCCGTACAATGCGGGTCTTGCATCATCGGCTCCCGTCAAGGGAGCCCTTTTTTCAAGTTCTCTGGTCTCGAGTCCTGCCGGCTATGGCAAGGGACCTTCTTCTATGTGAAAAACACGGGCGCCGCAGACCTTATCGACCTGCCGCCCTTCAATCCGGCGCCACCCACGAGGGCCAACTGGAGCTACAATCCGAAGGAGTCTCACATAGAGACCAACCGGATCATACGCTTCATGAGGCAGCTGATGAAGAGCACCGGCATCTGCTCAGATGATATTATCCGCGCCTTTATTTCTCGCCGGGTGCTTCCTCTCCAGCGCCGCGCGCACAAGATGAGCGAGATGTACGGTCTCGGTGATCCTACCAAGATCACTGGAATCGCTCTCAGCAAGAAGGACATCGTCCTCAAGGCTGGGCAGATCTGCCAGACAGCCATGCCGCAAGACTGGGAATGGGGTCTTCGGCCTCTTAGTTCGACTAACCCCCCGACCCAAGAAGTAAGAAATTACGCAACTCGGGTCGGCATACCGGTAACTTTTGCACTGTGACTAACCCCTTTTTCTTTTTCTTTTGTTCTTTCAGGCCAAGGACCGTTTCCCCGGCATCGAGTCTGACCAGCGAGGCCCTTGCCGGAAACGCGGTTTAGACAAGTTCGACCCCGACCCCGTCATTCACTGGCGGGATCTGAAGATGGGCAGGACCCCAGCCTCGCGCCTCGGCAAGTCTCCACCGGAACCTGCCGGTTCGTCCGACGACCTGACCTTGCTCGAGGTAGCTTCTCTATTTGATCTCTCATATTTTACCGTTATTGTTCCTCTGTAGATCTTCCCTCAGCCAACATCAAACCACAGGTTCATGAGCACGTCACCCCGCTGCAGGCCGCGGTCGGCCAGGAGTTTCTGGAGAAACTCACCGTTGGGGGCAAGAAGAACAAGACCCCGGCGACGGATGCCGAGTCAAGCCAAGCCCCTCCTGCTAAACGCTTCTGGACTGAGCCCTTCGTGGGGAAGCGAGTAGGCACGAGGCGCTACAAGGGCAAGCAGATGCCCACTTCCTCCGGGTAAGCCCCATTCCTTTGCTAGTCTCATCTTTGCCAAGTCTTTTCCGGCTGCTTTTTTCCAATTCTTTCTTTTTCTCTCTTTCAGCCCTGCGCTCAAGCTTGGGCCTAGGACTGAGGGCTCTGCCGGCTCCGCGAGGACTTCAACTCCTCCTCCTCACTCAAGCCCGACACCATCTGGTGCCGGCAACATCTCTGCCTCCCGTCCGGGGGGCACTGCAAGTTCGGGGCGCGCGGCCCCTAAATCTCCTGATCACCGCGCGGAGGAGGATCTTACCTCCCCTCCAGAAACCCAAGATACCGGCGCCAGCAACATCGGCGTCGAAGAAGAAGCTGCCGGGCGGGCGGAACCTTTGGTTCCTCCCGTCCAGAAAGAAAAGAAGAAGAAGAAGAGTTCACGCTCTTCCCCCTCCAAGGCCGTGCCGGAAACTTCCGTGCCGGCAACCTCCACCTCAGCGCCAGAAGCTCCAGCTCCTGGGCAACCTGACGACACGCCAACACCTCCACCGGAAACCCCTGTTCCTGAGGCGGCCGGGGCCACGCCAACACCTCCGCCGAGCCAGGGACCTCCCGCAACTACGCCAAAGCCGCCGCCGGCGGCCCCCAAGACCACTCAATTTCTTAAGCCGGGGGCGTCCCGTGGCAAGGCTGTGGACGGCAGCGCCTCCAGCGGCTCTCGGTCCCTGGTGCTGCACGTCGGGCCTGCCGCCGCTGCGGTCCCGGAGAAACCTTCCGGCCTTCTGGGCCGGATTGTTGATCTCAAGCGCGAGGGTAAGGAGCTGGGGCATCTTCTCTCCTACGCCCAGAAATGGAACGAAGCGGACATCTCCGCCTCCATGAAGGGCTTGGGGAAGGACCGCCTTCCGGCGCCGGATCCAGCTGGGCCGCGGTCCACTGAAGAACACTTCATGCGGCTCAAGCGAGCCGTGAAGGAGTTCGACAGTGCCTGGTACGATGCCACCAACAATGTCGTGGTAAGTTTCTCCAATCCTCTTGTAAGTTTTGCTGATGCCGGTTTGTTTCTTTCCGTATCTTGTCTATCCTCCCAGTCCCCGAGTTTCGTGTTGAGAGCGCAGCTCTTAGCGCGAAACTTAACTAGAAACGCGCAAAACCGGCATAGCCAGTCCCCGAGTTTCGGGTAAAGATCTTTGTTTTTTCTTTTCTCACAATTATCTTCCTTTGAATAGAGCACCGCTGATGCCCGGAAGCTGCTCTTCGAGGAGCTTCTGTGGGAGCACCGGGATCTTGCCGAGGCCCACAGCCACTGCCAAGGTTTGTTTCTTCCTTCTCTTCTTCTTCCGGCATCTTTTCACCAGAAACTTTTCTTCTTTCTTTGTTATTTACTAACTTTTCGCATAACAGTTATTCCGGAAGCCTCCCTTGAGGCCCTCAAGGTCCAGGTTGCCGCACTCCAAGGTATCGCTTTTGTTTTTCGGTTAACCTGCTTTCTCTGCATTGTATTAGTGCAATTGTGCTAACATCTGCTTTCCGGCCCTCAGAGGAGAAGGACAAGCTTGCCCGGAAGCATCAGGAGGAGCTGAGCGCCCAGGAGACCCGCTACGGGGAGCTCAAGCGTCAGTATGTCCAGCTTGGTCTTGACCATGCTAAGGCACTGAAAGCCGCTGAATCTGCTGCCGAGGCCAAGCTTCAAGAGGCGCTGGAGGATGCCACCAATGCCAGCGTGGTGCTGCAGGCTGAGCTCGAAGAGGCCGCCAAAGCGCAGGAAGCAGCCGAGGGCAAGGCCGCCAAAGCGCATAAAGCAGCCGCGGAGGAGGCCGCCAAGGCACTGAAGGCAGCTGAAGACAAGGTCGCGCGGCTGGAGGCGGGTCAGAAGGAGTACGACCTTCTGGTTACACGGACTGACGCGCTTGCCCTTCGTACGTTTTTCTTTTCCCTTTTCCGGTTCCTGCTTATAAGCTTGTTTGTTCCGGTAACATGCACTTAGCTTCTTTTCTTTGTCTTGCAGGGCTCTTTCCGGATTCCCAGACGCATGCTGTGAAGAAGGTCGAAGAGCACCGGGTTGCCCAAGGGCGCACGGACTTGGCTGCGGCCTGGGATCCCTATGACCATCTGGTTGCGCTGAACTCGCGGGTCTCCGACATGCGCTGCGTGGACCGGAACGTCTCTGACATTCCGGAGGTGGCCGCCCAGCTCTTCAGGACTCTCTGGCCTGGAGAAGTGGTGCCGGACAACTTCTCCCTCATCAGCGACCGCTTGAAAGGTGCCGGCCGAAGGATCCGGGAGTGGCAGTGTTCCGCTGCCCGTGCCGGAGCAGACTCAGCGCTTCGCGTTGCCTGCTCCTGGTACCCGGAGCTGGACTTGGATGCTCTCATTGGCGTGCGCGAAGGAGCTCCCACCGACTTGGACCCGGTCCTTACCGCTAAGCGGCAGGACTGCGCGTACCATATCGCGTAGTATGCTGAAATGCGCACCTTCATCCCTCCCCCTCCTGATGTCAAGGACTACCTCAGCGATGAGGAAGAAGAAGACGGAGGTGAAGATGAAGGTGCCGAGGATGCGCCACCGGAAGCTCCTGAGGCTAGCGCTGCTCTCCCTGAGGCCCCTGCTGCTTGAATTATGCCTGAATGACGTTTGTAATATGCTTGTCCTGTTGACTTCAAAACAATGCCCGTTAAATTCTACCCCGGTATGCCGGGGTCTATGATGTAAGCTAAAACTTATGCTCTATTTTGGCTGTGGTACAACTTATGCCGGTATCTTGCATACCGGTAACTTATTAAGTTATGTTGGTTTGCTTGTTAGCACTTTGCTTATCGTTTTGATTTTGGTCTTGCACTGCAATGATTTCGAAATTGTTTCCGCATCCAATTCGATGCACACTTGGCTCTTTTGCTTTGGCTCTGCCTACCTTCTCTGGGCGTTTTTGGCGTATGAGCACAAAGTTCTTTTACCAAGCAAGCACTTTCTTGAACTTAGAAATAACTCGAAATTTTTGCAAAAAACCGGTATAACCGGGATTAGTTAAACTTTTCCGGATTGTTCTTTCCCGCTCTCCCTCTTCGTAGTTCATGTACTTATCCCCTACCGGTTTATCTTGCTTGCCATGAAGCCGGGTTATGGACAGCAGCAGAGTCGAAGACTCCGGTAGGGTTTAGCACACTACTAAACCGGAAAGAAAAAACGTTCAATAAGCAACCGGTAAACTGAAAAAATAGACAAGTTACATGCAATCTTAGTGGGGTAGTCCCCGAGATTCATTCGAGGTTCCGACATCTTTTATTCATAGCAAATAAGGTACAAAAAGGAACTTCTTACACCACAACTTCAAGAGTAGAAAGGACGCAACAAAGCTACATTCCATGGACGCTTGGTCTCCTCTCCGGACCTGTCCGCCTTTCCTTTCTTCCATTCCTGTGCATCAATCAGGTAGTAGGCATCATTGTGGAGAGCCTTGCTCACAATGAAAGGCCCTTCCCACGGTGGGCGCCAACTGTCGTCGTGGTGAACAGACAGATGCCATAGGATGGCTTAAGTTGGGGCCGAATGGACGCAAGAGGATTCGGGGGAGGGTTTGTGATTAGATGGGATGAACTTCCGGATGGTTTCCTCAAGAACTTAGCCAAGGCTAGAGGTTGAAGAAAAAAGACATAAGGAAGAACTCGCTCTAGATCATCTTCTTTATTGATCTCAACAGGTTACAAGTTTCTCAGTACAAGTGTTCTTCTAAACCTAGCTCTCTTCGTGCGTCTGCCCGTGAGAAGGGCTGCCCCCTCTCCTTATATAGGGGAGAGGGTGGCTTACAGGGCAAGAAACCCTAATGGTATCTTTGACTAGACAAACTACTTTATAAAGCTACTTTAATCATAGATGACACCGGAGTCCTCTTTAATCAGGGATGCTGACGTCCTCCGGCTTCTTTGACCGTCATCCTTCTCTTTATCGTCAGCCCTTCGTTTAAAGCTACTTTGCTTAGCTCATCCTTGTCTTCTAGCTCTGGAGAGAATCTTTGACCAGTCCTGCCGACATGTTCTTCCTTCCGGTAGCCCGGTATCTTCTTATCCGGTTCCGGCATACCCCTCTTGGGGATACCGGCTTAGCCTTACTTAGCTAAATTCTTATCTCTATGTTCCGGTACGAACATCAAACCGGTATCTTGATGGCTCAAACCATCCGGTTTAGCATGCCTTTGGCATACCGGGGTCATCCCCCCAACATTAGTCCCCGAAGCTGGTATAGTCTGGCGGATCCTATCCAACAGACCATGCCAGGTTCTTTTATCTTAGGATACCGGTTTGATCTATCCGGCATTGGGCTTGGATCCGGCACCTTTGCCCGGATCATCTCTATCTCTTTTTTGCAAGACATTATCCGGTGTCTTATCCTCCGGCATCTTAGTCATTAAACACTTCCTCGGCGAAGTCGAGAATATCTCGGGCCCCGCGCCTGTCAGTGACATGCGCACTGTAACTGACGCGCTAGTGTCAGGGGTCACTTCCCTTCGGCTTTTGCGCGCGCATTAATTCTTATCTCTATGTTCCGGTACGAACATCAAACCGGTATCTTGATGGCTCAAACCATCCGGTTTAGCATGCCTTTGGCATACCGGGGGTCATCCCCCCAACACCATCATTATCTCATTCTTCAGGTTGACATTTAGCTCATCGGCTACTTGTAAAGCCGATAGTCCTTCATGAGCTTCTTTCTCCCAAAGTTGTATTTGGGCTTGACTTATTTCCTTTTTCAATTCTGGTGATAACTCTTGTTCCACTCCTCCAGTGCTCTTTCTACTCAAAGCATCCGCTACAACATTAGCCTTTCCTGGAGTATAATTGATGGTCAAATCATAATCCTTGATTAATTCTAGCCATCTTTTCTGCCTCATATTGAGTTCCTTCTGAGTGAAGAAGTATTTGAGACTTTTATGATCCGTATAGAGCTCACACTTGGCTCCATAGAGAAAATGTCTCCATGTTTTAAGTGCAAATACAACTGCTGCTAACTCTAAATCATGTGTTGGATAGTTCACTTCATGAGGTCTGAGTTGCCTCGATCCATATGATATTACCTTCCGATCTTGCATGAGTACACAACCCAATCCATGCTTGGATGCGTCACAATACACGCTGTAATCCTTGCCAACTTCAGGAACTGCTAACACCGGTGCTGTGGTGAGTTTCTCTTTTAGAGTCTGAAAACTCTTCTCACACTCATCTGACCACACGAATGGTGTGTCCTTCCTTAACAACTTCGTCATTGGTCCTGCTATTTTGGAGAATCCTTCAATGAACCTCCGGTAATATCCTGCCATTCCTAGGAATCCTCGGATCTCCTTGACAGTCTTGGGTGCTTCCCATTCTAGAACCGTCGCTACCTTGCTCGGGTTAACAGCGATTCCATCTTTACTAATGACATGACCAAGGAATTCTACTTGATCTAGCCAAAATTCACACTTGCTAAACTTGGCATAAAGTTGATGTTCTCTTAGTGTTTGCAACACTATCTTCAGATGTTCAGCATGTTCATCTTTATCCTTGGAATAGATCAAGATATCATCGATGAATACGATGACGAACTTGTCTAGACATGGCATGAAAATCTTATTCATGAGATTCATAAAAATTGCTGGGGCATTGGTTAATCCAAAAGGCACTAGTAGGTATTCATGATGTCCATACCTTGAAACAAAGGCAGTTTTCGGAACGTCTTCCTTCTTGATCTTTATCTGGTGATAACCGGATCTTAGATCAATTTTGGAAAAGACTCCCTCTCCTCTAACTTGATCAAATAGATCTTGTATTCTTGGAAGTGGGTACTTGTTCTTGATTGTGACGTTGTTCAGATTCCTGTAGTCTCCGCACATCCTTCTTCCTCCATCTCTTTTATCCACGAAGATCACAGGTGATCCCCATGGTGAAACACTTTCTTGTATAAATCCTTTCTGTTCCAAGTCATCCAATTGCTCCTTAAGTTCTTTCAACTCTTTAGGCCCCATCTTGTATGGTGCCTTAGCAATCGGCGCTGTTCCTGGAATTAGGTCGATAGTAAATTCTATCTCCCTATCTGGTGGCATTCCAGGTAATTCCTTAGGAAACACATCCTGAAATTCATTCACTACGGGTATATCCTCTAACTTCACCTCCTTCATGCTGTTCAGCTGTAACTCGACTTCGATTTGGGTATGTTTGTCTCCTTGGTAGATCATTCTACTTCCATCGGGGCTTTTCAAAGTTACCGTCTTGTTCACACAGTCGATCAATGCTCCATTAGCTTCTAACCAGTTCATACCAAGAATGACATCAATGTCCTTCATCGGTAGAATGAACAGGTCCGCGTCAAACGCGCACTTATTGATCATGATGACTTTTTTTTGTTTGGTATGGGTTACTACTATCGTTCCCCCGCGTAAAGTATGGTTATGGGTGTATCTAACTTAGTGCAACTAATCCCATGTTTGATGATGAATTGTTGAGAAATGAATGATGTAGTTGCACCAGTATCAAAAAGTACTTTGCCGGGATGAGTGAGTATCCGGAGCGTACCTATCACCGCCTGATCGGAGTTGACCACCTCCTCCGTACTAGTGCGTTCAGCTTGCCGAAGGGCTTCTTATTCTTCCAGCTTCCTCCGGTGTTTCCTCCTCGATTTCCTCCTCCTCCCGACCGACCTCCAACATTATTTTTCTTGGGGCAGTCCTTCAAGCATGTGCCCCTCCCGACGACAACCAAAGCATATTATCCTTGGCTTTCTACAGTCCTTGGCAAAATGCCCTGGAAGTCCACAGCTTCGACAGACCATTGGATTGGCAGTCTGAAACGCTTGGTTCCTCCTGCTATCGTAGTAGTTTCTGTTATTGTTGTTGTTGTATCTGGGCTTGAAACTCAAGCTGGTATTGGGCTTGTTACTGGAAAATCTTTTAGGCTCAAATTTGGCCTTCTTCCTCTTTTCCTCCTGCAGTTGTTTGAAATCATCTTCCAGAGTGATGGCCGCATCCACCAACTCTTGAAACTCCGTTGCTCTCATCATACGGAGTCGTACTTTGAACTCGGGGACTTAACCCCCTCGTAAACCTTTTCTTTTTCTTGTCCTCGGTATTGACTTCTTCCACCGCATACCGAGACAACTTGGAGAATTCCCGACATAGGTCGAGATGGCCTTGTCCTTCTCGCTCGAGACTTTCAAATTCTCGATGCTTCAGCTCCACAATACTTTCAGTGGACATTGGATTCCCGAACTTCCTTGTAAACTCCTCCCATGTGAATACCTTTCCCGCCGGGTAAACGGCTACAATGTTATCCCACCATGATGCGGCGGGTCCACACAATAGATGTGTAGCATAACGAACCTTCTCTTGGTCGTTACATCCAACGGTATTGAGCTTTCGCTCAGTATCCATAAGCCAATCTTCCGCGTCCATTGGCTCAGGCGCGTATGCGAAAGATATAGGCTTGGTGTTCTAGAAGTCTGCTAAGGTGACTCCCTGATTCTCGGGTCTCTCTACCCGGTTCTGTTGCAGCAATTCTTGGAAGAATTTGTTCTGCTGCTCCAACGTCACACGGTGTCTTTCCTCCACCAGCTGCATGTATTGAACGAAATTCTGCTGCGTCATGGGTGGTGGTGGTGGTGGAAACTGATTCCTGGCTGCTTCGTCAGCCTCTTCCTTTTGTTTGGCTTCGCGCTCCATGCGCTGCGCTTCGGTCTCCTCTCCTAACGCTCCCGACATAACCCCCCTAGTTCTGCAACACAAGATGATACTCATAATTACTCCATGCGCAAGTTTTCTGAGCTCAACATTGTGCACAGAACTAGTCACGCAATGGAAATCAAGAAGCAAATCCAAATCATACAAAACATATACCATATATTTACATGCTTAAGTGGTCTTATTACAATACTCAAGTCGCTGTGAGTATGCAAACTCACTTATTAAAGTATATGTACAAATTTCTACAAAATATTACACACTACGATACACGTGGTACTTGTGTATTGTAGCTTTGCTTCCCTTGGTAGTCTCTAGTCGATCTTCACTCCCGATACATTCCAGGCTTCCATCCGGTCGAACGTGTCGTTCTCCTGACAAAACCTGGAACATAAGGTCTCCCCGTTGGCTGATAATCGGAATCCGATGATGATCCTAGGGAGAAATCAGTGTTCATGAACTGATCATTCAGTGCATCATAATCCACCCATCGGGTGTACTCCCATGTACCTACACCATAGGTATTTCCTACATTTGTATCCGACTCAACCTGTGCCGGATACCCTCCAACTTCCTCCTCATTCCACGGATAACTCTGGTGCTGGGTCGTGGCATCTTCATTCATCTCCCCATCATAATACGCTGTGGTACTATGAGTTCCCGTATCAGACCCCCAACGCCAACCCGTGGAGTTTTCTATCGGAGTCACGGAACGCTGATTGTTTCCGGATTCCTCTCCGCCCTCGTATCCCCCATAGGAACTTCCCAGATAGTTCCCAGGTGTAACAGGTGTAGCTTCACGCTCAAGAGGATCTATACTGATGTAGTCACCAGCTGAGTAGACTGGTGTGTGTGCACCTCCTTCTCCATAGGTTCTTTCCCCTTAGTCTCCTCCTTGGGTTCAGTAAACTCCTCTAGCATCGTATCGATTGCTCCCGTCAGATGATGGTTCAACTGAAAGAGTAATGATATGAAGTTGCGGCTATTGTCCATGTATTTTGCAGCTGCTATTGGTTTGCGTTTTGCATATTTGTAGTGGTTAAGCATGGGATCATCTTCCTCTTGATTATGAGGAATGTGGGTGAATTTGGAACCCATAAGCTCTTTCGTCTTATGCTCCCGAATATCGGTTATGGCTCTCATAACGGCGATATGGTAGGCTGTGTTCATAGGTCGGGCTTCCCCTCCTGGCATTACTACGCTCATTCCCAAAGATCGGGAAGTCGTAGCCCTACCCTACACTTGGCCAATACAGTACCATCATAGTACATGTATTTCTTTACTTGAATCTGGGGATCACACCCAAATTCAAGTAACATGGCTCGTAGAATATCCGCAAGTCCTCCTTCGTATTCACTCAGTGTGGAATCCATCACCTTCACGTTTCGTCCGGGACGTGAACTTGCCATGTTGGCTGTAGAAATAGAAAGATTATGAGATTAGTAATAATGCATCATAATAGAGATAATAAAGAATTATCGCACTAAAATATATGGTTGTTTTATTCTCAATTGAATATACACCATAATTTTAGAGAATTCTTTACTAGTCCTATTTGACTCCTAACGTTCGGTCCCATTTACTAGGTTCCAACCTAAGGTCAAAGCTTTTGCTCTGATACCAACCGTGGTGACCCCGCATACCACCGCATGTTGTAGTATGCCGCCGTTGATATAACATTCACGAAGTACCATTCCGCAAATATTACATCCCTCGAGTAGTACAACGTAACATAGCAGGTCCATAACTCATTCATTTATTATTACAAATATCACACACATGTCGTCTCGGAGCTCCTCTTGGGTCCTAAGAGGAATACTCCTGGGTTCGAGGCGAACCCAACTTAGCTTACAATATAAGAGTTTCATTAAGTTATACATTTATTTCTTCGAGCAGCTAAATACTAAGAGTTCGGGCTGCTCGGCTACTACTACTACTCGAGATGTTTAGGCTTGATCTCCTCCGGAAGCCTCCCCGGTTCCGTAGACGATGAGGTAGTCTACGCCCTCGATACCTCCAGAGAGGTCTGGTTCTTCATAGCCGATGATCTCGGCTCCTTCATTGTTGTCGTAGTCCTCCTCCAGCACGATTCAGACAATCTAAGCATGGGATTTAAGAGTGGTATGAGTACGAGCGTACTCAACAAGTTCATTATAGATAAGAGGTGTTTAATGCACTAGCTACGATATTAGACCAGAAAGTCTAATACCAATGCAAGTTTTGGTAAACATTTCTTCAAGAAATTGCTTTTATTCCAAAGAGCTATGTCCGTCAGCCTTCACCGGTTTACTAGAACTTCATGGAGCTCCTTTCCGGCCGTGTTCGCAGTTCCTTATCCCGGAACAGGGAGTGACAGGTCACCGTTCTTTACACTTTGCAGAGGTGTGTTGCTTTACCCATAAGAGATCTTAACCTTGGTGCCAATCGGGCAGCTTTCCCGTCCACACTTCCTTCGGTGTGAGGCCCGGTATAAGGTCTAGCCAATCATGTTCCTCCGCTACCTCGAACACCCACCCTTTGTTGCATGCCCCGACCCTGGGTCCTCGTCGGTCCCATTATTCCCACTCTCGGGTGGACCCCGACCATGACGACAGTTTGGGATCGAACCAAACTCCTTCGCCGGTAGCTGCAACCCATCATAGACCGCAATACCGTGGGGACTTAAGGCTTCCCCAGCCAACCGCTTGCACTTCGAGCGACAAGTGTCTACGGACTATGCCGTGGGGACTTAAGGCTTCCCCAGCCAACCGCTTGCCCCGACGGATACAAGTGTCTACGGTAAAGCGCATCCGTTGATGAACGAGAGGTGGAAACACTTTTGACTACTCCGTCCCACTCCGGATCTTATGGTTAACACGGGTATTACGGCACAAGAATCATCGGCGACAATTGTTGTTTAATCCTAGATGGATATAAACCCGTGCAATGGAACCTCCACCATATCAACACAATCCATGGTTCCATTGCCCACCACATAGTCATATTCATAGTTATGAAAGTAGTGGTTTTGATTTTTATGCAATAGTGATAACCATAATACTTTGCAAGTAATTTGATAGAAATACTCAAATGACATGAGCAAGTGATGAACTTGCTCGAACACCGCAAAGTTCTGCAGCTTGGATGGTATGGACTGACCCTTGTCCTCTCGGTTCTGAAAATAGCATCATTGTCCGATAAGGGCAATGGTTAAAGAAGCAATTATGCATGATTCCAGTTTTAGGGTTTGTTCCCCCCTTCCGACGTCGTTATTATTTTATGTAAGAGGTTAATACTAAGAATAATTTGGGGATACTTTATTTAAAGTAAAATACAACCTTGAAATATTGTCAAGGTGTTTTGAAAGTCCAATTGCATTAATGGACTTATTTTCATTATTGAAAATAATATGTGTGATTTAAATCATTATTTAAATCCTCAAAATAGGACTTATACTTATTTGTCTTCAAAAATTCTCTTTGATATTTTATTTAAATAGAGAATTTTATGCTGATCCTTTTTCATATTTTTAATTTATTTTTAAGAGTTTTTATCAATTTTCTATTGAATTTCAAAGTTTCATGTTTTTATTGAATTGTGAAAAGTCATTTTTGCCCCTGGGCCCACCTGTCGGTGCAACCCAGTGGGTTAGGTCGAACCGACCGGCCTGGTCCGGCTCGACCAGCCCCACTTCTCTCTCTCCCTCTCACGCGCGACCGAACCCTAACCCTAGCCCGCTCTGGCGACTCGCGTCGCCTCCGCCGTCGCCGCTTGATTCCGGCGAGATTCGCCGGACTTGGCCCCCGCCATGGTGCACAATCGACGCGCCACACGACGGCGGTCAATCCTATCCGCGTCGATCTGACGCGGGCGACCTGCTGCTTTCGGTCTCGTCCCCGTCTGGTGCTAGGGTTACGGGATCTGCTCGATCCCGCCGTTCCTGGCGCTCCTGGTGCTTGGACTCCACCCTGGCTTCGCCGCCGTGGTGCGGGTGGTGCCGTGGTGCCGCCATGGCCTGGCTTGGCTTGGCGCCGCCGCGCTCTGGCGTGTGCCGCCGTGGCCGCCATGGCCGTGCCTATCTGCTCGACCACGGTTAGTACGCCACTCCTTCTTCCCTTTTGTGTTCTATTTCTTCTCCTCCTAGCTTGAGATGCGGCTACTCCCCTTCATGGAGAGACCATCTCGTGCTGCTGCTATTGCTCTACTAGCTGCTGTTGCTGTGCTTGCTGTTGCGATGCTTGCTGTTGCTGTGCGCATGCTGCTAGGCCTATCGCTGCTATCCTGGATGCTAGCTACTGCTGCTCTGCTGCTAAGCATCTGCTGCTGCTGTGCTATTACCATGGCCACAGCTACTGTATCCACACTTGTGCTTGTGCTTGTGCTTCTCTGTGCCTCTGTTCTTGATGCGATTCTTGCCAATTGTTCAAGTGTATTCATATGTATTGTCCTGACTTGATTGCAGTATGCAATTCTTGCAAGTTTGCAAGAGCCAGTGCCTTTCGGTGCTATTCAGGGTGCTACAATTCATAGACATGCTCCCTTGAGCATGCCTGTGGGCTAAACAACACCATCCCTTGATGGTGTGCTTCTGCATATAATTACATGTTATATTCATGATTATCTGCTTTGCTATTGTTCCTGTTCTGTGGCTGATTCACTTGTCTGACATGTGTTGGTGCTATAATTGATGTTTAACATACTGTAGCATGCTCTTGCATGCATCTGGTGGTCATATGATCACCAGTTGCTTGTAGAAATTGCTCTATGTTGTCTGTGCCTCACTGTGGTTCACTCTGGTGCTCATTCAGTGTTGTTTGTGCTATATACAGGCTTAGCTTGTGGGTGTTGTTGCTGGCTCAAGCATCATCTGATGCTTGCAGTGAGCCTTTGGTTCACTGACAAGATGTTGGTGCTTTTGTTACTGGACTGTTTCATTTATTTGTAATTCCTTGTTTTATTAGATGGATAAATGATGTGAACTAATTAACAGTGATGATCATATGGATGAATTGGATGTAGCTAGAGGAATGCCAACATCTGTTGGGGACCCTAGCTCTTATTTGAACCCAATCTGGGTGATGATATTTGTGTTTGGCTTGGTGGTTTGGCTGTTTTTAGTGGTTGAGGTGATCCTGGCAGTATTCATGTGCTGCCCTGGGATAGCTCCCCTATTTGGTGGCTTTCGTGATGGATAGATGCTCACCGGCTAGTCACTTAGTGAATTTCCGAGTAGCCTTGATGTTGATAAATAGGATAGGCACATGTTGCCCGTCAATCCGATGGTTTAGCTAGGTCAATAGGTGCTTTGTGATTCCGAATGGTCGCAAGGAGTAAATCCATGCTCGGATTTCTCCGGTTTTGACATCGTGTTGTCACAACCAGGTGTTCCCTGGTTTATTTTCCTTTTAGCCTTGGTTGTACTTGCTGGCACCAATTGGTTTAGTAACCAAATGATGATACACCCAGGGTTTCATACCCTTCTGTGCTCCTGTGATGCAAAGCATGCTTATGTATGAGCAAGATATGATCTTGCTCAGGCTTTTGTGTGGTATACCTCACTCCAGCTCCTAGAAATAGGGTTGGTGTAGAGGGTTTGCTTCTGGATGGATTGATGTGCTTGCCCTGCTCCTCCTTGCCAACCTTGATTCCTGATTTGTTTCTCGTATTCGTGGAATGGTTGAACAGCGGTGGTTGTTCTTTTGTTCTTGCTCGTTCTTGTGGCTTACCAGTGCAGTTCTGTCGATGGCAATGGTTAGGGTTTACTGTGGAGACTTTATATGATCTCCACCTCCATCTCTGGTCGACAACAAGGCCTGGCAGCCTGTTGTGACTCACCAGCTGTGTGTGTGTGTGGTGTGCTGCATGCACACTGCTGTGTGAGCAGCCTAGCTGTGTGTGTGTGCCAGTGCTGTGCACTTGGACTTGGTTCTGTCTGTGGCATGGATCTGCTCGGCAGAGACTTGATCATATCCTCTTTATTTCAATTATTTGCTAACCTGCCAAGTGGCAATGCCACTTGGCATAATGTGCTCTTTGTTGTTTTTGTTTGCAGGGATCAACCTGATGCTCCAAAGATCATGGAGATCATCAAGTACAAGGCTAAATGAAGATTAATTTGTAGTGTTAGGATAGATCATTGAATTGTAATTTCCTTTTCTTTTCTTTTTCTAATTATTCAATTCTTGTAATTTGTTGTAATTCCATAATTCAAATCTGGATATTGTAAAGACAATGTATTATGTGTGTGATGATCAATAAAGCCCAAGTTTTCCTTATTGAGCTTAGTGTAATAGTTGTATTACTTATATTATTGCTTAATGGTAATTGTTTGTGAAATTATCTCAAATTTGAATTATGTGATGATTATTTGATGTTTGAATTTGAAATTCAAATTCAAATTTGGTTTGAATTCAAACATACCACTTAACTTGTAATTCAATCATACAACTTAAGATTTCAATGCAATTATCACTTCTCTCTTCTCAAAACCCTAATTTAGACAAGTAGGAACAAGTTCATCGCACTCTCGAAACCCTAACCATGTAAGGTGTCGAGAGAGAAACCTGTCCCCCTCCATTGCAGTTTTGTTTTAAAAGCGCAAAATTTCCCCGTAAATTACAATGCAATGCACATCCCTTTCTAAAATCTACCCCTCGATCGCCTCTAAACCTGGGACATTACAAAAACTCTATCAAGGAAGCATCTGACGGGGTTCAGCTGCTTGTTAGTCCAGGTGTAGCGAGCACCGCCCCTGCGGACTTCTCGCAAGGCAAGATTGGCAATGCAGTCATTGAAACGATGCACCCTAGGCCAGTCAATGTGGCAGTTGTTCTTGTCCTCCGTCCCGCGAATGAGGTTGAAGTCGCCGCCCACCACGAGGGGAAGGTCGCAAGCTCCAACCGCAAGAGTGAGCTCCCCCAAGAACTCCTGGGTGGGACGGTGGTCAGCTGGACCATAAACGACAAAGAAGGCCCACTTGGCATTGTTGTCCAGCTGACGCACGTCGGCCCGGATGAAGAAGGTCCCCTTAGCCCACCCTAGGACCTCAAAAGAGTCTTCATTGACACCCAGGAGCATCCCTCCTGAGCGTCCCGTAGCCGGAACATCGCACCAGGCGAAACGGCCTCGCGGATCAATGCCCAGAAGATCCGCGGTGGTGAACTGTGCTTTGATCGTCTCCTGGAAGCCGGCAAAATCAAGCTGCTCGCGAGTCAGAAGCTCACGGGTCTGGGATTTCCGTCCAGGAGCGCCAAAGCCACGTAGGTTCCAGATGCCCGCCCGCATCAAGGAACCTGCGACGACCTCCGTCCACGACGGGATGCCACCGAGCTACTGGCCGCTCTCCTCCTAGTGGTCATGGGAGAAGGCGGAGCAGGAGGGGACCCAACCCCTTCTGACGACTGAGCCGTGGCAGCCCCAACTACCAAGGGCCCAGCAGGCGGGACCTCAGCCGCCTCGGCCAAGGCCCGGTCTCTGCAGAAAGCAGCATGGGCCAAAGCTGCTTGTGCCTCCTCTTTAGCTCGGATGAGCGAGAGGGTCTCTGCAGACGTCCCGGATTCCAGCATAAACGCAAGTCCAGAGTCATGAGCCACCACCTCAAGGTGGGAGTCCGACAAAGCAGGGAGAGCTGAGAACTGCGCTAGAGAAGGGAGAGAGGAGGGGGGCTTGGGATTACCTTCAAGGTTCTTCGACGCCGTCCTCTCCTGGGCGCGCTGCAACACCGTCGCGGCCGCGGCCGGACCACGCAGGCGGGCGCTCTTGCGAGCTGGGCCAGCGGCGACAGTCCTGGTGCAACGGCGGCGCGGGACACCGCCAGCGGCCAGCCGGCCGAGTGGGGCACGCTCCGAGTCGTCGACGTCCTCCAGCTGCTCGTCGTCGTCGTCCGCGTCCGCCTCCGAGTCCATGTTCTTGGACGGGGAGCCCTCCGAGTCGGAGTCCATCTCCAACAGCACCGACGAAACCAGCGGAGCAGAGTCCGCCGGCACGTCAACCTCCATGAGGACGGGGGTGGCCCGCCGCTCCAAGGTGGCCAGGGAAACCGGCCAGGCCCCCTTCCGAGGAAGGTTGGACCCGTACTGGTCCAGGGAGGCCAGCCCGGTCGGCGAGCGCTCGAGAGCCCCCTCCCCGGGGGCGTCCTGGCAAGGAGCAGGGCTCCCGCCGACAACGTCAGACGGCGCCAGAGGGGCAGGGGCCGGGGCAGGTGGTGGGGCCACCGGCGGCGCAGCGACCTTCCTAGCGGCATCCTGCACGCCAAGATCATCCCACTCGCCCTCAGACGGGCTGAGGTCGTCCACATCCTCATCGTCATCGTCGTCTCCCGGCTTGTGAGCAGCCGGGGGGGAAGAGCCACCGGACGGACCCGCCGGCGCCTCCACCGCAACCCCAATGTTGTATCCCCACTTCTTGTGGAAGAGCTGAACAGTGCCTTTGAGTTTGGCCGGGTTGCGGCAGACCAGAAGCATGCGGACCGGCATCGGGCGCGTGAGAGAGTCCTCGTCGACAGCGATCGGCCAGCCAAGCATCCCCATGTCGGCCAGCAGGCGGTTCGCCCTCTTCATGCGCCTAGGGACGCCAGAGAGCCGCACCCACACCTCCTGCAGCTGCTCTGCAGGTGCAGGGTCCGCGTCCGCGAGCCGGATGTCCGCCACCGTCCCGCTGAGTGGAAGGAACAGCTTGCCACTGCGCGTGGACATCCGGAGCGTCTCCCGAGAGGGGAAGGTCACCGCGAAGGAGTGACCAAGCAGGGTCTGAACCTGCCAGTCCCACTCCGCCTCGACCAGGTGGTGAAGCTCCCTGTCAAGCTCCCTAGCTGACAGAGAGACGGCGCCAAAGGAGATGATGGCACCGTTGGAGACGAGCTCTTCCTCATCGTCGTCCTCCTCGAAGTCGAGGGAGAAGAAGCTCTCTCCCGCCACGACCTGTCCCAGGACCCGAAGCGAGGGCTGGCGGCCCTTGGAGGTGCAAGCCGCCGAGAAATGCCCCTCTACACCACACAGAAGGCAAACTGGTGGGTAGGAACAGTCGGCCTGGAAGTGGCCCATGCGGCCACACTTGAAGCACTCCATACGGAAGGCCGCAGCGGCATCCTTGGCCACGCCGCCGGGCTGGCTGGGCCCCTGCCCGGAACCACCCATGGGCGCCACCGCCGGCTGTTTACCGGCAGCAATCTCCACTGCCCGGCTGCGGCCCGGGGCAGCGGGAAGAGGAGCGGCAGCAGCGCCGGCTTCCTCCTGGGCACGGCGAGCGGCCCGTTTGCGTTCGCGCTCCACCCACCACTGTGGGGGAGCGGGGTTGTTGCCTGCGGCAGGCGGGTTAGGATGGTTGGAGCCGGTCGCACCCTGGCGTCGGGCACCCTGCTCAGCCAGCGCGCGGGCGCGGAGCGCCGCCTCCTGCTGCGGCTGGCCACGGGCCGGGCCCCCCGCCTGCCGGTCTTGGTGTCGCCGTTTGTTGCCGGCCTGGCGACCGCCTCCGCCCCGAGCTTGGTTGGGGGGGGCCGTTCGCGCCGCCGCTGGCACCCTGCTGGCGTTCCATCCCCGCCGGCGCCGCCGTCACTTGGGCGAAGGAGCGGGTGAGAGGTGGGGGAGGGGGCGCGACACGTACCGTGCGAGCCCGAGCAGAGTGGCGGCGCACGTCTCCAGCGGATGCGGGGAACCCTAGCGAAATGGTAGAAGAGCCCTTTCTTAGCCAGAGCCAGCCGGGCTGGGGAATAAGTGGCGGTGGGCCAGGAAGGTCTGGGCCGGCCTGTGGGAGGCCCAGAGAAGTGGCCGCCACCTCAGCAGCGGGTGCTGGAGCATCCTGGTCCTGGGCCCGGGGCGGGGACAGCCACGGCCCGTCAACCGGCCCAGTCCACAGGGGGGGAAACCCTTCCACCCCCATGCGGTCACGCCGAGCCGCGGGACGCGCCGCCAGCGCCGAACCCTCGACGGGCTGCCGAGGCCGCCGTGAGGAAGCCGCCGGGGCACTCGCCAGGGGCGGCGGAGGGATGTCGCGGGTCAACGCCCTGGAGTCCCAGCCGCCGGCAGCAAGCGCGCCATCACGAGCCTTGGCGCGACCGGGCCGACGAGAAGAAGAGTTGCCCCCTCCGCTGCTCGCACGGCGACCACCGCCGGCAGAGAAGCGGGAGCCGCGGCCGCCTGGCGCAAACGCCGATCTCCACGAGGAGCGGAGAGAGCCCCCAAGCTCCTCCGCCGCACGCAGGTAATCTCCCAAGGTTGGGGAAGAAAAGGTCTCAACGACCGGAGGGGAGGGGGAAGAGGGGGAAAGACACTTACCACGCTGACCGCCTCCTCGTCGGAGAAGCCGGGAGCAAGGGCCCAGAACCGCCCGCCGAGGCCGCCTCCAGGAGAAGGCCGAGAGCAGAGCTCCGGCCGCCGGGTGGGGGCGCCGTCGCGCGGGTCGCCGTCCGCGTCGCCCATCGCTTTTTCATGTGACATAAGTTATCCATGTTCTCATTCTTGATACTTTAGTCTACCTCTTACATAGTAGAGAAATATCAATGACTCCACAATGCCCATAGTAGAGAAATAGCAGGAACTCTATTAATGTAGTTGTGCATGGCACTTCGGTATTACCTATGTGCTGAACCTGATGATGTCATTTATGTGTGAAAGCCTTTATGTATTTATAAATTTCTATGAGTAACATTTCTATAGCATCTCAGCTGAATCGTTTTTGTAAATGCTTATTCCTTTAATTTCCCTGTCATTACATCTGGTTCAACCGTCGTTCTAAATGCTTGCTCATTCCAATTTAACCACCGGAGGCGGGCAAGCGTACGGCAAGCTGCGACTTTCTACCTAGTAGTGAAAGTCTGAGGGAGGAAAGGACGAGTCGGCGAGTGTGCACCCGAGGTGGGAATTGCCCCGTACATCATCATAGCATCCAGCTAATTGTTTTTCCTTTTTTCTAAATCTATCACGTCCCAGCTAGGACATCAATCGTACACTATTTTTTTTGACAATATCCAGAGCACACGCTCACCTTGGGAATAAAGCTCAATTTTCGTTTGAATTATCTTGATTAAGTCATGAGGGTTTCACAGAGATTGTTACTAAAGAATAGAACTCTATATCGCATGGGAATAGTCCTATGGAGATAAATAAAATTCGTCACCTAAGAAGTTTTCTTAGGGGGTGGGCAAAACATTTAAGTTGGTGTGTATAAGAAAGAGAAGGATCGCCTCCTTTACCTCATTGACTTCCTAGATAGAAAGGCTAAAATGTCACCTTTTTCAGATTTGGATTAGCTCAGATGCAAATTATAGTTTAACTAAATTAAGGCGTGATGAGGAGTCTAAATGGGCTCAGACGGCGAAGGTTAAACATATTCAGAAAGACGGTAATAATACAAAATATTTTCATCTTGTCGCTAATAGTAATCATCGGCGGAAAAAAATCTTTCAACTTGAGCAAGACGAAGGAACGATAGTGGACCAGGATAGTTTAAAAGTCTACATCACGGAATATTATAAAAACTTATTTGGTGCGCCTGATCCAAATAAGTTTTCTTTGAGGGAATCGGACAAGGCCGACATTCCTCAACTTTCTAATGAGGAGAACAATATTATTGCTACTGACTTTACTGACCAAAAGGTGCATGATGTAATTATGCAAATGGAGAAAAATAAAGCTTCGGGGCCGGATGGGTTCCCAACTGAATTATATTAAATGTTATGGGAGGTTATAAAAATAGATTTAATGCGGATGTTTCAAGCTTTTCAGAAGGGAGAGTTGTCGCTATTCCACCATAATTTTGGGACAACCATTCTTTTACCAAAGAAAGAAAACGCAATTCAAATCCAGCAATACCGACCCATATGTTTACTTAATGTGAGTTTTAAAATTTTCACTGAGATTGGTACAAATAGGATTGCGGAGGTAGTACACAAGGTGGTTAGACCGACACAAATAGCGTTTATATTTGCCAGGGCGACATATTTTAGAAGGGGTTGTTGTTCTTCATGAAACTATTCATGTGCAAATGGATTTGGTTCTTCTTAAGATTGATTTTGAAAAGCCTATGATAAGGTTAATTGATATTTTTTACAACAAGCATTGCGTATGAAAGGTTTCGATCCTAAGTGGTGTCAATGGATTCAGAATTTTGTGAGTCGAGGAAGTGTGGTTATCCATGTGAATGACGATATTGGGCACTATTTTCAAACACATAAGGGTCTTAGGCAAGGGGATCAACATTGTTGCTGATATGTTAGCAATTATTATTAATAGGGCTAAAGAAGATGGTCAAGTAGATGGTCTTATACCTCATCTAGTCGAGGGAGGAGTGTCCATTTTACAATATGCTGACGATACTATTATCTTCATGGAACACGATTTAGAAAAAGCTCTTAACATGAAGCTGATCTTATGTTTGTTTGAGCAACTATTTGGACTTAAGATAAATTTTCATAAGAGTGAAATCTTTTGTTTTAGTCAAGCTAAAGAGGTTGAGGATTAGTATAGACTTCTTTTCGGATATGCGGTTGGGTCTTTTCCATTTACCTTGGCATTCCAATTCATTTTCGTAAACTCAAAAATAGTGGATGGAAACTGATTGAAGATAGGCTCGAAAGAAAGTTGAGCAGCTGGATCGGGAAGCTTTTATCTTATAGAGATCGATTGATACTCATTAATTATGTTTTAACGAGCCTACCAATGTTTATGCTTTACTTTTTTGAGATCCCCTTTGGGGTTAGAAAAATATTAGATTACTATAGATTGCGTTTCTTTTGGCAAAGTGATGATCATAAAAGAAAGTATAGACTCTCTAAGTGGAACATCATATGTCGGCCTAAGGATCAAGGCGGGTTAGGTATTGAAGTCTTGGAGTTGAAAAACAAAATTTTACTTAGTAAGTGGTGTTGGCGTCAGAAACCCACTGGCGGGCAGCGACGGGCAACACAGTAGAGCCGGGAACAACTAGGGCTGCGGCTGGCCCCAGTCCCTCAGAGCGACGGCCCGCAAAGCCTCCTGGTCACACGTCCGATGCTATCGCAAGGGCGTGCCACCTGACCTATACCTGGTCAGGAAGGTGTTGGATGATGCCTCGCTTAGTTTCCTGCATGGCATACACGTAAACATTAAATACGAGCCTCGATCGGCTCTCAGGTTATCCCGTGAATCGGCTCAAAGAGCCGATCCACCCATGATTCGTACAAGGTGTCCGAATATATGGTGGTCCTGCTTGATCAAGATAAAGCTAATGAGATCTACGACGATTTAGGGTTTTCACCGCATAATCGGATCATCCTACTCACGATTGGGCCTCGCGCTCGCGCACAGTGACCGTAAGCCGATCCTAGACAGGGCCTAAAAACCAACACGAGGTTGATCCCCGGAACATCCTTTCTAGGGCTAGCAAACGTCACCCTACACGCCGCTGGATCCTCCAACCCTTTGTAAGGCCTAACTATTGCGGATGTTAAACTAATCCTTGCAGAACAAGGAGCAACCGTAACGGATCAGATCTACTAAACTATGATCAAGCGGGGTGCCGCTCCTACACCTAAGATAGGTGTAAGGGCGGCTAGATGCATGAGGGTTGCACTACGACAGCATATGATACGAAGAACAATGCTAACCCTAACACATCTAAGATAACTACGTTGCTCGCCATCAAAAAGGCTTAAGCACGAGCAACGCATGAACAACGAGATAGGCTTGTGCTGCCTAGATCGCAAGATGCGATCTAGGCAGCATGGTGCTTACCGGAGAAACCCTCGAGACGAAGGAGTTGGCGATGCGCCGAGATTTGTTTGTGTTGAACGTTGGTTGTTGTTTATTCCATAAACCCTAGATACATATTTATAGTCCAGGGGACTTTCTAATTTAGGCGTGCACCTAACCGTGCACGGGTAAAACTCTAACTAACCGACAGGTATCCTAATATGTTACAGATACACGGGCCAACTAGCCCACATTTTGCATATAAAGGCCGATTCACATATTTCTCCCATGTATATTCTTTAAATCCATCTTGATCGCAGCCCACCTCTGACCTGGTCAAATTCCGGTGATAACACATGCCCCCCTGGTTTTGGAATTAACAATTCCAAAATCATCCTGTTTTCCTCTTCCTCCTCTTCCGTTTCCCTCCAATCCTTCTCCTCAAACGAGTCGATTCCAGAGCACAACCAGATGGAGGCGTACAACCGGCGCGCTCCCAAGCATTGGGACAAGCGGGAGTGGGACTTCGATTTCGTGCCAGAGGGCAAGGACCTTGTCTGGTCAGATGGGGCCATGCCCCTAATCGCGACGGGGAGGATGACCTCCGATTCCTGATCGACGGAGCACTGGAGGCGGAGAGCGACGACGACGACCCTCCCTTCCGGGGTAAATTCACCTCCATCACCAAAGAAGAAGAGGATGACGAAGACGAAGACATCTCCTCCGACATGAAGAAGGAACAGGAGGACGACACCTCCTCCGACGAACCGCCACCAAAGCGCATCCGTGGCTGGGCTTGGTCAGATGAGGATGATGACGATGACGAGGAAGAAGCCTCCGCTGAAGGTTACAGTAGCAGCAACGAGGAACTCGCCGACAGCAGCAATGACGATGGCTACCTCAGCGACGGCGAAGACAGCAACATCCCTTAGAGTAGGGATCTACTAGCATAGGATTAGCTGTAGTAATCTGTCCCTTTTGTCGAACAATCGGCCCCTCTTTGTAAGAAATCTTATTATCAATGAAAAAACTTCCTTTGATTTTGCCGATGTCCTTTATGCTGATTTAGCCGTCTTTTCCTCGTCCGACTTTGTCGACTGTTAGCCTAACCAATGCTCAATGTCCGGTGGCAACGCACTAGCTTCTCACGATAATCTGCGAGACAGGCCAATTCAGTCATCTCTCCAAGTTAGCCAGCTCCGCCGATGACGATAGCACTTGGCACAGCTAATCGCAGCAGGCTGGTGATTCGGTCTTGAGCGGGCGCCTTTAAGAGAGCCCTGGAACTGTCTTGGATGCTCAAACTGATGACTCCGTAACAAAAAACACCACTCTCCAGACCAGTTGCGATGTAGGGCTAGCCGATTCCAACCAAATCGGCTCCCCAGAGCAAGGACCTTTAGGGCGAGCTGCCCCCCGAGCCTTAATCAAGGCGAATCAGCCAAATGCGTCGTCATCAGCCTCAAATCATGACGTAGCCAGCCGATTTTAACAACATCGGCTCCCCAGAGCAGAGAACCTTCAGGGTGAGCTGCCCCCCGAGCTTCTTCAGTCCACTTCTTTGTCTGAGGCAAACCACCCTTAGCCTGATCTGCACATCCCTGCTGCTCTTGGCATTATATCCTTAAGTCGACGTCTGCTGCATCGGCTGTGCTTAAAATTTTTTGAATTTTGTTTTTTTTTTACGGCCGATTTATGTATCGGCATCCATACCTCCATACCCATCATCAAAGAATATCTTGGGCTGCTGGGCACTTGCACGACATTCCTACTGCATATCCTCGTGTTTCATCCACCTAGGTGCCCCCCGAGCCGATTATGTCAAGAGAATTGATGGTATCGGCTCTTCAGGTATCCCCTGTTGGATTACATGTTGAACCCAGGCAGAATGGCTGGTGAGGATAATTTTGGCCGATTGCTGGAATCGGCCTCCATGTTGCTTGCTCGATGAAGGTTTTGTGATGCTCCTCCATAAAAAAATTTTGGGGTCGATCACAAGGATCAGCCTCGCCACGTTTGCTCATTGATTTGCTCCAGCTACACGGTTAGGCCAGTGGATAAAACCAGCCCAATCTCTTATTTTATCATGTTGGTGCGCTTGCTGTCATCCACTTCGAGTGCATCGTGTAACCGTGGAGCACTAAGCTTCGTCGGAAGGACGAGTACCATGTTTGTGCCAGCCGATGTTTCATCATCGGCTTTCCTTTGCTTGGGGCGCCACTCCATTTTCCGTGGACGACCCTCTTCATCCAAGGTTCGCTGAACTTTCGCAGCCAGATCAGGTCGTGCCTTCCTTAGCGTATGCAAGTATAACCTTTCAGCTTCATCCAGGCCGCGCAATCGCTGAACCCTGCGCTTTGGGAACGGCTGAGTCCATCGTGGCACCACCTTGGCCGGTGGTACCTGTCTTCTTCTTCTCCCTCGTCTTCTGAATCTTCGAGATCTTCTAACCGAGGGGACTCAGCACGTTTGCTTTGTGGCGGGAGAGGCCCTAGGCGCTTGAACACGGACACGTTGGCTGCCTCCTTCTTCTTCTGGTTGCATTCTGGGCAATTGCCGATTGTGGGCAATCGACTCATTCCTGAATCCCAGCAGTGTCTGAAGAAGGGACAGTCCCAGTGCCTGTCCTCGTCGACTCGCTCCCCCAACTTTTCCTTGGCACGGCGCTCGTGCTCCTCCTCCTCGCGATCATGCCGACGACGTCTCCGTCGTCCCTAGCCGCACGATCTTCTTCATCATCGTCGTTGTATCGCCGGCGTTGGTCATACCGACTCACATACTTGTTGAGGAGGTGATCGGAGAGAGGTCGTTGATACCTTATGTTTTTCACTTCTCCCTCCGTGACGTAGCGCTTGCCGTCTTGGCGGAGCCGATCGCGTGGAGCGGCTTCCTCTCGTATCTTTGCTATGAGAGCAGCTGCCCTCATCTCCGTCCTTACCGTGAGTGGTGTCCAGGTCCTACCATGTTGATATTGCACGAGAAATCCGGCTGGCACCCTCCATGGTAAGTATACTCCACCATGTTCACGGCGGGGAAGGGGTGTGTGTCGACCTTCATGGCGTATCTGGTTGAAAATTAACCGTCCATTTTCTATCGCCATTTGGATCTGCTGCCGCCACACCCTGCAGTCGTTGGTGGTGTGGGTGAACGTGTTATGCCACTTGCGGTATGGCTTTCCGTTCAGCCTCTTGCACCGTGGGGATCTTGTGGCCTTCGGGTACCTTTATATGCTTCTCCGTGAGTAAGAGATCAAAAATCTGCTCGCTTTTGGTCACGTCGAAGTCGAACCCTTTTGGAGGGCCTTGTGGCTTCACCCATTTGCGGGACACGGGCCTGCCGCTCGAGTCCATTCAGCCACCGCTACCTCTCGATCTCCCGCAGCACCTTCATCCTCGTCCGCCTCAACCAGGGTCACCGCACGCTTGAATTTGTCCCGGTAGACATCCGGGTGGCGCCGCTCATATGCTGACAGCTTCGCACCATGTGCGCCAATGAAGGGTAGTCTCGCTTGGGAGGCCACGTCCTTAATCGATGATGAGAGACCCACCACCGCCAACTCGATCGCTTCTTTTCACTTACATGAGCCGAAAAGCATCGGTTCCTAATGGTCCCGAAGCGCTGGACGTATTCCGACACTGTCTCCCCGCGCTTCGTCGGACTTGTGCTAGATCGGCAATACCAACCTCGGAAGCCTCTCGAGTGATACCGCTCATGGAACTGCTCTTCCAACCGCTTCCAAGTCCGAATGGAGTTCGGTGGCAGCGATGTGTACCACCCGAAAGCCGATCCCGTGAGGGATCGTGCGAAGAACCTCACACGCAACTCGTCTCGATGCTGAGATCGTGCCCAGCTGTGCCAAATATCGGCTCACATGCTCGATGGAGCTGGAACCATCTCGATCCACTAAACTTTGTGAAGTCCGGGAGCCGATATTTGGGTGGTAGCGGGATCAGTTCGTAGTCGTTGGGGTACGGCTTGGTATAGCCGAACGTCTTCCTTTTCGGCATCATGCCGAACTGATCTTTCAGGATTGCACAAATCTGATCCGCGGTGATGGCTGAAGGTGTCGAACCCTGAAGATTCGCGGGGGTGGCATACTTAACCAGCCATGCTTGCTTTTCCGGTTCTAAGCCAACTGCAGGAGCTGGGCTCTGGAGGTTTGTCGGAGTGGCGTACTTAGCTAGCCACGTTTGCTTCTCAAGATCTGCTCCTGACGTTCCTCCTGTTGTTCCAGAGGCCCCTGCTGTTGCAACCTGGTTCGAGAGTGCCCAGGTATTGCAGTCTGGTACGTATGCGCACGCGTATCCGTGCGGGATCTCCTTGGGTGCCTCAAGTAGGAATTGGTAGTCACTAGGATCACCACCAATCTTGTAGACGACGTATGCCGATGAGTTCGGCAGTTCCGGTGCTGCCCATGCGAACGGCAGCGGAGGATGGGACTGGAGTGGCATCTCTCCTTTGAAAGTCCCCAGAGCTGGTCCCGACGGAGAATACCGGTGGCTAATGATTTCTTGGACCACGCGCAGGGCGACACGCTCCAAAGTGTTCACCAGGCTCTCAGAGTGGCGGTGCAGCGAATGAGCCACCATGTAGTTGATTTCCTGACGCAGCGACCTGGTGCGTTCTTCTGACGGGGCGGACAGGTCCACTCCATCGAGTGCACCTTCAGGCGTGAACCCCTTCCACCTGACGCCATGGGAGCGGGTTCTGTGGAAAGAGCCGATGAGTTCGGCTTCGAGGGTTGCCTTGATCTCGTCATGTTTCTTCTTGAGTTCATCAGGCAGATCCTCGTACTTGACCGGAGTGCCTTCCGCCATCTCGGATGTAGATGGCGATGTGGTGGTTGTCGAAGGTAGTCCCACCGGGCGTGCCAGAATGTGTTGGCGTCAGAAACCCACTGGCGGGCAGCGACGGGCAACACAGTAGAGCCGGGAACAACTAGGGTTGCGGCTGGCCCCAGTCCCTCAGAGCGACGGCCCGCAAAGCCTCCTCGGTCACACGTCCGATGCTATCGCAAGGGCGTGCCACCTGACCTATACCCGGTCGGGAAGGTGTTGGATGATGCCTCGCTTAGTTTCCTCGCATGGCATACACGTAAACATTAAATACGAGCCTCGATCGGCTCTCGAGTTATCTCGTGAATCGGCTCAAAGAGCCGATCCACCCATGATTCGTACAAGGTGTCCGAATATATGGTGGTCCTGCTTGATCAAGATAAAGCTAATGAGATCTACGACGATTTAGGGTTTTCACCGCATAATCGGATCATCCTACTCACGATTGGGCCTCGCGCTCGCGCACGGTGACCGTAAGCCGATCCTAGACAGGGCCTAAAAACCAACACGAGGTTGATCCCCGAACATCCTTTCTAGGGCTAGCAAACGTCACCCTACACGCCGCTGGATCCTCCAACCCTTTGTAAGGCCTAACTATTGCGGATGTTAAACTAATCCTTGCGGAACAAGGAGCAACCGTAACGGATCAGATCTACTAAACTATGATCAAGCGGGGTGCCGCCCCTACACCTAAGATAGGTGTAAGGGCGGCTAGATGCATGAGGGTTGCACTACGACAAGCATATGATACGAAGAACAATGCTAACCCTAACACATCTAAGATAACTACGTTGCTCGCCATCAAAAAGGCTTCAGCACGAGCAACGCATGAACAACGAGATAGGCTTGTGCTCCCTAGATCGCAAGATGCGATCTAGGCAGCATGGTGCTTACCGGAGAAACCCTCGAGACGAAGGAGTTGGCGATGCGCCGAGATTTGTTTGTGTTGAACGTTGGTTGTTGTTTATTCCATAAACCCTAGATACATATTTATAGTCCAGGGGACTTTCTAATTTAGGCGTGCACCTAACCGTGCACGGGTAAAACTCTAACTAACCGACAGGTATCCTAATATGTTACGTATACACGGGCCAACTAGCCCACATTTTGCATATAAAGGCCGATTCACATATTTCTCCCATGTATATTCTTTAAATCCATCTTGATCGCAGCCCACCTCTGACCTGGTCAAATTCCGGTGATAACAAGTGGCTATTTAAACTTATAAATGAAGATGGAGTTGGCAAGAACTTTTACGCAGTAAGTATTTACATTCCAAAACTTTGTCACATGTGACAGCACAATCATTTGATTCACCATTTTGGAAAGGCCTAATGAGAGTTAAAGAAGATTTTTCAATAGGGGGTCTTTTAAAGTAGGAAACGGTGCAACTACTAGATTTTGGGAGGATAGTTGGCTTGGGGATATTCCATTGGCACAACAATACCCATCCCTTTATTCTATAGCTGATCGAAAACAAGTTTTGGTGGCTGATATCCTTTCTAACAGACCTCTGAATGTAACCTTTCGAAGAAGGCTAGCACCCAACAAGTAGGCTCAATGGCTAGAGTTAGTAGAACGCCTCATGCATATACAGTTGAATGATGATAGAGATATATTTGTTTGGAGTCTAACTAGCTCAGATAGTTTTACGGTTAAATCAATATATCTAGATTTGCTTGATGATAATTCAAGATATCTCAAGAAATATATTTGGAAAATAAAAGTACCACCGAAGATTAGAATCTTCATGTGGTTTCTTCATCAGAAGGAAATTTTAACCAAAGCTAATTTGGCTAAAAGAAATTGGCAAGGTTGTAATGTGTGGGCTTTCTGTGATAAAGATGAGTCTATATATCACTTGTTTTTCTGAATGCCCCCTTGCAAGAATTATTTGACGCATTATATTTATGACATTCAGTTTCGCTCCCTCTTCCAATATTACAAACCTCTTTGGTAATTGGTTAAGCGGTATTGCCAAGAAGGATTTAGTAAATATTAGAGTGGGCATTTGCGCTGTTGTAGAGGCTATTTGGAATGTGCGAAATGAAGTTATGTTTAACAAACAAAAGTCTCAACCTTTCTTGCATGTTATCCCTATGGCTATTCATTGGATCCGTATGTGGTCCTATCTCCAGTCCGAGGATCAGCAGGATGCCATGGTGTCTGGGTGCTACCGACTGAAGACGGTAGCATGATATTTTTACAACCGGTGTGGCTGGCGGCTTGATCATAGGATTACTTATTGATGTTTTGTTGGCACCCGTTGTTTTCTCTTTTCCACTGGTTGATCTTTATGTTGACTCTACCTAATCTGTGAGTTTGTAATAAGTACTATTATGATCTGAATAAAGTAATAAAATGGTCACATGCATCATGCAGAGGATGGGTATATCCCCCATTTCAAAAAATCTAGAGCACACACTCCTTTCTTAAGCGGACGCTTTTTGAAATATGCCAGCATGTCAGGGCAACTAGTGTACCCTTTCTTTTATTAGTTATAACTAGGAAAATTATCCGTGTGTTGCTACGGGTTAATATTATTGAATAAATTTATTTATAACACTTCTATCCTGAAACCCAACAATTATGGTATATGATCAACCAATAGAACCATCCCCCACATTCACTTCTTTCATTCGTTCTTCAAATGAGTCCGGCGAGATTTTCTGCAAGACACAATCCCTTCCACCCTGCATGTTGCATCCCCACCATCCACCTTCCACCAACACACGCCTCCGTCCTTGTTCTTTCTCGTCGACATCTAGCTCTGACCCCCTTTTCCACCAACACGCAGCCGCCCAAGCCGAGCGCCATCGTCTTTGCTTCGGAAGGACGGCCTCGAGCGTAGTCTCGCTTTCAAGCGTTGGGCTCAGGGAGATGCTTTCGGTGCCTCGAGCGTGACCACCAGGTCAGCTCATGCCGTGCGCCCTTCAAATGCATTCGATGTTGTTGTCCTAGTCATCGGGAGCGATTCTACCGTGCATGCTTTCCTGTCGCTCGTTCTTGCTCTCCAGATGCTCGTGCATGTTCTCCGGATGCACATGCTCCTTGTCAGTCGAGCCGCTCTCCGCGCGCACAACCATGTCGTCCTTCGGCGTCCCGGAGTTGGGCTGAGGTCGTGTGCCACTCGTCTTCGCTTCCAACATCACCGCCAAAGCAATCTCCAAGGTGTTGCAAGGAGTTCAACGGCAACGCCTGTTTCGACTCTCACCTTTAGTGTCAGGTTGCCTTGCTGCGCTTGGACCTTGCTAAGTGATGACCCACAAGTATAGGGGATCGCAACAGTCTTCGAGGGAAGTAAAACCCAGTTTATTGATTCGACACAAGGGGAGCCAAAGAATATTTGTAAGCCTTAACAGCGGAGTTTTCAATTCAGCTGCACCTGGAAACAGACTTGCTCGCAAGAGTTTATCAGTAGCAACAGTTTTATAGCAGTAGCGGTAGTGAAATATAAGCAGCAGTGTAACAAAGACAGCAGTAGTGATTATAGTAAACAGCAGGATTAAAATATTGTAGGCACAGGGATGGATGAACGGGCGCTGCATGGATAAGAGAACTCATGTAACAATCAAGGCAGGGCATTTGCAGATAATAATAAAACGAGTATCCAAGTACTAAATAACCATAGGCATGTGTTCCGTATATAGTCGTACGTGCTCGCAATGAGAAACTTGCACAACATCTATTGTCCTACCAGCCGGTGGCAGACGGGCCTCTAGGGAAACTACTGGTAATTAAGGTACTCCTTTTAATAGAGTACCAGAGAAAAGCATTAACACTCCGTGAACACATGTGATCCTCATATCACAGCCTTCCCCTCCGGTTGTCCCAATTTCTGTCACTTTGGGGCCTCGGGTTCCGGACAGCAATATGTGTATACAACTTGCAGGTAAGATCATAAAACAATGAGTATCATCATGAATCAATAACATGTTCAGATCTGAAATCATGGCACTCGGGCCCTAGTGACAAGCATTAAGCATAACAAGTTGCATATCATAAAAGTACCAACAACGGATACTAGGTGACATAGGCATCCCAAATGGGCCTGCCAAATATAGTACCCGGGGTTTATTGAAGGCCCACTACCCGAAGAATAAGAAGATTCGGAAGCCCAAGATGTATTTAAGGAAAAGATAGAGTTGTAATAGGAAGTGTTATTTGTAATCTGGCGGGATGAGTTAGAAACCGTCCCGGACTCTGTAACTTGTACAAAACGAAACCATCGGCTCCACCTCCTATATAAAGGGGGAGTCGAGGGACGAAGAGATCATCGAATTATTGTCTGCAAACCCTAGATTTCATATTCGTCGAGTACTTTTCGGCTGAAACCTTCGAGATCTACTTGCCCTCTACTTCTAACTAAACCCTAGCCTACAATCTATAGGCATTGATAAGTTAATCCCTTGTCAATTGGCGCCGTCTCGTGGGAATTAGAGGCGTAAGGATCCGATCTCGATGGCACGTTCAAGATCTTCGACATCGTCAACCGGAAGCAACACTATGGATCGAGGTAAACAGATCGCTCGCTGGTCTTGTTGATTTTGTTCCTCACCCACCCTCCCGTTTGGATGCATATGCGTATCTGGCGGAGCCCTTGGAGATGACGTTCGGAAGGTTCCACTTTCGCGTCGAGAAGGAAGGATCGTATCGTGTCGAAATTCCGATTTCGTCGGGATCGTCGGCGGTCGATTCTGATTTTTCAAGCTATGCGTCGTCAACTGAGTCGAAGAAGAAACTTCGGCAACACGTTACGTCAGCATCGCAGCAAGAGAGAAACTCGCCAAGACCTTCAGCGAACGCATCGTTTGAGTCATCCGCGGACTCATATATAAGCGATGGCTCAAGCGATGTCGACAGCTACGACTTCATCGACAAATCTCTCACGATGGGCAAGGTCTTCATCAATCTCAACAATGATGTCACCGAACCCAACATAGATCTCGAGTACAAAATATCATCAGATTTATGCTATCGAAGATCAAGAGGAAACATCGGAGGCTTTCGACCGGCTTGGGAAATCCTTTTGTCGATCCCTCGGATCTAAGGAGAGGTATGGGCACTAAATATGTCGGGCCCACACCACGCGTCGAGTACAACTTCCACGAGCAGCTCGGGATAGAGCGGCAAAAGCCATAGATGGTTCGTGAACCAATGACGACAACAGCTACAGCTCAAGAACCGCAAGCTTATCAATATATGCTCGCACGAACCGCCCGAGAAATAGAAAAACAGACGTACCGAGTTGAACGAGAGAAAGGAGGCAGCTTCGCATCCGAGCGAGAGAAGGGCGGATCTAAGTGGACAATCTAGAGTTTCGGGTGATAGCCACAGGGAGGCTCGGAACGGAGGAAGATCAAGGTTACAGCACATACCCGAAGCGAAAGAGAGTTCTTGGTTCAAAACCTCGACATGTCTTTTATGTCGATAGATACAAGGGGAAATATTATCCCTAAGACACCGAAGCTGGGTATATGGCGACACAAGCTTACATCCTCGCATCCGTGCCACCCCCGGAGATCCAAGGGAAACATTATACAACATGGCATTGGCAGGGGTTGGAGCTATGGGGACAGCGTTCGTAGCAACGCCTCCCGAAGGAGCGAGCAGGGCAAAATAGTCCACGACTCGCGGCAGGAACGGCGGCAGCTCCGGAAGGACCAAGTGGAGCAAGAGACACAGGAGTACAAGCGAGGGTCGATAGAGCAAGGCAAAGCAGAAGAGATCATCGGCAGTCCCCGGAGCTTAATGACGAGGATATGTGCGGTCTACGCGTGCTTCACGAGAAGAGTCCGAAAAACTCGAGTCCCCTCGAGATTCAAGTTACCCGATCACTTCAAAAAGTTCGACGGCTTGCAAGATCCGGAGGACTGGTTAATTGATTACCTCGAGACGGTGAAGCTAACTGGAGGAACTAGAGCAACAGCGATGCAAAGTATTCAGGTGCACTTAAGTGGAGCCGCACGATCTTGGATCAAAAAACTTCCGCCAGGATCCATCGATAGCTGGGAAAGTTTCGAGGACGTATTCGTCAAGAACTTCAGGTCCACATGCAAGAAGCCTGCGTCGTTAGAAGAGCTGAGGGCGTGTCGGCAAAAGCCAGATGAGTCAATGAGAAAATACATCCAAAGATGGAACATCATAAAAAACTCGGCGAGAAAATATATCCGACGAGAGAGCAATAGATGCGTTTGTCGCGAGAATTAGGCGTGGAGATTTTGTCGAGGACTTGGGAAGGACCAATCCAAAAACAGTATCCGCGTTGATGGAGATAGAAAATAGATGGGCAGACGGAGAAGACGCTGTCCACAATAAACGACACAGGTCGCCAGAGGAGGACCGTGGTCGAAATTATCAGTCGAGGCGACGATTTCCTCGGCAGTATCCGAGTTATGATGCCCATGGGCAAATTTCGGCAGGATTTCGGGCAAATACAGGAGGAAGCAACAGAGATGATTATCAGAGAAGCAATGAACAGCGAAGCGATAATAGGGACGACTCCCGCAACAGGCAAAATAGTGGGCCAAGGTTTCCAAGACCTTTTGTGTCTCCCGAAGAAATGTTAAATGGACCATGCCGGATGCATTTTTTCCTCGATAGCAATGGGAAAAGACAATCAGGACACCTACGTAAAGATTGTCGAAATTTCCAAGCAATGTTCGGATGTGCGTAAAACGCTCACGCACGAGCAGCACAGAGAAACCCTCGGGAGCCTAGGAGCGAAGTTCATCTACCGCCACCTCCCGCGATTACGAGAGGACAATCGACACCAGCTCGGAATAGCGGCAGCACTCTGCACCACCACCATATGTTGATCCTAACTCCAACGGAGCAAAGTGTCGATGATTCAGAAGGGAAGGCCATCCAATAGAGCTCAAAAAGTAATCTCACGACAGGTGTTTATGGCAGAGAAAATGCCTCCACCAACAGTTGAGTACCTTAATTGGTCAGGACAAGATATCGGCTTCACAATAGCAGATCATCCGCAACAAGTTCCTCGACCAGGGCAGTCAGCACTTATTCTACCAGCGGTTATTGCGGGTTTTGATGTTTCTCGAGTATTCATAGACGGTGGCAGCAGCTTAAACCTTATGTATGCAGATACATTGAGGAAGATGAACATATCCTTAGCAAACCTGAAGCCAACAGACACAAGGTTCGACGGCATCACACCAGAAAAACCAAGTTACCCATTGGGGAAGATCAACCTCGACGTTCAGTTTGGAACCCGAGAAAACTATAGAATCGAGAAATTGGAGTTTGAGGTCGTGGATTTTCCATCGCAATACCACGCTTTGTTGGGACGACCAGCATATGCTAGATTTATGGCAGTACCACACTATACATACCTGTTATGGAGATTGCCTGGACCCAAGGGACCAATCACGGTCAAAGGGAGTTTCGCCTTAGCTGATAAGTGCGACAAGGATTTCCATCGGTTGTCAGAAACCTTCGGGATGCAAGCTGAATATTTGGCGTCGAAAAGCATGACTGATTACGACGTATTGCCAGACGTTGGAAGGCCAAACAAAGAATCAACTTTCAACACAGAGAAAAATTCTAAGGAGGTGCAGATTCACCCGACAGATCCAAAAAAGACGACATCCATTGCAAACAACATGGATATCGCATAGGAAAGCGCGCTCGTCGAGTTCCTCCGTGAGAACCGGAAAATCTTCGCATGGTGTCCAGCTGACATGCCAGGAGTACCTGTGGAACTTGCCGAGCACCACCTAAATTTGGATCCAACAACGAAACCAATCGGACAACCTTTGCGGCGTTTTTCGGAACCAAACCGCAAATCCATGCTATCGAAATAAATCGACTAGAGGAAGCTGGTTTTATCGGAGAGATATCTACAGAAGCCACATGGGTAGCTAACCCAGTGATGGTGCCGAAGAAAAACACGACAGTCCTTCGCATGTGCGTCGACTTCACGTGTCTCAACAAACATTTCCCTAAGGATCACTTTCCCCTCCCAAGGATCGATCAAATCATCGATTCCACAGCAGGCTGTGAACGTCTTTCCTTTTTGGATGCATACTCTGGTTATAATCAGATCAGATTAAAGGAAGATGATGAAGCCAAAACAGCGTTTATTACACCTTACGGCGTGTTTTGCTACAAGACAATGCCCTTTGGTCTTAAAAACGCGGGAGCAACATATCAGAGGATGATGCGTAAGTGTTTAGCAACACGGATCGGGAAAAATGTGCAAGTATACATCGATGATGTCGTCATAACATCAAAAAAGGGGACAACACCGATCGAGGATCTCAAAGAAACTTTTGACAACCTCGACAAATTCTCGCCTCAAGCCGAACCCGACGAAGTGTTCTTTTGGCGTCCCAGCGAGGAGAACTTCTAGGATTTCGAGTTTCAGCAAGAGGGATTGAAGCAAATCCCGACAAAATACAAGCCATAGTAACAATGAGGAAGCCAACGAAATTGAAAGAAATACAAGCAGCCTAACTGGGCGAGTCGCAGCTTTGAGCAGATTCGTCGCCAGGTTAGGAGAAAAAGCGTTACCATTTTATGCACTGATAAAGCAAGGAGATAATTTCCAGTGGAACGAAGAAGCCGATCGAGCTTTCGAGGATCTGAAGCGAAAAATATCGACACCACCAATCCTGGTGGCTCCAAAGGAAAAGGAACCTCTCCTGCTGTATATTGCAGCCACACCCCAAGTGGTTAGCACGGTGTTAGTTGTCGAAAGAGAAGAAGAAGGGAAAATCCATGGAGTACAGACGACCAGTATACTTCGTGAGCGAAGTCTTGTCGCCCTCAAAACAAAGGTACCCTCGGCACCAAAAGCTAGCATATGGAGTGTTCACGACAAGCACGAAAATTGCGCCACTATTTTTCGGCACACCCGATCATAGTGGTCAATGAAGCTCCTTTGTCAAATATACTGAATAACCCGTAAGCTACGAGTCGTGTCTCCCTTTGGGGAATAGAACTTTCCCTCGGGACATCACGTATGAAAAAGAAAAGCAATAAAGTCGCAAATACTACCGGACTTCATCGCAGAGTGGATGGAGTTGCAAAATACAGGACCCCTGATTTATCGAGAACCTGGACTATGAACTTTGATGGGTCCAAGAGACTAGAAGGGGTCGGCGCAGGAGTAGTACTCATATCACCCGAAGGCGACAAGTTGAAGTACATCCTTCGGATGACGTTCCCTAACGCGTCTAACAATGAAGCGTAATATGAGGCTCTCATACACGGGATGAAGATGGCGAAAGCACTGCGGAGCAACTCGATTAAAAATCTTTGGCGATTCACGTTGGTAGCTCAGCAAGTTATGAACCAATGTGACGCAATCAACGATAGCATGATGGCATACAAGGAGGTGTACAATGAGCTCGAGAAGTTGTTCGATGGATGCGAAGTAAATCATATTAGTAGATTGAGCAACGACGAAGCCGACGTTCTGGCAAACATCGGGTCGCAATGCCTTACAGTCCCACCAGGTGTATTTTGGGAAGAGATAACAGAGAGATCCACTGAGACGACAAAGTCAAAAAAGAAGGACAAGAAACCCTCGGGGGCTACCAGGGAAAAGCAAGAAGAAGAAGAAGAGCAAGACCTGGTCATGGTAATACAGATACCATGGATGCAGCCATACATATCATATATACTCAGGAAAGAAATACCCGACGATCCAGTCGAGGCAAGGCGAGTAATTCGACGCTCCAAAGCTTTCACGAGTGGTTAAGGGGGAATTATATAAGAGAAGTATTTCGAGGCGTCTTGCAAAGGTGCGTCACACCCGAAGAAGGAAGAATAATTCTAAAGGATGTACACGAAGGAATATGTGGCCACCACGCAAGTAGTCGAGCTATCGCAGCCAAGGTTTTTCGGGCAGGATTCTACTCGGTTAACAGCAATTGAGGATGCTAAGGACATAGTACGAACTTGCGACGCGTGTCAAAGGTTTGCCGCAAAACCTCACTCTCCAGCAGCAGAACTAGCACCAATACCTTTGTCGTGGCCCTTTGCACAATGGGGACTCGATATGGTGGGCAAGTTACACAAATCATGGCCAGGAGGAAAGGAGTACATGCTAGTAGCTGTCGACAAATTTACAAAGTGGATAGAAGCGAAGCCAATAAATTCACCGGACGGAGCATCCGCAAGTAAAATTCATACAAGGCCTCGTCTTCGGGTTTGGAGTGCCCCACAGAGATCGTCACGTACAATGGCAGCAACTTCACATCCAATGAATTCAAAGACTATTGCAAAGAGGTGGGTATCAAGCTGAACTTTGCGTCGCTTGCACATCCTCAAACCAATGGGCAAGTCGAGAAAGCCAATGGCATAATCCGCAATGGCATCAAGAAACGTCTCGTTGGGACCTTTAGAAAAAGCTCGACATACCCGGCTCGAAGAATTACCAAGTGTGCTCGTGGAGCATCCGAACAACACCAAATACGGCGACACAAGAAACCCCGTTTTTTCCGGTCCATGGCGCGGAGGCAAGTACTTCCAATAGAAATAGAGCACGACTCCCTAGAGTCACAAGCATATGATGAAGAAGCTTCAAAGACAGCATTGGAAGACGATGTAGACGCACTCGACGAAGCTCGAGACGAAGTACTATCTCGCGTAACCAAATATCAACAGGACTTGAAGAATTACCACAGTCGACGTTTGCGGCCAAGATCTTTTCAGGTGGGCGACCTAGTTCTTCGGCTCACGCAAAAAAGTCATGAAAAACTCGAGTCACCATGGCTTGGCCCTTACATCGTCACGGAAGTAATCGGAGGAGGAGCATACAGGATAAAGGACAAGAAGACGAGGGTGGAGGAGCCAAACCCCGGAACGTGGCGCAACTTAGGCGGTTCTACGCCTAGAGTCGAAATATAGTCCTTGTAAAACTTCAATGTACCGAAACGCCCGCGAGTTTTCAGACGCACTCTTTTCCTTTTTCGGGGCACCGAGTGGGGCCGGAGAAGGTTTTTAATGAGGCGGGCTCGCGGTGCTGCAATATAATAAAGATAGTGGCTATATCACCCCTTTTTTTGTCTTTATCGACGTGACCAAAGTCATTGCTCCGACGAATTTCAATATAGTTCATCGACAAAAGAAGAAAAAACCTTGCCTTGGTATTCAAATACCTCGTGAGTCAATAAAAATACAAAATAGTACTCAATAAAAGCTCGGGGGCTCACATCTGCCCCAAATATATAAATGCCTTGGTTCACAACCTCGCAAATATACAAATATAGTAAAGAGTCACCAAAACACTCGGGGGCTAAACAGACATAGAAATATAATGGTTGCTTTACAATATAGCCATGGATTACAAAGAAAAAATATCTACAAGAAGAAAATAACTAGTCTTGATTCAGTATGTTATCAAGAGTAACTCTGTCTTCCTCAGGAGCAGCACCAAGAAAATCGGCATAATGGCCATCGGCAAAAAAGTCGGCATCCATCCGAAGCAGGTCCTCAATCATTTCTTCGGCTACAGGCGTAACCTTTGTGTTAATCCTGTCAACACCAACTCTCCGACGTTTTACCTTTTGGTGAACCTTCTCGACAACCTCGGGTAAGGTCAAGCTTCGAGTGGCGGATCCGGAGCATGATAAGAGCAAATCTAGCACCAGCTACCAGTTGTGCTTTGACAAAGTCATGGATACTGCGAGCATCCTTGAACCTTTCCATCAATTCAGGAAGAGTCTTTGGTTGGACATTCCGAGGAAACATGGAGTTGAAAACCATGGATAAGGTTTTGGTACAGAAGTGAAGGAAATCACGGGTTTGAGAGGTGCGATCTTCAAATCTGGTAATTTGGCGGGTCCTCTCTGGAGTGGCCCAAAACAAAGAACCATGATCCAAGGAAAGATTAACAAGGAGGTTTGTCCTAGTGTTTACCCTTTCTTCCTCGGCAGCAGCATCAATAAAGGCACCTACCAAAACAACGACAGGAAAACCTCTAAGAGACAATAGCATGAAGATGAAAGCCATTATAGGATGAGACAAACATACCCGACATATCTGCACTGGCTTCATTCATTAACTCGAGCATGAAATTTTCTCGAGTGACTGCCTTTTCAGCCTCAGAAACAGCAACCTCCTTAGCAGCCATAGCCTCGCGAGCTTGTCGAAGGGCAACCTTTTCGGCTTCAGATGACCTACGAAATTGCTCCATCATCAGAAGTGTTTGCTTCTTCGCATACTGAAGTTGTTGTCGAAGCTCATTCAATTCTTGCGACAAGGTATCATCGACAGGTGCAGTATCAGTAACAGTTCTCTCCGCGCGGGAGAAGGCGAAGCATTGGAAGGAGTAGGAGTTGGAGTATAGTTATCAAATATCAACTGAAATTTAAACGAACAACATCAAATAACAGGCAAAGATAGAGTTCTTCATTAATCTCTTGGGAATAATTACAAGGGCACTACAGTGGAGCTAAGGAAATACGTGTCGCCAAATGACCACTTTGGCGACAAGAGCAAAAGAAGCAAAAGAAAAACAGAGGCATGCAACTAGACCTCCGGCCTTGACGAACTAGGAGTCGACGTTGGCTTGATCCCGAGATACGCTAAGATTTTCTTCGTATTGGGCTTGGCCGCCTTCATCGCTGACTTCCACCTCGACCGTTCTATCCGATCGGTGTCGCCAACCTTCATCCGGTCGAGAGTCTCGCTGACCGTCAGCAACCGGAGCAACGAGTATTTTCAACAGCCACCTTCATATTTTCATGGCGCATCTTCAGCCCAAGATCTTCTGATGTATTGAAAAGCTTGGCAAGGTCAAGGAAAGTCGAAGGTTCCTCTTTCTTCGGGAAGAAGTAGGGGAACAACGCCGACAAAGCCCCATTAGCATTGGCCACGCCCTCACGAATTTCGCGTCCATGGAGCTCCAAAAGAGAAAGTGCGTCAAGGAGAGGGTCATTGACGGGATTCTCCAGATCATAATCTTGGCCTGTTTGGGCTGACACACGAGACAAAATATTAGTCGAAAACCAAGATACAGGAAATGCAACAAAATAGAAGAAATTGAGGATATTACTCAGCGTACGTCGACATTGCGACTTCAAACGCTTGATGACCCCTTGCTCACGTGCAGCCTCGTGCGGTTTCTCGCTCGTGTAAGGCGGATTCAAGCATCTTTGAGCCTTTGTTGCAATTCTTCGACACTAGCGGCCTTTGCTTTAGCATCATCGCCTTCAGCTCTAGCTTCGCTAGCGGCAAGCTCAGCCTTCTTACGAGCCGTCTCACTTTGCTCGAGTTTTCGAGCAAGTGTCTCGGCACGTTGGTTAGCCTCCGCAAGTTTTTCTGTTGAGATGTGGAAAAGAAAGATCAAAAATAGCGACAGGCAGCATGAGTAAAAAACCAGGAAAAAAAAGCGAGTATAAAAGTCGTTACCTTCGGCTCTGCTGGCATACTCGCGGTACCCAATAAACTGGGACCCGATGCGGATAAGATCCTTGATCATAGGCTGTCAAAGAAGAAGAAAAGAAGGGGAAAAACTTCGGCATTACAAAAAGTAAGGTTCCATAAAAGCAAAAAAGAGGAAAGATGGATCTCGATAAACTTACATCATCCAAGAGCTGCGACGAATAGCTGCTCGGTTGAGGAGGAGGCTCAACGATCATTTCAACCCTTGCCCTTTTTGGCGAAGGGACAAGGGGGCTCGATGGTGGAGTAGTGGTGACGACGTTTTGTTGGGGAGGCGATGTTTCATCTCCTTCAACTAACGTGTCTGAAACAAGCACAGTACGTGACGTGCTGGTCCGAGGAGCTACGTCAGTAACTGGTACTTCTTCTTCCTCATCACTAATGAACAAAAATCGACAGTACAAAAAGCAAGACAAGATTAAATCTTTCGAGCACATAAAAAAGGGGAGGAGAGATAAAGTTGACTTACGAGCTGATGAGGGACTCAACATAAGGATCATAAGCTGCCTTCGGATGAGAAGGAACAACTTCTTCAGCCTTAGAAATGCCAGAATCCTCGGCCTCAGTCCTTTTCCTTTTGTTCTTTGGAGAAACAAGCAGGAGGAAGGGATTCGGTCGATTCACCGGCCTCGGACTCAGCCTCTTTCTCATGAGAAGCCGCAGATCTGTGAGAACCCGCGACTTCACTTTCAGGAACAGAAGAGCCTTGAGCATCTTCGGCAACTATACCCATTTCTTCGACTTCTCCATCCTCAGGAAGAGGAGGAAGGGAAGCCATAGTAGGGTGATCCTATAAAAAAAAATAGCGACAAAGGGAAAAATAGCGAGATATTAATACAATGAGATGCAGGAAAAATTCGGAACAAGATAAAAATTCGAGAAGACAAAATACCTCGGGAAGAGGATTGGTGGAGTTGTAGGGTGCCACGCGACAGGAGGAAGGAATAGGATCCTTCTTACTCAGCGAGGTAATTCTTCGAATAAGCTTCTCCAAGTCCTTCACAGAAAGATCGCCGGAGAGCCTATTGGCGTCATTGGCACCAGAGTATGTCCAAAGAGGATTTTTGCGAGCCTGAAGAGGCTGCACTCTAATTCTAAGAAAATAGGCTGTGATTTGGACACCAGATAACTCTTTGCCTCGAGTATTTTGGAGCTGATGAATACGAGACATAAGAGCTTCTGTCGCCTTCTTCTCTTCTTCGGAAACTTCGGCGTCCCAGGAGTGGCGGCGTTGAATTTTCGCGTTTCCGTCGAAGGGAACTATGTTGTGTTCCACGGAATTGGCGCTTTCTTCATGTATATAGAGCCACCTCTTGCGCCATCCTTGGACAGAGTCGGGAAATTTGACGTCGAAATAATCGACATCGGTTCGGACACAGATAACTACGCCACCTATGTTGTAGGTGGCGTTGTGCGCGCCATTGCGGCGAAGGCAGAAAATGCGCTTCCAAAGAGCCCAATTGGGAGCGACTCCAAGGAAGCATTCACAAAGAGTGATAAAAATAGAAATATGAAGGATCGAGTTGGGAGTCAGTTGGTGCAACTGAATCCCGTAAACAAAGAGAAGACCGCGGAGGAAATCATGGATTGGGGGAGAGAGGCCACGGATGAGATGATCAACAAAACTAACCCGATACTCCATTGGAGGGTTGGGGTAGCTTTCTTCGCTGGGAAAGCGAATGGCGTCTTCCTTCTTCATAAGGCCAAGCCTTTTCATCAGGTTGGCGTCTTGATTGGAGATTTTAGATCTCTCCCACTCAAGATCTTCAGCAGTCATCGCAGATTCTGGAGTGCTGTGGCGAGTCAGGCGCGCGCGCGGTGGCATCAACGGCAATGGACAGAGCAATGTATGCAAGCGCGGGAAATCAGAGAGAGTTGGGCGCAGGGAAAGTTTTGCGAAGAGGAACAGGTGAGCGGCGCAAGCAAGGGGATGAACGGAGGTTGAAGACAGGTTTATATAAGAAGTGAGGGTCGCGAAAAGCCGTTGGATGAGGAAATCGTGTGGTGAGAATCGATCTTCCGGTTACAAGGGCAAAAAAGTATTTTTACCGAGATAGGCGTTACCGTACGTGCGCCAGAAAAAGCGGAGGACGTGTGTCCCCCACTTACACGACGTGTCAACGTGGTGGAAACGATGGACCCACAAGGCAGGAAAAACTCGGCCATTGATAGAGTTGAAGAAAAATTTGCCAAGGGAAAATATGTCGACAAGAAAAATAAAAGGAAAATAGCGACATGATGAGTGATTTGCATACTTCGGGAGCCTTTGGTCAAGAACAAGTCTTTGCCCAAATGCTCGGGGGCTACTTCGAAAAAAGTAAAGTTTCGATTATGGCAAAAATAGAAATTGTGGGAGCCTACAACCAAGCACAAGTTCTTGGCTGTAGCCTCGGGGGCTACTCCCATCGGGAGCGCTGTTCGCGCACCCGATAGATAGATAAAAAAAAAAAAAAAAAAGAAGAAGAAAGAAGAAGGGAAAGAATATCGGAAGATAATGGCAATATAGCGACAAGGTGGACTAAAATGTTGAGCCTACAACCAAGCACAAGTTCTTGGCTGTAGCCTCGGGGGCTACTCCCATCGGGAACGCTGTTCGCGTGCCCGATGAAATTAACAAAGGAAAAATAGAACGAGCAAGAGAGTATATTTCGAGTTATAATTAACTCTACATATACTCCCATCGGGAGAGCAATATAAGTCATATTTGACTCGATAAAATGTGCTATTCCAACAGCCGGAAAAGCACTCGACAATATATTCTCGTAACGCCAAAGTTGCGATCAATTTCTGAATGCCGCAAATTTGTGAAGGTAAGACCCCAGATCTATTCTGCTGGGCGTGGCATCGCCGAAGACTGCGCTCTGCTACTTTTATCCGTATCAACAGATACGAAGAAAAATCCTAACGGACGCGTTAGGTACTCGATAAATTTAACTGGGACTCGACAGAATGGTAAGACCTTAAGCGGCACCTGTCGAAGTTTACACCAGTATCCCGAGATCATGTCCAGGGATGTGATTTTGAAGTAGGTTTTTGCGGATTGCCATTAGAGCAGTTAACTAGTACCTGATCCGTCAGATGAACTAGCCCCAACTACCAATATCCCTGTACAATATAGAATTTTATGAGAAGAAGTATAAAAGTTAGACCTTTTGAATAAAAATAAACAGTGGAGATTTTCCTTGACTCTATGATTCAAGCAAAATCTCGGGGGCTACTGACATAGGCATCCCAAATGGGCCTGCCAAATATAGTACCCGGGGTTTATTGAAGGCCCACTACCCGAAGAATAAGAAGATTCGGAAGCCCAAGATGTATTTAAGGAAAAGATAGAGTTGTAATAGGAAGTGTTATTTGTAATCCGGCGGGATGAGTTAGAAACCGTCCCGGACTGCGTAACTTGTACAAAACGAAACCATCCGCTCCACCTCCTATATAAAGGGGGAGTCGCGGGACGAAGAGATCATCGAATTATTGTCTGCAAACCCTAGATTTCATATTCGTCGAGTACTTTTCGGCTGAAACCTTCGAGATCTACTTGCCCTCTACTTCTAACTAAACCCTAGCCTACAATCTATAGGCATTGATAAGTTAATCCCTTGTCACTAGGCACTATGCCCTAACAATCTTATGCTATTACATGAACAATCTCATCCAATCCCTACCATCCCCTACAGCCTACAGCGGGGATTTACTCACACATGGATGGGGAAAACATGGATGGTCGATGGAGAGGCGTCGATGGTGATGATGGCGATGATCTCCTCCAATTCCCCATCCCGACAGGGTGCCAGAACGGAGTTTCTGATCCCGAGATTGAGTTTCGTGACGGCGGCAGAGTTCTAGATGTCTTCTGGCAAATTGGTCGAACCCCCGTGCGTTTTTAGGTCAAGGGCTTTAAGTAGTCCACAGGGGAGCGTCGGGGGCTGGCCGAGGCGACGCCACCATAGGGCAGCGCGGCCCAGGGGCCCACCGCGCCGCCATGTGGTGGGCGCCCCTCGTGGCCCCCCTCCTTCTCATCTTCTGGCTACGTAAGTCTTTTGTGAAAATAGGCCCATTGCAATTATTTCCGGGGATTTTCCTGAAAGTTGATTTTCTGCACAAAAATAAGACACCAGGGCAATTCTGCTGAAAACAGCGTTAATCCGTGTTAGTTGTATCCAAAGTACACAAATTAGAGGTAGAACAATAGCAAAAGTGTTCGGGAAAGTGGATACGTTTTGAACGTATCAACTCCCCCCAAGCTTAGCTTATTGCTTGTCCTCAAGCAATTCAGTTAACAACTGAGTGCGATAAAAGAACTTTCACGAACACATTTGTTCATATGATGTAAATATTCTCATGATATGGACGAGTACTTAGGCAATTCATAATAAGATAGATGCAAGTAAAGTCATCTAATAATTATGTCAATCATGAAAAAGATACCAACAAACTAATAGTAAGCAGCATGAATCATATCTATCAGCAGGATTGCAATGTTCATAAAGAGATATGATAAAGTGGTATCTCGCTTGCCCGTATTTGTACAACAAAACATAAATGCCCAGGCACCTCTGAATTTCGTGGAAAGACTAGAAGTAGAGATTATCAAAGATAAAAGCATGAAAGTTATACCACAGTTAACCATATTCTGGGACAAGCATATTATACTAAGAATGAAAATTATGCTCTCAAGAAGGTGCTCAAAGAAAGGATGGTGACTCAACATAAAAGTAGCAGATTGACCCTTCGCAGAGGGAAGCAGGGATTAACATGTGCTAGAGCTTTTCATTTAAAACAGAAGTAAAATTGTTTTGAGAGGTGTTTATTGTTGTCAACGAATGGTAGTGGGCACTCTAACTACCTCGTCAACCAGACTTTCAAGAGCGGCTCCCATGAAGGACGTTATCTCTACCGAGCAAGGTAAATCATCCCTCTTCTCTTTTGTTTACACATGTATTTTAGTTTCATTATGGATGACACTCCTCCCAACCTTTGCTTACACAAGCCATGGCTAACCGAATCCTCGGGTGCCTTCCAACATTCACATACCATGGAGGAGTGTCTATTGCAAAATTAAGTTGCTTACTGATAAATCAGGGCAAAACATGTGAAGATAATTATTAGTGAAAGTTAATTAATTGGGGCTGGGAACCCCGTTGCCAGCTCTTTTTGCAAAATTATTGGATAAGCGGATATGCCACTAGTCCATTGGTGAAAGTCTGTCAGGAGTAAATGACAAGGTTGAAAGATAAAACACCACATACTTCCTCATGAGATATAAAACATTGACACAAATTGAGAAGTACTTTGAAGGTTTTAAAGGTAGCACATGAGAATTTACTTGGAATGGTTTGAAATGCCATGCATAGGTATTTTTGGTGGACGCTTTGGAATAACTTGGTTTTCAGTGGTTTGGACGCACGAGCAGCATTCCCGCTCAGTACAAGTGAAGGCTAGCAACAGACTGGAAAGCGACAATCAAGAGAGCAATAACTGTCATAATCATGCTTGCGACAAAATAAATTAGCGGAGGCATAAAAGTGATACAAGAACTCTGAGGCAAAGTAAATCATCGAGGCTTAATTGACTTTTGTTTTTCAGTCATATGCATGCGTGAGCATGTGCCAAGTCGATTCAAATGAATTATTCAGAGGAGGCTACCACAATGTCATACCTATCTATGAATAAAACAATGCAAGCAAATATTTATGACATGCTACTCATTATTAATAAATTGGAGCTAAACATGAGAGATCATGGACTACTAGACTTTCATTAAATCACATATACCTCACATGAACCAACTAAGCATGTTCACATGGATGAGTTCATACCAGCCTCTCACCACAGTCGAGTTGTCGTAGATCGTCATTTTTGCCTTTCACTTGTGTGGCTTGAATAATATGGAATGAAAACCAAGCTCCAACCACCGAAAACCGCTGAACTCCATAGTGAACTTTACAAAACCAAAGAAGAACAACAAATATTTTTGGTGTTTTCGAATTGGAAACAAAAACGAAAGGAAACATGCAAACAAAGCAAAATCTTTTTGGATTTTCTCATAGCAAACTAACGATAGTAAATAAAGCAAAATAGGAACAAGAAACCAAATAAACAAATGATAAAGAGAAACAACAGAAATATTTTTGGTCTTTTTGTGTTTTAGGAAAGAAACAAAGCAAAAACAAGAGAATGAAAACTAAAAGAGTCACATAAACACAAAGTGGCAGAAATCCGTCAAACTTGACAGCAGTACAGTAATCATATTTTTGAAAAATCTTCCGCTGTTCAACTCGAAAAGTGCTCAACTAATGAAAGTTAGATAGTAACCTGGGGAACAGGCACAAAAATTGGATTCTCAAAATAACGTTCTGGCTATTTTTAGGAATTTTTTTAGTATCAGTCCAGAATCTGTTTTTAGACAGCACTTCCCTAAATATCATCTTCCTCATATTAGAGGCAACCATAAGAAGCGAAACAAGTATGTACAAATATCCGGCAATTGTAATATGCAATGAATGAGTGATGCTGGATACCTCCCCCCAAGTTTAGGCTTTTGGCCTAAGTGGAGATCAATCCCACGGTGCCCATGAGGTGGCACCTCCGTAGTATGATGAAGAAGGATCCTGTCCTTGGTACGTGCTGGAAGACGCACCAGGATACGTGACAGTGTACCCGTCGGAGGGCTCGGCGTCCTCGGAGTCATGCTGTTGGTGGAAACCACATATTCTCAACTGCTCATCCACCTCCTCCTTGGAGCGCGACCACGGCTTCCTGCGAACACTGAACAAATCGGTCTGCGGCAAAGGGATTTCCCTCTCATCCCCGTCAATAAACAACATTCTATAGACAATATTTTCTAAATTAGAGTTAGTTGTGACAAATTGGTGACTCTTCATAGCAGCAATATCAAGCTTAATAGGAGTTAGTTTCTCATCACTAGGATCAATAGAAAAACCTAGATACGCAACAATACGTGAGGCAATAATTTCTCCATAAATAGGTCCCTTACTACCTAAGCGACGAGCAATAAGAGCACCAAGATGATAAGGTGTACTTCCAGTAAGTGCAGCAACCAGAAAAGCAAGATGATAACTAGATATGTTGCTAGTGTTCTCCCTACCAAGAATGCTAGTAGCAAGATAGTAAGTGAAATATCTAATGGCGAGGAGCTGAATGTTCCTTATCTTGCCGCGCTGAATGGTGCGGCTATCATCGTTGGTAACTTCTCGATAGAGTTCCGTCAAAGCTTTGGGGCGGTTCTCGATCTTCTTCGCTATACCTATAGGAGTAATATCCAATGCAGCACAAAAATCCTTAAACTTCATAGTAATAGGCATGTCATAAATCCTAAATCTAACTGATGGTGTGAAGGGTGAGTTGCTAAATTTAAAGCTTTCAACAAAGATTTTAGTTAGCCTGTAAAATTGATCAATCTCATCTTCCATATAGGTAGATAAGCCCACACTATTGATGAGAAATAAGAAATCATCAAGTAGCCCTGCATTACGCAAAAAGTCAAAGCATGGAAAGGATGAAGCATTAGGAACCCCATTATCCTCTTCAGCTTCAAAGCTAGGTGCAATGACATCCTCATCATAGGATCGCCTAACTCGAGTGGCTGCCCTTGAAGGCCTTGCCGCTCTTGTCGTATCCCTCTCGAACACTTCTCCAAAGGTGTGGTTATGCATTTTCCTTTTCTGAAATTTTTCAATAATCATTATAAAAGTTGATTTCGAGACATATGAGTGAGGGGAACTACTATAGGAACTTGATAGAGTACTAAACATGCATCAAAACTAATTTTTACAACTTAGAACAAGCATGCAAACTCACTTAATATGTCACCTACAGCAGCAAAATACTCAAGATATACTCAACCAAACAAAATTCTATTTGGATAATCGGAGGAGTCACATACCGGAAAACAAATGCCCCAAATTTCAGCATCAAAGATGGGCTGAGCAAGGAGATCGAAAATCTCGAGCAAGAACAGCAAGAAACTCGGGTTTGAACAATGGTGGTGTGTTTTCCCGTGAAAGAGAGTGGAGTGGTAGGTGGAGGAGTAAGTGGAGGGCCAGGTGGGGCCCTCACCACAGGGTGGCGCGCCCCCCTCCTTGGTCGCGCCGGCACATGGGGTGCAGCCCTGGGGTGCCCCACTGGTCAGCCCCAGGCACTCCCAGGTTGCATTTTGAAAAATAGGAACAGCGGTATAATTTTTGTAAATCTTTGAAAACTTCGAAAAATGCACATTTCTGGGTGTTAAAATAACTATTTGATAAGTCTCAAACGTATCTATAATTTCTTATGTTCCATGCTACTTTTATGATGATACTCACATGTTTTATACACATTATATGTCATTATTATGCATTTTCCGGCACTAACCTATTGACGAGATGCCGAAGAGCCAGTTGCTGTTTTCTGCTGTTTTTTGTTTCAGAAATCCTAGTGAGGAAATATTCTCGGAATTGGACGAAATCAACGCCCAGGGTCCTATTTTTCCACGAAGCTTCCAGAAGACCGAGGGAGATACGAAGTGGGGCCACGAGGCGACGACACGCCAGGGCGGCGCGGCCCAGGCCCCGGCCGCGCGGCCCTAGCGTGTGGGTTCCTCGTGACGCCTCCTGACCTGCCCTTCCGCCTACTTAAAGCCTTCGTCGCGAAACCCCCAGTACCGAGAGCCACGATACGGAAAACCTTCCAGAGACGCCGCCGCCACCAATCCCATCTCGGGGGATTCAGGAGATCGCCTCCGGCACCCTGCCGGAGAGGGGAATCATCTCCCGGATGTCTCTTCATCGCCATGATCGCCTCCGGATCGATGTGTGAGTAGTCCACCCCTGGACTATGGGTCCATAGCAGTAGCTAGATGGTTGTCTTCTCCTCATTGTGCTATCATGTTAGATCTTGTGAGCTGCCTATCATGATCAAGATCATCTATCCGTAATCCTACATGTTGTGTTTGTTGGGATCCGATGAATATTGAATACTATGTCAAGTTGATTATCAATCTATCATATATGTTGTTTATGTTCTTGCATGCTCTCCGTTGCTAGTAGAGGCTCTGGCCAAGTTGATATTTGTGACTCCAAGAGGGAGTATTTATGCTCGATAGTGGGTTCATGCCTCCATTGAATCTGGGGGAGTGACAACAACAACCTCTAAGGTTGTGGATGTGCTGTTGCCACTAGGGATAAAACATCGATGCTTTGTCTAAGGATATTTGTGTTGATTACATTACGCACCATACTTAATGCAATTGTCTGTTGTTTGCAACTTAATACTGGAGGGGTTCGGATGATAACTCTGAAGGTGGACTTTTTAGGCATAGATGCATGCTTGGATAGCGGTCTATGTACTTTGTCGTAATGCCCTAATTAAATCTCATAGTACTCATCATGATATATGTATGTGCATTGTTATGCCTTCTTTATTTGTCAATTGCCCAACTGTAATTTGTTCACCCAACATCTGTTTATCTTATGGGAGAGACACCACTAGTGAACTGTGGACCCCGGTCCAATTCTTTACATCTGAAATACAATCTACTTCAATTGTTCTTTACTGTTCTTCGCAAACAATCATCATCTTCCACACAATACGTTTAATCCTTTGTTTACAGCAAGCAGGTGAGATTGACAACCTCACTGTTACGTTGGGGCAAAGTACTTTGATTGTGTTGTGCAGGTTCCACGTTGGTGCCGGAATCCCTGGTGTTGCGCCGCACTACACTCCGCCACCATCAACCTTCAACGTGCTTATTGGCTCCTACTGGTTCGATAAACCTTGGTTTCTTTCTGAGGGAAAACTTGCTACTGTACTCATCACACCTTCCTCTTGGGGTTCCCAACGGACGTGTGTCAACTGCACGCATCAAGCTCTTTTTCTGGCGCCGTTGCCGGGGAGATCAAGACACGCCGCAAGGGGAGTCTCCCACATCCAATCTCTTTACTTTGTTTTTGTCTTGCTTTACTTTACTTTATTTACTCGCTTTGTTTGCTCTTTATATCAAAAACACAAAAAAATTAGTTGCTAGTTTTACTTTATTTACTTGTCTTGTTCTCTATATTGAAAACACAAAAAAATTAGTTACTTGCATTTACTTTATTTAGTTTGCTTTATTTACTACTGCTAAAATGGGTACTGTTGAGAATACTAAGTTGTGTGACTTCACTAGCACAAATAATAATGATTTCTTATGCACACCTATTGCTCCACCTCGCTACTACGAGCAGAATTCTTTGAAATTAAACCTGCTTTACTAAATCTTGTTATGAGAGAGCAATTTTCCGGTATTAGTTCCGATGATGTCTGCTGCCCATCTTAATAATTTTGTTGAACTATGTGAAATGCAAAAGTATACGGATGTAGATGGTGACATTATAAAATTAAAATTGTTTCCTTTCTCCTTAAGAGGAAGAGCTAAAGATTGGTTGATATCTCTGCCTAGAAATAGTATTGATTCATGGACTAAATGTAAGGATGCTTTTATTGTTAGATATTATCCTCCCGCTAAAATTATATGTTTGAGAAGTAGCATAATGAATTTTTAGCAATTAGATAATGAACATGTTGCTCAAGCATGGGAAAGAATGAAATCTTTGGTGAAGAATTGCCCTACCCATGGACTAACTACTTGGATGATCATCCAAACCTTTTATGCAGGATTGAATTTTTCTTCGCGGAACCTATTGGATTCAGCTGCTGGAGGTACCTTTATGTCCATTACTTTGGGGGCGGAAACAAAGCTTCTTGATGATATGATGACAAATTACTCGAATGGCACACGGAAAGAGCTCCACAAGGTAAGAAGGTAAATTCTGTTGAAGCAACCTCCTCCTTGAGTGATAAGATTGATGCTATTATGTCTATGCTTGTGAATGGTAGATCTAATGTTGATCCTAATAATGTTCCTTTAGCTTCATTGGTTTCCCAAGAAGAACATGTTGATGTGAACTTCATTAGAAGTAATAATTTCAACAACAATGCTTATAGGAATAATTCTGGTAACAACTATAGGCCATATCCTGCTGCTAATGGTAATGGTTATGGTAATTCTTATGGGAATTCTTACAACAATAATAGTAGTGTACCCCCTGGTCTTGAAGCCATGCTTAAAGAATTTATTAGTACACAAACTGCGTTTAACAAATCTGTTGAGGAAAAGCTTGATAAAATTGATATTCTTGCTTCTAAGGTTGATAGACTTGCCTCTGATGTTGATCTTTTAAAATTGAAAGTTATGCCTAATAAGGATATTGATAATAAAATTGTTACTACAGCAAATGCCATCCAAGTTTGAATTAATGAGAATATTAGATTGATGGCCGAATTGCATGCTAGGTGGGAAAGAGAAGAAAACGAAAAACTAGCTAAGGAGAATAATGTAGCTAAAGTTTGGACTATCACCACCACTAGTAATGTTAATGATTCACATGTTGCTACACCCCGTACTATCAATGGTAAAATAATTGGTGTTGGCAATGTTTCTACTCGTAGTGCAAAGCGTGCAAAATTGCCTGAAACTGCTAAAACTGCTGAAATTGATAAAACTGCTGAAATTTTTCAAAATATTGGGGACAATAATTCCATTGCTGTGGATCATAATGGTTTAGACTTTGATGATTGTCACATCTCTGAAGTTATAAAGTTCTTACAAAAACTTGCTAAAAGTCCCAATGCTAGTGCTATAAATTTGGCCTTTAGAAAACATATTACAAATGCTCTCATAAAAGCTAGAGAGGAGAAACTAAAACTTGAAACTTCTATTCCTAGGAAGTTAGAAGATGGTTGGGAGCCCATCATTAAGATGAGGGTCAATGATTTTGATGGTAATGCTTTATGTGATCTTGGTTCAAGTATTTCTGTTATGCCTAAGAAAATTTATGATATGCTTGACTTGCCACCATTGAAAAATTGTTATCTAGATGTTAATCTTGCTGATAATGCTATAAAGAAACCTTCAGGGAGGATTGATAATGTTTGTATTATGGTTAACAATAACCTTGTCCCCGTTGATTTTGTTGTCTTGGATATTGAATGCAATGCATCTTGTCCCATTATATTGGGAAGACCTTTTCTTCGAACTGTTGGTGCCACCATTGATATGAAGGAAGGTAATATTAAATATAAATTTCCTCTTAAGAAAGGTATGGAACACTTCCCTAGAAAGAGAATGAAGTTACCTTATGATTCTATTATTAAAACAAATTATGATGTTGATGCTTCATCTCTCAATAATACTTGATTCACACTTTCTGCGCCTAGCTGAAAGGCGTTAAAGAAAAGCGCTTACGGGAGACAACCCATTATTTTACTTCTGCACTTTTGTTTTATATTTGAGTCTTGGAAGTTGTTACTACTGTAGCAACCTATCCTTATCTTTATTTTATTGCATTGTTGTGCCAAGTAAAGTCTTTGATAGTAAAGTCAATACTAGATTTGGATTACTGTGCAGGAACAGATTTCTTGCTGTCACGAATTTGAGAAGTAGTCTCTGTAGGAAATTTATAAAAATCTGCCAATTTACTTGCGTGATCCTCAGATATGTTACCAACTTTCATTCAATTTGGGCATTTTCATCTGAGCAAGTCTGGTGCCTCTTAAAAATTCGTCTTTACGGACTGTTCTGTTTTGACAGATTATGCCTTCTATTTCGCATTGCCTGTTTTGCTATGTTTGATGGATTTCTTTGTTCCATTAACTTTCAGTAGCTTTGTGAAATGTACAGAAGTGTTAAGAATGATTATGTCACCTCTGAATAAATGAATTATGCACTGACCCTCTAATGAGTTTGTTTTAAGTTTGGTGTGGAGGAAGTTTTCAAGGGTCAAGAGAGGAGGATGATACAATATGATCAAGAAGAGTGAAAAGTCTAAGCTTGGGGATGCCCCGTGGTTCATCCCTGCATATTTTAAGAAGACTCAAGCATCTAAGCTTGGGGATGCCCAAGGCATCCCTTCTTCATCGACAACTTATCAGGTCACCTCTAGTGAAACTATATTTTTATTCCGTCACATCTTATGTGCTTTACTTGGAGAGTCTGTTAGTTTTTGTTTTTGTTTTTGTTTGAATAAAATTGGATCATAGCATTCTTTGTTTGGGAGAGAGACACGCTCCGCTGTTTCGTATGAACACATATGTTCTTAGCTTTATCCTTAATGTTCATTGCAAAAGTTGAACTACTTCATTCGTTGCTATATGGTTGGAAACGGAAAATGCCGCATGTGGTAAATGGTATAATGTCTTGAATAATTTGATACTTGGCAATTGTTGTGCTCATATAGATCATGTTTAAGCTCTTGCATCATGTACCTTGTACCCATTAATGATTAACTACATAGAGCTTGTTAAAATTTGGTTTGCATGATTGATCTCTAGAGTCTAGATATTTTCTGGTTAAGGTGTTTGAACAACAAGGAGACAATGTAAAGTCTTATAATACTTACAATATGTTCATATGTGAGCTTTGCTGCACCTTTTATACTTGAGTTTGCTTCAAACAACCTTGCTAGCCTTGTATTGAGAGGAATTCTTCTCGTCCATCCAAATCCTTGAGCCAATAACCATGCCATTTGTGTCCACCATACCTACCTACCACATGGTATTTCTCTGCCATTCCAAAGTACATTACTTGAGTGCTACCTTTAAAAATTCTATTCCTTTGTCTTTGCAATATATAGATCATGGGAAAAATAGCCTTAAAAACTATTGTGGTGAAGAATATGTACTTATGTGTCTTATTTCTTAATAAGTTGCTTATTGAGCGGTAACCATGTTTCTGGGGACGCCATCAACTTTACCTTTGTTGAATATCATGTGAGTTGCTATGCATGTTCGTCTTGTCTGAAGTAAGGGCGATTTTCATGATCAAATGGTTTGAGTATGCATATTGTTAGAGAAGAACATTGGGCCGCTAACTAAAGCCATGATCCATGGTGGAAGTTTCAGTTTGGACAATCAATCCTCAATCTCTTATGAGAATATTAACTGTTGCTGAATGCTTATGCATTAAAGAGGAGTCCATTATCTGTTGTCTATGTTGTCCCGGTATGGATGTCTAAGTTGAGAATAATCAAAAGCGAGAAATCCAATGCGAGCTTTCTCCTTAGACCTTTGTACAGGCGGCATAGAGGTACCCCTTTGTGACACTTGGTTGAAACATATGCTATGAAATGATAATCCATGTTTATCCAAGCTAATTAGGACAACGTGCGAGCACTATTGGTAATCTATGCATGAGGCTTGCAACTTATAGGATATCTTATACATAACACATATGATTTATTACTACCGTTGACAAAATTGTTTCTATGTTTTCAAAATGAAAAGCTCTAGCACAAATATAGTAATCAATGCTTCCCTCTGTGAAGGGCCATTCTTCTACTTTATTGTTGAGTCAGTTTACCTACTTCTTTCTATCTTAGAAGCAAACACTTGTATCAACTATGTGCATTGATTCTTACATGTTTACCTATTGCACTTGTTATATTACTTTGTGTTGACAATTATCCATGAGATAAATATGTTGAAGTTGAAAGCAACTCGCTGAAACTTATATCTTCCTTTGTGTTGCTTCAATGCTTTTACTTTGAATTTATTGCTTTATGAGTAACTCTTATGCAAGTCTTATTGATGCTTGTCTTGAAAGTATTATTCATGAAAAGACTTTGCTATATGATTCATTTGTTTACTCATTATCTTCATCATTGCTTCGAATCGCTGCATTCACTCTCATATGCTTTACAATAGTATGATCAAGATTATGATAGCATGTGATACGTCTCCGACATATCGATAATTTCTTATGTTCCATGCCACATTATTGATGATATCTACATGTTTTATGCATACTTTATGTCATATTTATGCATTTTCCGGCACTAACCTATTAACGAGATGCCGAAGAGCCGCTTGTTGTTTTCTGCTGTTTTTGGTTTCAGAAATCCTAGTAAGAAAATATTCTCGGAATTGGACGAAATCAACGCCCAGGGGCCTATTTTTGCACGAAGCTTCCAGAAGTCCGAGGGAGAGACGAAGTGGGGCCACGAGGTGGCGCCACATTAGGGCGGCGCGGCCTGGGCCTTGGCCGCGCCGGCCTGTTGTGTGGGGCCCTCGTGTGGCCCCCTGACTTGCCCTTCCGCCTACATATAGTCTTCGTCGCGAAACCCCCAGTACCGAGAGCCACGATACGGAAAACCTTCCGAGAGACGCCGCTGCCGCCAATCCCATCTCGGGGGATTCAGGAGATCGCCTCCGGCCCCCTGCCGGAGAGGGGAATCATCTCCCGGAGGACTCTTCACCGCCATGGTCGCCTCCGGAGTGATGAGTGAGTAGTTCACCCCTGGACTATGGGTCCATAGCAGTAGCTAGATGGTTGTCTTCTCCTCATGTGCTTCATTGTCGGATCTTGTGAGCTGCCTAACATGATCAAGATCATCTATTTGTAATGCTATATGTTGTGTTTGTTGGGATCCGATGGATAGAGAATACTATGTTATGTTGATTATCAATCTATTACCTATGTGTTGTTTATGATCTTGCATGCTCTCCGTTATTAGTAGAGGCTCGGCCAAGTTTTTACTCTTAACTCGATACGTCTCCAACGTATCGATAATTTCTTGTGTTCCATGCCACATTATTGATGTTATCTACATGTTTTATGCACACTTTATGTCATATTCGTGCATTTTCTGGAACTAACCTATTAACAAGATGCCGAAGTGCCAGCTCTTGTTCTCTGCTGTTTTTGGTTTCAGAAATCCTAGTAACGAAATATTCTCGGAATCGGACGAAATCAACGCCAAAGATCTTAGAATCTCCGGAAGCATCCGGAACACACGAGAGGGACCGAGAGGGGGGCACGGAGCCCACCACACCATACCGCGCGCGGCCTAGGGGGGCCCGCGCCCCCTAGGGTTTGGCCAGCCCTTCGACCCTCTGACGCCGCCTCTTCGCCTATATAAAGCCCCTGGATCGAAAAACCTCGACGCGTTCGACGAAAACCACAAAAACCTTCCAGAGCCGCCGCCATCGCGAAGCCAAGATCTGGGGGACGAGGAGTCTCGTTCCGGCACCCTGCCGGAGCGGGGAAGTGCCCCGGAAGGCTTCTCCATCGACACCGCTGCCA